>NC_132886.1:23742269-24075394 GCF_030463535.1 Salminus brasiliensis
AAAGTAGCTGAATGCAATCATTAGAAGGCATGCTCATATGTTTGTGAATACATAGTGTATTTCAATGTATGCCAGTGACTGAATTCAAAAGCCACAGGTCAGAAACAGTTTGTTTTGACAACTTTACATGCACACTTCTAACTTCTGCTCTTGTCTTGCTTTTGTCCAGTTGCCAATTTTAAGAATTTAACCCTCACAATGCTGTGCTCTTCTGATAAATTACTTTATTGCAAAGAAAAAGTTACTAAGGACCTGCTCCAAACGAAAGTGAGTACCTAATTATCCTTATATTTCATCTTTAATTGCTCTACTTATTTTATACTTACACATTTTGCCACTTATGCTTAGTGTGTGCCTTGTTTACTAACTGACTGTGGCATTTAAAGGTTGTTGTTTGTTGTAACTCACTGTATCACTGGTGATAAAAATGTGTTAAAAAACAGCCACAGTTTGCTGCAATAGGAGGTTGCATGTGGACTACATGTGGCTCAGAGCCCAAATGCCATGACAAACCCTTAAATGTGACTGCAACAGCTGGGCCAGTGTTGGTCCACATTACACTTGCTACTGCCACAAATGACCTGAAAGGGGCTTAATTGGGTCGCATTTGGTGCAGAATCGGCTATCTGGGCATGGTTTCCAGTGTCTATTTTAAGCACTGATTTTTAAAATGTTTCTATTACTAAAATGAAATGATTGCACCTTTATGTGACACATGTTGAAACATGCAAACACTGAGGAAAAAGAGGTGGAATTGAACACTATAAATGATATAAATAGTATATTATAGTAATTTATTTTCATGGCTATGGTTTTGAGCTTTGGGTCATTCGCATTGCTCTGGACAATGCAGGAGCACAGTACAGTACATGGGTCAGAGGGAAACTGCACTTTTTGTATTGTATTTGCAAAACTTTGGCTGTTATTTGCCAACAGCAAACATTTTCACAGAAGTTGAAACTCATGGAAAGACCCGTAACAAAGTCAAACCCTTTACCTCAGCAACATAGCCTTCTGTGTCACTGCTACTGCTGAAATATGTGTTTCAGGGTATTATTTTTTTAAAATATCTTTCATTCATTTGTACATTCACCCTTTGTCTACCATGTTGTTCCACTGTATATAGGTAAAACTTGGAACCTTGATATATTTGGTTAAAACTACAAAATCTCAACATAAAAAAGTATGCTATGTTGAAGCATAACAAACCATTCTTTCTAAACCATGTGTAATTAATTTGGCATTAGATTGTAATAGGTTTTTTTGACTTGAATACATAATTTAAGTCATTCTAATGATTTTTGTTCTATGTTTCAGTTAAACAACACCATTATTACAAACTTTGACGACAGCATTGTCTGGCATCTCTACTGGAAAGAGGGGAAATGATTTTAATGATCAATAGCACTGAAGTCAATGTATTCATGATATACAGCTCTGTACAAAAAAAAGGATTTCCCCCCTCCTGATTTCCTCAATTTATCTTAGTAAACAGTTATTTAACTGGTCCTTTGTCCAAAAAGTCTCTGTGTCTTATGTTACATTTTGAGAATTTGACAAAAGTATAAAAATATCAGTAGTAAGCAGCTTTTTCTTAACGCTCTACAAATCGTTTTTAATTTTTATTTTAGGTTATATCTGTCCATTATACTCACAGATTGACATTGAGAAGAAGTGGTACAGTGCAGTGAATGTCTCGCTCGATGTGTGAAAAATGAGTCGCAAAGCAGATATAAATGATTAAGGAGTGATTGCATTTGACGTGCCAAAGGCCATAGAGTGAAGGAAGTAGCTAAATTTGAAGGAGTATAGAAGCGTACAGTCATACAGGTCTACATGCAGTGGCAGAAATCCCAGTCTACATTAAATTCTTGTCAGAATTGTGGCCGAAACATTCAATCAAAGGCAGTTTCCTGCAGACTGTTCTTTCAGAAATTGGTGGTAAAGGACGTGCGTTGACTCCTAGAAGCAATTCTTGCCAGGAAGCAATGCAATTTTTTATTCACAAGCCACGAAACCAGCCGGCGGTCCCTGTCTGTCAGTTTTGTCTTTCACATTATGATTGCACCTGCTTTGCGACCCATTTTCCACACATTGAAGGAGACATTCACTGCACTGTACCACCTCTTCTAAATCTGTGAATCATGTCACACACCCCGCAGATATTAAAAGCCTGATCATCCTTGTACATGGCATCTTACATTCTTGATATGTAAAATAACTGACTAATAAGCTTTTTTGACATGTAGACTAATTTTTATCAGGAATCCAAAAAATGTATTTCAAGTATTTTGTATTTTGAGTATTTTGGTATAGTATACATTTTGTAATTCATGATAGTTTGAATACTTTAGATGTATTATAATTGTATACTAAGCATAACTCATGTTAGCGCTAAGTACAAAATAGTTGCTACAATTTACAATTGCCTTTCTGTAGTTTTATGTATGCACCATGTAAAACAATGTAGCCAGCTGTGTTTGAACCAATCATTTTTAAGCCACTTTTGTTATTCAAGCTCAGAAAGAACTGTTTATTTCTCACAATAAAATGATCACGTGTGTTGGCATTGTTCTCAAGTTGTGTTTATTTTGATTTCAATACTAAAGCTATCATTTTAGCTAAAGTTATGATTCAGCACCTGAAGTATAAATATGCTGACCACTGGAGGCAGCACAAATCTCACTGGGCACTTCTTACACTCAGTCAAGCTCTTGGGTTGTGAAGACAGACACATACACTAGGGGGCGTGGTCTGACAAGGTTAAAGAGTACCTTGCAATGCAGCGTCTGATGGATTTTTTCAGTGCCTTATATATGATCTTTGGCGGCACTTAATTTATTAATTAATATATTATTTTGTTATAACTTAACATTTAAGTCCAATCATGAAAACAATCCAGCAAGCATATATGTGAAAGAAGTCATTCCTGGACGAGTGAGTGTGTTTGAGATGATGATGATGTTAATGATAAAATCATCTCTGGTTATTATACGTCCAATACATTTCCAATAAGGCCTTTAGTAAATGTTAGTAACAGCATGTCTAGCCTTCAGTGCCCGGTGGGTTTTGTTTGGGCTCTGAATTTAAGAATGTAGCACAAAACAACCCAAGAAGAGCTACATGACCGTTAGGATCTGAAGGTTATGTTCTAGATTCAGGGTGTTGGGAGAAACAACTTGAACCGAAGTTATTCATATTATTAATGAATGGTGGTAGCCACAATAGCAGCACCAAACAACAACAATAATAGGCTATTAACAATAATAACAATAGCAACCGGTCCAATGGTGATAATAATAATAACAGTTTACATTAACATTTATCTTTTTGCTATTCTTCTAGTACTATTATGAGTTTAAATATACCATTACAATAATCGGCAGTATCTATTTCCGTTATATTTTCAACTTTTTGTTGGTCCATTAATTTAAAACTTAGGAATAGAGAAGAACTTTTAAAAAATTACGTTTCTCCCCTTTTGAATATAGTAAAGCGCAAAATGCAGTAAAATACCTACCGATTATCGTATTAGTCAAGTCTATGGATGTTCCTCTCACGGACAGTTAGGTGATATTGGTTCTTTGCTGTATGACTGATCTGAACTCTGCTCTGCAATGGCGCGCTCCCATATAGAACAAAATACTTATAATAGTAATAATAAACACAACAACAACAACATTACTGCTACTAATTACAACATCAAAAACAATATAATAATAATAATAATAATAATAATAATAATAATAATAATAATGCACACATTAGTCTTATTATTTAACATACTACACATTTTAATATGTGAAACTGTATGCCCCTATGATGTGCTTCAAATTTCTTCCTTGTACAGAACTTAGCCACTTCCATTGTAATGGCAACCTTCGGTAGTCTTTACATGTACATTATATACATTGTGTTTCTGCACAGCTTGCTCAAGGTCTATCCACAGATTTTATATGATATTTAGGTCAGTGGAAAGTGAAAGCAATTTCCAAAGCTTCAGTTTGTGTCTCTTCATGGTTCATGGATTTGGTTTAGATATATTTTGGATCATCATCCTGTAAAAGCCATCTACTTTCCAGCTGCAGCGTTTTCACAGATGGTTTGACATTTGCTTGGACTTTATTCCTAATGCCACATGTGGCAACACTCCCATGCTTTACGAACCTCAACATTTGAAGCTACATTACTTCAAGATAAATCAGATGAGCTTTGGAAAACAAGTGATGTGTATCGTTGAATTCTGTGATAAGGCACATATCGCACATAATACTTTTTTTTTTATACTCGAAACTGTTTTTCGTGCAGTCTCTCTCTCTCTCTCTCTCTCTCTATATATATATATATATATATATATATATATATATATATACACTATTTGAATGTCTCATGTAATAATAAAATGAAATAAAATAAAATAATGTCCATATAAAGTTGGACTCTTTTGTTGCTATCGATCTGCGCAGTTAATTTAGGCCTATAATTAATTCCTAACTGCCACACTGCCAATTTCTTGTGGTAATGGGGGCGGATTGTCGCTTGTGGTTCAGGAACTCGGTGCCTGTCCCTTTAAGACACAGCGAGTTTCCCGCCCTGAATCGCGCTTCCCCTGCAGCTCCAATCCAACGCTGCACAATCCCGAGCTTCCGGTCGACTGCGTGACAGTCTGCCAGCTCGAGCTCCGAGCTGTTCAATTATGGTGCGCGTGCGATCTGCGATCTGCAGCTCTCCTCAGCTCTGACCACCCAGAACTCAGTAGCGGGAAAGTATGAGCAAGGAAGACATGGTATGCCGGCCAGCGTCGCTGAAGTTCACCATTGATAATATTCTGAACAAGGACTTTGACGGAATTCGCTCCAGATCGCGGCTGGACGCGGAGAACCGCTGCGCATCGTGTGAGGATCTAAAATGTGTCTCTGCGCAGTCAGCCTTCAGTCAGACAGGTAACTCAGCTGCAGGAAAATAACATGTATGTTCTGAAAGGATCAGGGAGCTTACATGTTGAATAATTAATAGACAGATTCATACAGTCTTCTCCATATCATAATTGCATTTGATCAGTCAATACATACTTGGTGTCTGAGGTGTAAGAAACTAGTGTTTACTATAATGATGTAATCCCTTTACATCCCAGTCTCTCTTTCTTTGTCCATATATGCATATGAAAATAATATACATGCATGTATCATATATATATGAAAATTGTGACTTTACAAAAAAAAGGCAAACATGTTCTTAATTGAATAGAAGTCAATGTAAAATAATAGTTTAGTACAAGGGATTTAGAGCATTTCTATTGATCCATTAATCCAGAATTATTTACACAGCGTACAGAAGCAGCTACAGGGTTCAAACCATTTTCATTGGACAACAGAGATGAACCCATCGTTGTCACGGAAAAGCTTAAATGTCTTAAAATGATAACTTTACGTTGGATTTTATTTCAAATCATTTTTGGAGTAAACAACATAACAGTATATATATTTGTAGATTTATATATATTTATTTATATATAGAACATATAATATTTATGTATATATTATATTTATATTAGATTCACATATCTAGCATATTTATAGTCAGCTGAAGCCGGACAGCCCAAAATAGGTTCCACTACCTTCCATGCTAAAAAAAAAAGATCCATCAGGTTTTTACCCGAATTCTTTGCTACTAAATCGGAACTGAATTAATGGGAACGAGTAGAGACCAGGGCTTTCCTGTAGGACACCTTTATGTCAATGTCTTTAGGTCAGCTTTCCCTTAAAATATTTTTACAATTCGACCACAGAACACATAATGGTTATTTGACAATGGTAGAACCATTTTTGGGGCTACAGGGCAGTGGTTCCCAGCCCTAGTCCTAGAGGAGGAAGCCTTGCCCTGCACACTTGAATGGTTTCTTGCATTAACACAGCACCCTCACCTCAACAAGCTTATTATTTAGCTGATTAGCTGGATCAGGTGTGCTGGGAGCAGGGCAAACACTAAAATGGGCAGGGGCAAGGGGTCCTCCAGAAACATGGGGTCTCATGCAGAAGACAGTACCATTCTCCATCACAGAGAAGAGCCCTTTAACGAGGCAAAGAAGCACTTAAGCACTGAAATGATGATTTTATAATATAATATGATTTTATAATATAAGCATCTTCAGACACCAGACATGTGCTGTTCTCATGAGCTGACTAGAGTGTGTTTTTTCTTTGACAGCGCCAAGAGGAACCGAGCCACAGGCCGACTCCCCGAGCCTCTCGGTGGATGGAGAAGACGAGGAGAAAGAGGGGGGGAAGTGTCCAAGAAGCGAGGACACGAACAGCTGCGACGACAGCCCGGAGCGCCATCTGAAGAGCAACAAGAAGAGCCGAGCGCTCACCAAGAAGAAAACGCGCACCATTTTCTCCAAGAGACAGATCTTTCAACTGGAGTCTACTTTCGACATCAAGCGTTACCTGAGCAGCGCCGAGCGGGCGTGTCTGGCTAGCTCCTTGCAGCTCACAGAGACCCAGGTGAAGATATGGTTCCAGAACCGCAGGAATAAGCTGAAGCGGCAGCTCTCCACGGACTTTGAGGGGCCGTGCCCTCCCGAACACTTCTCCGATGTGGCCAAAGTGATGCAGCTGCCAAACCCTTACAAAGACACGGTTGGGGGCAACGTCCTGGGAGGATGCTTGTTGCCGATGCCGGTCCCGGTTATGTATCATGGAGGCGCCGCGCCTTACCTGTACCTTTCAAACGCCAGCAAGTATTTCAGCGTGTTTGATGGAGATGTGTGATTCTCTGCAGCAGCTCACTGACTGTCCAGAACTCAGAGGAGCATTAAAACATGTGGGATCCCTCTCCTGCGTAATGTGTTCGCGCTGCTGTGACATATAGCCATATGATCATGCGCTGATGTGTCATATGCCCTGTGATTAGTTGCACAAAGAACATTGGGGAGTCGTTTGTCTTTTTTTTAATAACTGGTTTCCTATGCAATATGTAAATAAGGGATACCTCTAATAATACCCGTTGTGTTTTTAAGGCTCCACTACGCATGTGCCACTTTGTCAGCTCGAAAACTGAAGAACACATTTGCGAACATAACATAGCTTTGTTGTAATACAATAAAAAGCCAATGGTTAAAACGACACTTTGACATTTCTTTAAGCGAGACAAGACTGCTGATCTGCCATGCTGCTCTTTTTTGATGTATCCTGGACCTAGCAGTTGTTCTTTAAATTGTGAATGAATGAACCAAAAGAAATGCTCCAAAAATCTTCACATTGACTTCCATCGAAAGTTAAGAATATTTCCATTAGCTTTTTTAGAAAGTTGCTTTTGGAGATACAAGGCTTTTGAGGAACAGCGCAACTATATAGTCTTATGCGAACTCTAGTCTGAGCAAGCTGGTCAAATTACATGTTGTTTTTGATACATGCATTTTGTTAATGAATAAATAAATCCTCTACAGGAAACCAAATTCCTGTTTATTTACTGAATTTAACAGGTTGTAAAAAAAACATGAAACATGATGTATTTAATGTGCTATTATTTTCCCACACGCCTAATTTAATGTTAAATGAACCAATAAACAGTAAATTATTTTTTGAATGTGCAGAATTGTATTCACTGTAGAAAATGCGAATTGGTATATAAATATAGGAAAATGGGTGTGTGTGTGTGTGTGCGTGTGTGTGTGTGTGTGTGTATGTGTTTATCACAGTGCACAAATTCTCTACAGTGAACAAAATTAAATATGGCATTTCTCGTCACATTTTAGACACTAGCTTCTATTTGTCTGTCGGGTTAATATTGGAAATAATAAATAATCGTATATAACGATTTAATGTTTATGCACGTTTTATTTTTTCCACTCTATTCAATAATATTTAGTGAAGTGTGTTTTCTGTAGTTCTCTGATTTTCTGACGTATTTTCCTCAAAAAAAAAAACTAACAAAAAAAAAACAAAAAAACAAACAAAAAAAAAAACAACAGCGTCCTTTGGCCAGGGGTGCCCACACTTTTGCATTAAACTGTATAATCAGGAGTGATATATTTCAGCTCTGATCACGCATCGCTGAAACGCGCGCTACCAGGCATTTGGAGAGATGCCATTTACGTTTCACGTACGATTTAATGTTGCCAGTGAAGCGGCTGCTCTTTCTCCCAGTCCAGTCTGTGTGATGGGAAGACTGTAGGCAGCTGTTCAGTAAAACTGACCAAGGTTTCAGAAGCTATCTGCTAGCTATGTCTAGCTGTGTGTCCTACGTTTATTCTCAGAATTGTCTTCTAATATAAAAATAGATATTGTCCCTACGCTGTGTAAATTAACCAGTGCAGCTCTACCCCTGTTTAAACCTCTAAACCATACGAAGGATTATAATTACACAACAACAACAACAACAACAACAACAACAACAACAATACAACAATACAACAGATAAAGCTGTAAGAAGTGGATTAAATGGGTTATTTGTGGTGATTGTGTTTGTAGAGGCTCTGTTTGAGGCCGTTTAATCGTGTGTGTGTTTGTAAAGGGGAGGATATTAGGGTCGAGAAAAAGCTGCTGTTGGGAGAGCTGTTCCTGAAGGGCCGTGCTAGACATGTTCCCCAATCTTTCCGGGTCACTTGTTTCTTTTCTAGCGGAGCCTCTCGCTGCCTCCTCCTTGTCATGCCGATTTAAGGGTCTAGCGCGGCTGACCTGTGCATTCAACCACTTAGTATTTGAGGAAAGCGTGTATTTGCGTTACTAATGTCCACCTCATTCTCATGGAGCCACTGGCCTGTCCCGCACTCAGTAACCACAAAAGGAAAAGGCAACGCTGAAAGATCCACATTGGATCACCTATACTGATCATTATAAACCTCATGTCTTGTTTTTATTCAATTAAAAGACCATGTCATTATTATAATGACAGTCTGCAGTGTCCAGAACTCATTCACTTAACAATTATTATTTAAAATAATAAACATAAAGAAAACGTTAGAGCTGTTCGCAATAAATCACACACCGTTATTACAGCAGGACTGGTATTAATCATTTAAAAGTACTTCATATCTTATTATATTAACAGAATAACTATTTTCTACAGTCTCTTGAATACCTCTCTCTGGAATACGTCTTATATTAGTGTTGGACATTTTCAGTGGATATAGCTCTTGAGGACAGTACATGCCACAACACCTCCATTTTTCTTTCATCAAATGCATACATTAAATGCTAAGCACCATCAAGTCTTAAGAAGATAAAGAGAGAATTATAAGGCTGTGAATAAGGTGTTTAATTCAGGATTTGAAAAAATGTTTTTCAGTACTTGGCCACAATATTTACTTATATTACATATTACTTACAATATTAGTTTTCATGCTGTTTTCTTTTTGTGCACAACAAAACCCCTGTCAGATATCTAATGGGTTTGTCCACCTCATTTGTCTGCTGCACACCAGGCTTTTATCTTATAAACCATAGCTCTGATACACCCACATTGACATTATAGCCTTTTTAAAATATTGTAGATTGAAAACTGAGCAAAGATAATTAACATGCAATTATTCGATGGTTGCATTTAACCAGTAATGTAATTTTAACTGTTAATTTACAATGAAATAGTGTTAGAATTGAGTTGGAATTTAGCTTAATTTAAAAAAAGGCATGGTTTAATTTTACTTAGTTAAGTTATTCAGGCCATGTTTACTCTGTACTCTGTACTTTGTATTTGCAGTGGCTCAGTGGTGGTAGAATAACAGTATGATAACACCACTGGCACATTTAGCTCAAAGTGCTCATCTACAGGGACAGACCGCCATCTGGACTAGATCACACTGTAACCTATCTGATAGCAAATGATGTACTCTGGAGGGAAGGGGGTGTAAAAAATGCTATTATTAAAATGCTATTACTGTAAGGGATTATAAATGCTATTTAACTATCAATAAATGCATCATATTCAATTCTATGTTAAGTGGAACTATTCATTTTTATGAAACAGAATAAAATAGAAAAATAATATTTTTTTTGTTTTGTATTTCTTTCAAGGTATAACTTTATTGGTTCTCTAGACATTTTCCTTATCATACTGAATTTAGATGAATGTGCTAAGCATGCAATTAACACCAAAGTGCTAATTATATAACACTAATACTGTAATACTTGTTTGTGGGGGTGTATGAGTAAGACAGAGAGGATAGAGGTTAATGATTAGATGTGAGGATGATGTGATGTGAGGGTGTGTGTGTGTGTGTGTGTGTGTGTGTGTGTGTGTGTGTGTGTGTGCGTGCGTATGCATGTGTGTGTGTGCGCATTGCAGCAGCCAGACTTCCTGGCTCTGCTTGTGACAGATCTTGGTGGTTGCACGAGCCACCCTATGCTGCCCTGCTCTTTGCTGTACAACCTCAAGGTATACATGACCTTCTGGATTGCCTACTGTAAAGCCTGTCTGCGGTGTGGAGCCTTGAACATGGCGAAGGAAAATCCATTAAAGGCTTCACCTGATCAAAGTCCTGCAATGCCAGGATAGCATATGCACTCATTTAGGGATATTGATGACTAGTAGGCTTTATGGCCACTTTAATACAAGATATTGACTTACTGCCAAGCATGCCTACAAAGAACTGAATCTATACACACACATGTATCCTTTTTGGATTTGCTAAAGTTACAGCTGCTTTCTCCACTTCATTTAAATACCGGCTCAAACCTGTCAGCACAACCCTCAGTTCTGACTGAGCCTACCCACTGAGCATATGTTTTCTGTTGGCTATAAATGTCTTATTTCTTTCAGAACATGAAATCAAATATCTTCTCTCCACAAATAATGCTGCGGTCGCTCAAAACAATGGACGTTTTCTTACCCGCTAATGCCCGTTTATGGGTAACGTTTCAGCAAGATTTGTAATCATTTTCTACAGCTTTAGCAGTCATGTATTTATGCTTTTTATGCAGGATTCAAGGAACAAAATTAAGCTGATGTGGAAATGGATGAGTGGATCAATTTTCAATAGCATATTTTACCTGAAATATGATCAGATCTTCTTTAAGATGGGCCAATGGCTCACAAGTGGGTTGCCAGTGTAATTACAAACTTCCTATACCAAAGAATAGCCTCACCAGTTTAGACAGAAGTCCATGTAGTTACTGAGTAATGCACCTTAGTGTGTAATAAGCCTTGGAGTGTTGAATGGTTAAACTAGACAAAGAGAACCCAATGAAACAAAGTACACATTAGTTTTAGTAGTTTTTACCTTTATTTATTGAAGAAAATTACCCAAACATGAAACATTACATGTCCTTGTCAGATTTATCAGTTTGTACAGAAGTCCCTGTAGTTACTGTGTAATACACTTTAGTGTGTTAAGTGGTTAAGGTCTGTACAGACAAGGCTTGTAGAGTCAGAGAATGTATACAGCCTGGAAAATTAGTTTTACATAGGGCTGTCCCTTTAAGATCTCCAACATACTGCCCCTCCTTTCCCAACCTAACACCAAAGCATGTGATCCAAACAGGGATGTCTGAAGAAATTAATTAGCTGGAGTAGGTGTGGCAGGTTGGAACCACATTCTGCAGGAAGGTAGCTGTAGAGAGCCAGAGTTTGTAATCTCTGTACTACAGCATGTGTTTCAGCATGTTTTCTGTGCTTCACTGTTACTCATTAAGTGGCTATGGCACTGCTTCTGCAGTTATATTTTGAGCCTTTAAAGATGCCAGAAAATAACAAAAGAGGGCCTTTTTTGTACTTTACAGTATATTGGATCCATTAGAAAGCATTATCATCTGTAAATAATTTTCCTCACAAATAATAGGCTATATATTATCTATCTAAGATAGATTTAAAAAATCTTCAAATTAAATAGGTCAAACACGATAAGAGCCTACAGCAATTTTACTAGTAATAACATTCTCTATTTATATATTTGATTTGGTTTTGCTAATTTTTTGTACTTTAGGAAAGCGATGGCAGACAAATATAAATATCAAGCAGGGCCCGGAGCAATAAACTAAATGACATAATTATAATTATATGGTTCATTGGGGAAAAAGTCCTGTTTGAGAGCTGCAAATAATCTTGTAGACATTCATGAAACACAACTAGATCGCCAATAAAGTTTAATTGGCTAAAAAATATATGTTGATATGCCGTTGGGTTGCTGTAGTGACATGATCTGGAATGTCACAGATAAGGCAATGTAAGATGTAATGTAAGACATGTATGACAGTGGAAGTATAAGAAAGCAGTGTTTTGCCAAAAGCAAGTATATCACCACTGCAGTTGGCAAGGACATGGCAACACATCACAGATTACCAGCAGAGGAGCAAGGATGCTTGCAAACAGCCATGCCACACTGCCTGATGAGCTGAATGAGTTCCACACTCACTTTGAGGCCTATAGTACCAACTAACAGAGAGGTGTTTTGGCCATGGAGTACGAACAGAACACATCACAGGAGAACAAACCCATGGACAACATCATTGGGTGTAGTCATGACTTGCAGCTAGGAGATTATTTCATCATTTTGGACCCTATGCAGTTTGCTTATCATTAGAACCGGTCCACTAATGCTGCAGTGAACGCTGCCATTTACACAGCTCTGTTTATTGTTTATTTGGACATATTCTGTAAAAGATATTATAAATGTAATACTTCCACTTTTGTAGTGTTTGGTGTCCTCTGTTAGTATTTCAATGTGTTGTCAAAATTGCATTTGTCATACGGTCAAGCCACTGTTTCTCGTCACTGAGCATTTTTTGTATAATCAGTCCCATCCTTAATCCACAAACCTCTACTTTAGTACATGGTGTCCATGATTTTATTGCTAGCAGGTTTGATGCTTAAATAGCAGAAGCTCACAGTACTTTTGCAGGAACACAGCAATTCCACTAGACTCAAAATTCAATCTTCAAAAGCATCTTACACAGCTTCCCATATGCTTTGGCCATTAGTATGATGGCCCCATTTACCTATAACTTCCTTCACTTAGCAAGCAGTTTCTAATGATGGCCATTAGCATCACTCTGGAAATCAAAAAGGAGAAAGACAGCATGAAACTAAAACTGAGATTTTAAATAGAAGCCTAAATGGATTAGCTATACATTATCCATATGGAACAATGCATGCTAGCTCACATTACATAAATCCAAAGTCTGCAGGCTTGCATCTTAATCTTGGGAGCTTCTTCCCAATGTGCTCAGTTAAGTAAGCTCTAGAGCTTTTTATGAGACCCTGTATAGCTTTTTAAAGCTCCTCTTAAAAAAAGAAAACTTAAAAAAGCAGCAGGTTTGAAGATGCAACATCATGTCACATGAAGGAAGCACATATTAACCTTCATCTTCCCAGCACTATACAAGTATGTGGGTGCTGGTGGGTGGAAACTGGCAATGACTAAATTGGGTAGAAAATTTGGAAAATATAAAAAATACATTTCCAGTCACAGAACAAAGTTTTACTAGAGATACTTATTTTTCTTTAAAAATGGAAATTGAATAGATAGAAATCTAGAGATCTCTAGAGATTAATATAGTGGTGCCACAGTACTTTATAATATAAACAACATCCCATTCATTACATTTTGAATCCACAGAAGAACTGTGGTAAGCCTAATCCTCCCAGGAGGATTCTAATGACTTATTAATGACTTATAGAGCACTCTGGGGGTCTGGCATGACTGAATCCTTCTGACCATTAGAATCAAATTGAGCACCCCTGTTGGTTTATAAATTAAATGCCTTAGGTGAAAGAAATGTATTTGAAACCCATTTAGCAATTATTACAACACTTTCTTGAATCCAATTCAGAAAGTGTTTTATAATTCTGTAAAATCTAGAGAGATCTCTTGTAGTGTTTATTTCTGGACTACCACTCTCCTATATTTTTCTATCACTGGCCTCACTTAGGAATAGTGGAATAGCCTCTTTAGGTTCTCAGGAATCTGTTTTGTTCAAGGCAAGGCTTCTGGCTTATCCATATGATCTTTAGTCAGCTTCACACTCGCAGCAGTGTTCTTCTTATTATCCTGCCATGCACACATACAGTGTATGCATGCATGGTGGATGGTGGCGTCATGAATATTGACATTGCCCAATGCAAGTGAAGTCTGTTGGTCCTTAGATGTTGCCCTGTGGTTCTTTGCAACTTCCCATGATAATATTATTCGGTGGAGGCTTTGGAAATTATGTTGATTTTGCAATCTTTTTTCTGCCTGGTGAGACTTGAGAACTCTTTCTGAGAACTCAGGAGGTTCAGAAAGATGCTGAATAATTTTGTTCAAATGTACATACATGTACATTTTATACAATAAATACAAACGTATTTCATAATAATACATAAGCAATAAACATATAATAAGATGTCTAACAATTAAACAATTTTAACAATTAGCCTTTCTAAAACCATTAACATTCCTCACTTTAAACACAATTACAAACCTAATTACATAACTTTGTTTTATTGTTGTTGCTGACTAAACAGTTATTTTATCTTAAGATTGACTAAATAATAGTCTAATAAGCTAAGAATTTATGAAAGTGGCACTTTAAATGACCAAGTTTAATTCAATGCTTATAAAATCCAACAAGGTTTATAATTATGCAATTAGGCAAAAGAATATTGCACATATTTTGAGATATTTAAGTTCAACAATCAGCATTTTGAAGCTTTATGAACCATGCTGGCTTAAGAGTTGAGAATCAGATATGCGCTGATTTGACTAGTCACTTTAACAATTACATATGGCTAATGAAATCTGGACAGCTGAAATGAAAAGAAATGACCTCTTGTCCCCTTTGAACTGTCGGTTGTTTGGGTCCATATAATCCCATACTCTCAAAACCATCTGTTTTGAATGCCAACATTGCACTTGGACCACTTGTGGAGAAGGGAGGGTCGAACTGACATTTGACCAAAGGGAAGTCTCATCACGCTGGTGACAGCAATCTGCCCAGCACATCAAAGATTTCATGTTTTCAGACCATTGTACATGGCCTGGCAAAGAATATTAGTAAAAAATCAATAACATGAGTTAGAGGAAACTGATATCTGACTAATGGATGTGACTCCATCGTGACAAGGTTGTGGGGTTAAACTCATGTTGTGTGGCTGGCTGAGGCCAGGAGTCAGTGTGACAGCCTATCTGCCCCTAATGGATGACTATCGACTGAGTTTGATCAGAGTGCTCAAGCTATAACGTGTCAACCTGCTGCCTAGTAGGACTCTGCGGGTGTGAGAAGATCTCTGTACATCCTCTTTGTCCCTTAGATCAATACATCATCAGCAGCATTAGCGCAGTCTATTAGTTAGATCTTTTAGTTAGACCAATCCATTAGCTAACTTCTAATGGTTGTCAGCTCGTACAGAGACAGGGACATGCAAAGTAATAAGTCTATATCTAATACACATGTATCATATATTGGTAATTACTATATTGGTCTTATTTATTCTAAAACAGAGAAGAATTTAAAAAAGCTAAAAGCCTTTCAATTGTTGTTGTTGGATTTTTTTGTAGTCAAAGAATATTTTGACTTTATCAATTCACAGCACTCCGTACTGTCCTGTCATACTTCGAACAGTAAGAACTTCACAGGTAAGGTTTCCTTCTAATGACTCTTTCATGAAGATTATGTTTATTTGATTATGCAAACAGCACTGCACAGTAGAAAGGTACACCACTCTTTAGACTCTAAGTAGACTCAGGCCTCAATTTCAGGCCTTGTTCTTGGTAGTCATATGGGGGCTTTGATTTGCCTTACCACTGAATGGGAAGTTCCTTTTGATAGTTATTTTTGGTAATCCAGATCTCATCTTGACCTCCCCTGAACTGCCATTTATTAGTAACATTCCGCACTGTAGAAACTCCAACAATGACTGTCTTCTCATAGCTTTGTTGTCAGATGTTTAGACAGTTGCTTAGAGTAGCATGTGGTCAATGAGTGTCAGTACAAGATTTGATGAGTCAAAAAATTAATTAATTTCAACTGACAGTTCCTCATTACAATCTGTGACATGCCTCAGGCCTGATTTGCTAATCATTGTCTGAGAGCATCTTAAAATAATCCAAGCCATTACAATGACGTTTTATGAAAGATAGGATTGGGATTTCCTGAAAATATTTTGTTCTACGTTTGATTAGATATCGAGGCAGTGTGTACTATTTGCCAGTTACCCAATGTTGCTCAAGTTATGCATAATAACATATATGTCCAGCATCTATATCAAAGAGAGCAATTAAATGTTTCACAGTTGCAGCGTTGATTCTTCTGTTCAGTATCTCCATTTCCAGATGATTTAACTCACAGACACTAATATGACCCTCCCCCACTCTGTGCCAGTGGAATTTAACTGCATTGATGTTAAGCCATCATCAGCTTTTCTTTCAACATTTCTGTGCTTTCAACCATTAAAGCCATACATATATGTGTTTCCTATCATGTGTTCTGGGACAACACTGAATTCCTCTTCTTTGGAGCCACCAGATTCTGACAGTATGTAGGTCATTCAACATAACTGGCAACTTCTAGACTTTATGACCTATGCAATGAAGTCAATTGAAATGATTCTGTATAACCTATAAAATTGTGTGACTTGAGCTTTACTGTAAATAATTAGCTAATGAACAATCCCTTCATGGTGTGGGCATGTTGAAGGTTGATGACATCACATCACAACTAAAAGTGCTACTCAGTGTTTAGTTATGCTGTTATTTTCAAACTAAAAACAGTATTGGGACAGCTGCTCATTCATAGTTTCCTCTGAAATCAATGGTATTAAAACAGTTAATCCTGCTTTTGTTGATGTAACTGTTTCCACTCTCCAGAGAAGACGTTCTACTCGATTTTGGGGCACTGCTGCGTGGATTTGATTGCATTCAGCGACAAGAGCATTAGTGAGGTCAAGATGTTGGATGATCACCACCCCACCTCATCCCCAACTCCCCAACTCATCCCAAAAGTATTGGATGGAGCTCCATCATTCCAAAAAACATATTTCCACTGCTCCACAGCTCAGTGCAGGGTGGTTTTATACCCTCCAGCCCACACCTGGCATTAGGCAGGGTGCCAACAGGTTCATGCTCCAATGAATCCTATTCTATTGACAATACTTCTCAACAAGGTCTGTAAAAGCTATGTGTGTATGTGTGCATTTGCACTTCAGTGTCAGCAATGGCTGCAACTTTAAGAAGCTAAATGCATTCATTAGAAACATTTGGACATATAGTGTATTTACAAGCCTTTCGCAAATCACAGTAGTGATCAAGTTTGATGTGGTGTAACAGTGGGTGGAGTAGGTTGTAGTAGTGACAGAGAACATGAGTACAAAGTTACTCAGTTTCATAAAATTTTTTACATTCATTAAATACAGTATTAGTCTATACCGTAACCACTGAATGTGTGGGTATGTATGTACATTTACATTTACGGCATTTAGCAGACGCTCTTATCCAGAGCGACTTACAAAAGTGCTTCGCTATTTACTCAAAAATAACCTCAGCTAGTTTAAATAGACTAATAATTTAAAGATACCTCTAAGTTTAGACACTACTAAACACAAGTCAATAAGGAGACCACTCTGCTATTCGCCCAGGTACACTTGGAAGAGGTGGTTCTCCAGTCTGCGTTTGAAGACAGCGAGTGACTCTGGACAGAAAAAAGCCTGGACACTTGTCTTCCGTGGATTTTGAGGGATGGTGGGTCGAGCCGAGCCGTACTTGAAGTTTGAAGGGCTCTTGGTGCGGATCGGCTTTTGACCATTGCCATCAAGTATAGAGGGGCTGGTCCGTTCTTGGCTTTGTAGGCCAGAGTCAGGGTTTTGAATCTGATGCGGACAGCAGCTACAGGAAGACAGTGAAGAGAACGCAGCAGTGGAGTGACATGGCTGAATTTAGGAACATTGAAGACGACCCATGCCGCTGCATTCTGGATAAGTTGCAGGGGCCTGATGGTGTGTAAAGGGAGATGTGTGTGTGTAAGCATTTTCTAGTATCTGCAAGTCCCTACTGCCCCATCGTAAAGAATGTCTAAGCCCTAGACACTTTAAACCTTTAAGGCCCAATACCTCTTTTGATCATTCTCAAATGACATATATTGCATATAGTTTCAAAGCAGTTACTGAACACATCATAGTAGCAAATGATGAATAACAAGCACAGAATAATAAGTCTCAAAATTCAAACTACAAAAAGACAGGGTTCAAGGGGTTAATGTCTAATGACCATTCCCATCAGCCATTTCTATGCTAGACATTTTTTGCATGTACGTTTGAAGCCAGCACACAGTTTATTTATCAAATTAAACTTGAGAAAGTGCAATGTAAATAATATATTAATTAATACATTAATCATATTCATCAAGTTATAATGTAGATGTGAAATTTTACTCCAGTCAGACTGCCCCTCAATTTCTCTTATCAGCTCAAGATAGTGATATATTACAATAATGAGCACATGTCTGACGACTCTGTCATTAAAATAAATTGAATTGCAAATGACAGAATAACCAACATTAGTATAAACAAAGACATCCAGAAGTCAGCAGATCAATCTCATCGCTATGTAAACGTAAACTCACCAAGAACAGTGAAATTCATACTCCACTTGTTTATGGGGCAAGTATTACCCCCTCACACTGCATTTCACCAGCAAGGCCTAACTGAGGTGACAGGGGCCTGGGGTTTAAATGAACATCTCCTGCTAGCTATCACTGGCTCCAGCACTGCAGCTTCCAGCCTGCAGACCGTACCCTGCAGAGAGTGATGCGATGTGATCTGTCATGGGCGATTCATGCTGCTATTAACATGACTATTAACATTAGGCCTCTGAAAGGATGAGTGATCTTTGTAAAGGTCAGAGTTCACATTTGCGGGCACCATCAGCCAATTCTGATTCTACCCATTCACCTATGAGCACACAGCAAGAGAGGTTGCAGAAAAAAATCATTGAATGAGGTTCTACTGCTTACTGCTGGAATAAATATATAAGGAAACCCATTTGGCATTATATACTTGACTTATGGGTAACAACTTCTAGGGGACCATATAACACCAATAAGCTATTATCATTTATAAAAACAGAATCATCATAAGGTTCTTCCAACATAGAAAAGAACCATTTGACTATTTTGAACAAAAGCTAC
The DNA here is from genome assembly GCF_030463535.1 of Salminus brasiliensis. Taxonomy (NCBI): domain Eukaryota; kingdom Metazoa; phylum Chordata; class Actinopteri; order Characiformes; family Bryconidae; genus Salminus; species Salminus brasiliensis. The sequence goes on from NC_132886.1 coordinate 23,761,364, forward strand.
TCACTCTTCTGCCCTCTCTCTTCTGTTTCACAACAAATGGTAAAACATACTCATGTACTCATGTATCAAAGCTTACTCAGTTAGTACCTGTAGTAAGAAGACACAGGCTTACAATGTTGCAAGAACACCTGTGCTGGAATATAAGGTATAATATAACATTTTAAGAGTATTTGAACTTATTATTTCTCAGTTCAGAAAATGTACTATATACCAGTACATTAATGTGCTTTCACTAAAGAGATTCTACTGTACACTAAATATCGTTTATATATAAGTCTAGAAATGTGATTGCCTGGTATCCTGTTCATTATTTTTATGTACTTCATGAATAGAGTCTTCATTTTACAGCATTATTTGTATGTATATGGAACTAAGAACAAGGGGGTTACAGGAGTTGTAAGCCACTCATGTCTGTGTTAAAATATTTTATCACTACCAGTAAAATAAAAGTTCTCCCAAAAAGTAACTTTATATGAGAAGCAAGAAAAACAATCTTGACTTTCAATCTGATATTCAATCTGATAGCATTTTTTTGTAACTTCAAAAAAAGGTCTGATATTTACTGTTTAAACTGGGAAATAAGCAGAATTAAAAATACCATTTTAGTGATACACAGTAAATTTGAACGGGTGTTAAATTAACACTGCAAGTGTTCATTTTTGCCATTCAGTGTTGATTTAACACTAAGAGTGTTGATTTAACACTGGTAAATTTACTGTGTCGTGTCTATAACTGACAGTTCTGCTTGGCTGTTAAAAAATATTTCAAGCCTATATATTTTTATAATTTATTTATCTGTATTATATATTTTTTACTTATCTTATAGTCAGACAATGCTGTCCATTATGAAATTCACATAAACTGCCAATTTTTTTCCATTTGAAAACTGGAAAAGGGAAACTTTATATCACACTTCTAGATTAAATTTGCCATGGACAGACACAAGAAATAATTAGCTTAGTTTATATTTAGCTGTTGATATGCATTTTATGTTCCAGACCACACATTCCCACTTCCTAACATTAGTAGGCCTATGCAAAATACACAAAATATGAATAAATAAATAGTAAAAGAAACACAGTGTGTTATGTAAGGTACAGGATGGTGTGGTTTGTGTTGCAACATAATCAATATGTGACCTGGAACAAAAATAAATCCTAGCAGAATCATTCATTTAAATCATTTCATACACAATCAGTGACACCTTAGTGTTCCCCTATTTTCCAGTCAGTAAACCCCTTTTACTGCAAAAATCAGATGTATGTGCAGTGCTTCTCCCTCTCCCTCTAAGTGTGAGCTGGGGCCGTGTAAGAAGATTTGGAGAAGTGCTTTAACAGATTGTTATGTCACCATTAGAGGGCTGTAATAAAGTCGTATTCCTTTTGCATTTTGCATGACTGGAGGGCCCGCTCCTCTCGCCTGTCTGCTCCGCTCACATCAGGCCGTATTAACTGGAGCGGCTGAGGACTGCAGGTTTCCCCTCTCCGCTAGCAGCCCAGCGTCTGTGCCAGATAGCATACTACAGCCACACTGCGAGAGCGCATTCGCTTGACAGCGGAGGCAGCAGAGGAAGCAATGCTGAAGCTTCATTAGCTATATACACTGGCAAATTTCTAACCGGTTATCCGGCGGCTAGGGTTTTGTTGTTGGCAGGATAAAAAAAGCATTTTTTTCTTGTAAGAGAGAAGGAATATCTAGGTTTTTTAAGTGAACATGGGGTCAAATATCTTAAAAACCCATTGCTGGACAGATCCATAGTTCATTTCACATGGGCCACTTTCAGGAACATGTTGGATGCTATTAGAGAGCTAAGTAGAAGTGTATGTGTACACTCTTAAAATATAGATGCTAGAACAAGTTCTATGGCGGGATATCATATTAAACCTTTCAGTTGATTATTCTTCAAAGTACCATTTTTGCAAACGAGGAAATTGAATGTGAAGAACAATTTTAAAATGTTAAAGAGCCTTAAAATAGGACAAAGGTTTAATTAATGATTCCATCATGGATTTTTTTTTACTGTACATCCATCCCAAGAACTATTTGGGAACAAATAGAATTTCCACAATAATCCAATTTTCCCAAATAAACAACTCCTTCACCTTCCCTGCAGACAAATGGGCATTAAACACTTATATTTACAAATAGAAACAACAGAAATATTATTTCTTTATAGTCCTAGTCGCTATATACCTGCATGACATACATGCATGAGGAACAACATTTCTGATTTTTATTCTTCACAGTAAATCACACTGTGACCTAAACCACAGCAATTATTCTGCTCAACCATAGTATTGAGAGAAACGATATGGGTGACTATTGACATCTAGTGTTAGCTTCATAGCTCTAGTGCAAAGAAGAAGAATTTGAATGTAAAGAAGCAAAAAAAAGAGTAGTGATTAATGATTAATTGCTGCCAACAGGCACAAAGTTGCCAAGAAAGCAATCCCCACACCATCACACCACCTCCACCAGCCTGGAGCTTTGACACAAGGCAGGTTGGGTCCATGGATTCATGCTCTTGGTGTCAAAATCTGACCCTACCATCTGTCTGTCTCAGCAGAAATCAAGAATTGTCAGAACAGGCTACATTTGTTTGTCCAGTTTTGGTGAGTCTGTGTTCACTGCATCCTCAGCTTTCTGGTCTTAGCTGACATAAGTGATACCTGACGTGGTCTTCTGCTGTTGTAGCCCATCCACCCTAAGGTTTGATGTGTTATGCATTCTGAGATGCTTTTCTACTTTTCTTCTACTGGGTTACAGTAGACTTTCTGTCAGCTCAAACCAGTCTGGCCATTCTCCATTAACCATGTTAGTCCAGGTTTTGCTCACTGAATGTCTTTCACCATTCTGAGTAAACTCTAGACACTGGAACCAACAATCACACCACACTCACTGAATTTGACTTTTTCCATCGTTCTAGTAGTTGATGGGAACACTGTCTGAAGCTCCGTCTTGTGCATTGGGCTGCTTCTACATGATAGGCTGTTTAGATACTTTTATCCAGGTTTAGAGATCCTACAAATAAACTGATATAGGGCATGTAAGAGCATATACTCCAAGAGCTGGAACTTACTAAACATCAATATTTATTCTTAATGTTTTCACTATCAGTTTAAGAATCAATTTGACTAGGGTACACACTCTTGCACACATGCACAAAATTGCCTTGTTTTAAGAGTGTATGAATTGTGTATGAATTAGGACTTTCATATAGAAGCAATGCACACTGTGACTAGCACATTCCATCTGGTTTACCTTATCCCATTCAACCTCACTTAGCTCTCTATTCACAAACGACACAGCCTAACTGCGTAACCAGTCGACCCACCTTAGAGGACTTAAAAGCAGCAGAATGCAGGGAGTGCACTCGCATGCTCAAGGGGACATTTTAGCTCTCTCAATTAGAACAGGGATTGTTGTCTTTTCCTTGACTTCCAAAAAAATATGCCGAGCATGAAAGACCCATCCTTGACTATCAGGGTCTGTACACTGAGGTCTCAGAATGCATTTTCTCAGCTTAAGTCAAGCAGGATGTCAGTGAGGGGGGCATTAAATACTTAAAGAGCTCTATATTAGAGCCAACTGAAGACATGCTTGTTTTTTGTGCTTAATGCACATTTAAAGAGTCTGCCTGGCCAGCCTGGAGCAAAAATGGCAGGAGGAATCACATCATTCAGAGTGACATGCTGCAAGAGCCAACTATGAATTATTGCTTATTGAAAAGGCTAATTAGGCCTGCCACTACGGCTCAGGCTTTACTCAGAGGAGGTGCCATTGAAGGCAGATAGAACAAATGCTGAAGCCAGAGTACAAAGCGCCACTTGTGTATGACAAGAGTACACATGTGAGGGGATAAGGCCTGTGTTGAAATAACATAATAACAATAATAACTAATTTGCTATAAAACCTAAGGGTCTCTAGACCCCTGGTCATAGTGTAAACAAGGACAGAAAAACACTACTGATCTTAGCTTCAGGAGAACCAATCATTCTTAAGAAGAATTGTCCTCCCAAAAGCCACAATTCAGATTCTTACATTTACCAGTGTGTTTATGTCTGGGCTTTGTTCAATTTACAAGGACAATTGGGCAGCAGAGCTGCAAACAATTTTGCAGTTTATAAACACATCATGAATCTGACGTAGACTTTCTGTTAGGACTTTTCTCAAGAACAAATTTAAGAAAATTATTCAGAGGATATTGGTGAATGGGGCCCAATGTGTCTATTCTTGTGGAAGATTACTCCAGATGATAAATAATAAAAGGGGCACTCTGGTTTCATCAAGATCAAGATAGACAGAGCTCCTCACACTCATCATGATTTTTTATGGCTGATTCCAATTCAGATTTCTTTACAGTAGCGATGGGGAACTCCAGTTCTGGAGGCCTGGATTACGGCATAATCTGATCATTTACCTACTTAACCCCTTTACGCTCCAAGGCTTATTACACACTAAGTATTACTCAGTAACTACAGGGGCTTCTGTACAAACTGGTGGGGCTATTCTTTGGTAACAGTTTGTTATGACACTTTTGGCCCGCTGCTGTTTAAGGGGTTAGACAGAGTTTTAGTTGTCGTCTTCCTGTCGTCTTTCAGCTTTAAAGGCTGCTAGATTTGTAGACTTGTATTAACTCACGCTTTGTAGACAAAATGAACAGACTCACATGCGACACACAGACTGGTGCAGGCCTTACACATGCACAGACGTAAAAATCAATCAATTAATGAATAATACAAATGTTACTCTATATATATATATATATATATATATATATATATATATACATACTTTGCTAAGTCATCAAATTGTCACACGTCAGTTAAAGTAAAAAATAAAGGTCACCGTTTTTGCTTTTGGTCGTGATACCAGATTAAAAACAGTCAGAATTCCCTTCTTGACTGATTCGGACTGTGCATCTCTGCTAAAGCACAGCTGTCAACAATTAATATCTTTATGAACTGAAGAGCAACAAGAACATTTATCTGTAATGTCACTGAGACGGGTAATCAGGAAATTACATACACTCAGAAAGGCAGTAGAACAAATTCAGATGGTTTCTGTTATTATGCTGAAACCATTGTTCCAGTTTTCTCCTTCACTTGCCTTGTCTGTATTTGATTATGGCCTGGGTGCCCAAGTGCCTGTGGCCAGAGATCATGGCTCCTAAAACATTAGCATTCCTAAAAAAAACGCTTGAGACGTACTTCAAGTCACATTTATTTAATGTGACGTCCTCCTTAGAGTGCACAAAGCTTCGGCACCTCTTCCTAACCACTAACATATTTAGTCCAAGTTGGCAAGCGGGGAGCAAAGCCTTTTAGTCTCTGCCAATCCATGTTTCAAATTGGCAGAAAACTAATTATAATAATAGTAATAACAATAATACTAAAATACTGTAGTTTACTTCAGCATGAGTCTGTTTTCAGAGTAAATGGCGAACAACTCTACTTTCTTAAAGACCAGAAGATGGCAAAGGGTTTGTTGGAACAACACCATGGAAGAACCAGCTTAACTTCCCCAGAACATTTCTGTTACTAATTAAATGAGATACATCAGTGTGAAAAGATTTAAAGAGCCACCATATACTGTAAAAGTTCAGTGCCAATTACAGGTTATTATAAGAAACATACATAACATGCACAAAACACTGTATTTATTCCTCTTTATTTGTAAAAAAATGCGCATTACATTGTACTCATGCTGTAAGAGTGGCTGCTGATGAAGCACAAATGAACTGGGATCAGTTTCTTTTATCAGTTTTTCAAAAGTACTTTTTAATTCTTAAAATATAGATGATGTCTCTTTTTGGGACTGACCACAAACTAGGCCCATTTTCACAGAGCACTGCCTGCAGTGACAATTAGCACTAATTGCTAAATGGTTGAAGCTTTTGAAAATGGAGAGATGATCTCCAGACTCTAAACATGATGAGTACAAGGACTCCTTTCACATGTCATTGACAATGCAGTAAGAATTAATCTTTACAAAGCAGAGCTCCACATTAAGAGCAAAGATTAAAGGCCTAGGTTTTGAGAACAGTGTCCCATTGTTTGTCCCATTGGCTGTTGTCATTTTTACCTTCGACTGTTGACTGCTGTTAACTGGGATGTTAAATCCAATTTTGTCAACATCAGTGTCCCCTAAGGGCATGCTCTTGTGCAGAATGACAAAGCGGAAGAGGAACGGTTAAATAATGAGCTTCTTAATTACGGCTGAAACCTCTGGAAAGTTTCTAAGGACGAAAGTGGTGATTTAGCCTGTAATGGACAGTGTCATCTTTGTCACAAATGTGAAATAAGTGTGTAAATGTTGGCCTGTGGAACCTCTGGCATGGAATAAACCTCTGGAAACAGTCTCATTAGCAGCCCTGTTTGATCTTTAGAGCACAAATTGATCCAAGGTGAGGAATTGGACTATGATTGATGCAGTCCAGAATAGGACTTGAAATACTTGCACATTCATTTTCAGTCCAAACCAATGAATGAGTATTTGTTCCATGTGTGGACTGAAATCGTTGCATGTATTCAGATATGACAAATTCTTGTATCATCACTGTCATAACAAAACCTTGAAACTTCAAATGCTCAAAATGGTTGCTTCATAAGGGAAGGGAAAAAATGTAGTTTGTTCAATGTACATTCATATAATAGATTAAAATATGCATGGATTTACTGGCCTGGCATTAGGCATGGTGCCAATAGGTTCATGTTGCTGCTCCAGGGAGTCCTATTCTATTGGCAATACTTCTCTGCAGGGACCAGACAAGCTGTATGTGTGTGTGTGTCTGTGTGTGTGCATTTGCACATCTGTGTCAGGAATAGGTGTAACTTAAAGTAGCTGAATGCATTCATTAGAAGAGGTGTCCAAAAATATTTGGACATACATATATAAGGGGTTTAATTTATTTTTTTTTGGCCAAAAGATTTGTAGACACCAGCTCATCTAGCATTTCCTCCCTTAATCGGTGGTATCAATAGTGAGTTTGTCCCTTTTGTTGTATTTAGAGCCTATAATCTTTTGGGAATGCTTTACACTTTTTTTAAACAATGCTGTAAGCATTTGATTGCATTCAGCCACAAGAGCATTGGTGACTTTGGGACTGATGATAGATGATTAGTTCTAGCACTTTGGTTCAAGGTATTGGATGGAGCTCCATCCAACGACGCAGCTCCACTGCTCCAGTTCAATGCTGGGGTGTTTTTAGCCCTGTAGCTGGAACTTTACATTGGACATGGTGACTTTGGGCTGTGTGCTGCTACTCCAGAGTGTCCTGTACTATTTGTATGGAGATTACACAAGCTGTCCTCAGTGGGTGCACCTTAAAGTAGTTGAATTTGCTTATTAGATGGGGTGTCTGGATACATTTGGACAAATAAAGTAGATTTCAGCATTTTTCAAGAATGTGGCCAAAATGCTGTAATCTCTATACACTTTTCCAGTACTATCTTTTGTACTTAGCTCATTTGCAGTTAACAGGGCATCAGTGTAAGAGTCCATGAATAAACTCCATGAATAAACTCACTAAATAAAGCATAATGCGATCTGATCCTTCTGCACTTAGTGTATCCACGCTCCCATTTTCAGAGTTGCTTTGGAACTGACTGAATGCATCTTATATGCATGTGTGAGCTTAAGTGCCCCAGAGCGCAGCACAGAAACGTGTTCTACTTTAAAAAGCTAATTTTGCATTTTTAATAATTCTTATGGCTTATGGCTTAAGTGGGTGAAAAGCACTTACAGGGAATGCAGTTACACTGTGGCGAAAGACTCTTCTCTCACCGCATATTCTCCCTTTACACACTTCCTTTATTTATCCATTCTGACAGATAAATGAAGTTGCAGCTTTACACATGGGTCTCATTTCTGTATGCTGGCCCACAGCTCAGTCAGTAAATCAGTGGAGATTTCCCCTCATCTGTTCCTTTGTGAAAATGGGGAATATTCCACAGGACTGTAGTTGTTACAGGCTCCCTGGTCCAACTGTTCTCAGTCCCAAGTCCTACACTCCTAAAAATAAAGGTGCCAAAAGGGTTTGATGGAGTGATTTCACAGAAGCATCATTTTTAGTGCCCTTTAAAGGAATGCATATGGTCAATTGCCACTGATCAGTATTGAGAACACTGTGCAAAAGTCTTTTGTGTGTTATTTAAAAGTGTGTTATTTAAAAGGCAGTGCTTATTTAACCATTCCAAATCCACATCTTGTTGCAGCTTAGTATTGCATTATTTTTAGATGTCTGACATTTGATTGACTGATGTTATACAGGTAGGTGAATGTAGTGGTAGAAGTCTTGCCAAAGGACTTTTATTGGTGTAGTGTAGTGGGCTTGCCCAGCCAGGGTATCAAACCCCAGTCATGGAAAAGGGAGTGTTTTTACAGTGTGCCCTATTTGGTTAGTTGTGTGTGAAGAGAGCTTTCTCAAAACTACCTTTTTAAAGTCAACAATAATTGTTACTTTTTATTAATAATGTTGATAGCATATTGCCGCTCTCCTGACACCAGGAGAAAGAAGAAAAAACCTTCTTAACTAACATAAAAATGTTTTATTTCAAGTCATTTTGTAGCATTTCTATTGGCCCATTCGTCATGAAAGTTTAACACAATGTTAAGAACTACTTTCAGAAGAAAATAGTGTTAAGAAGTCAAAAAATTACAACAGTGAGGTTTTTGTGGAACACAGACAATAAATTGTTTTATAAACATAAAGAAACATATTTACCAGATAACTGCTTATAAGTAGTTGGTGTATGTGCTTTTTTTTTAAAAATTGCTTTTCCAAGAACAGACTGAGGAACAGCTTCATTCCGGAAGCTGTAAGACTTTTAAACGCCACTTAGTGGAACCACTGCAACGACACTTTGACGACACTAGTCACTTTAAATACACTCTGCTGCTACCTTCTCCATTTACTTCTCTCTGTATTTTATTTTCATTTTTACATATATTTTTATATATTTATGTATATTTTATTTATTTAAGTACTGCTGTCTGGGTAAAACTGGGTCCTTGGGTACCACAATTTCGTTCCACCCCATGTACCACATGTGATGCGAATGACAATAAAGTCTCCTTGAATCCTTGAATCCTTGAATCCTTGAACAGGAGAAAATATCTAAATTGTTTTTGGAAATTGATCATTTGCGACAGGTATGGCAGACCATCCGAGAGAACTGTCTGCTGAAATGGTCTTCAGGGAACCAAAATGACTTCTTCTGTGGCATTACTCAAACGTACCCACTGGGCATGTTTATTTATGTATTTTTAAATAAAGACTGTAGTACATGAGAACTCTTGAATAACATGCAATTAGAATATTCTGGGATTTTGTTTTACAAATTAGCTGATACAAATTAGCTATAAGAACTTCAATATAAATAATTAGACTCCTAGTTTCCTTGTTGTTTTTAGAACTTTGTCACATTTTCATTAGAAAAGCGCACTCTAAGTTTCAGTCCCAACAATGTCAGGCCTTGTCAATTTCATGGGTGAAAGCACAACAGCAGGATTATCTCTTGTTATTTTAAGTTAATACAAGATTACAGCTTAATTGGATCTGTGAAATCAGCTGTTAAATGCAGGGCTGTTTTCTTAGAGAATGTCTGTGCTTTATGTGTGTGTGTGTGTGTGTATGTTTGTGAGCAAGGAGAGGGGATTGTTGCTCATTTATCTGCTTGGTTTATTTAACTTAAGTCCTTTTTTTCCTTTTCCATTTTCTTTTCTGTCCAACCTGTTTACATTATAAAAATTCACGGTACAATAGAGAGTGCTGTAAAAGGCCTTGGGCATCTGTGCTTGCACACTAATTCTATTATGCTAATTCTAGGCTGCTGGGGCACAGATCAAGCATTAAACACTTCTGGTATGATCTACGGAAATACAGAAGATGTATGTGTAGCCACATTAAAAACTACATGTGGAAAAGGAAGAGGGGTTGTTAACATGAAATTGTAGAAATAGAGATTACACTCCATTATACATAGACAACTTAAATGTGTCTGTACCTATGTACCCTATTAGCCGAAAAGTTGTTATTTGTATTTTGTGGATTTTGTCCTAAAAGAGCTAAATGAACAAAGCAATACGTTTCGGGGAAACTGAAAAAAAAACCCCATTAAATTCCTTCTAGAACCTAAATTAACCTTTAAGATAGAACCTTAGTATTTTTTACAGGAAACCTCACATCACATCTAACACTGTATACTCTGTACATAAAATGAATGGTGCTACCATTATTGGAACCACTGTTGATTCAATGAAGATCCATGTTTATAATAGAGCTTTGTGAGTGAGGTAAAAACCCTTAACTTGATGTCAGTTTTTTTTTTTTTTGGTTTTTGTTTGCTGTAAAAATGTAAATAAATAAGGTAGAATTACTGTTGATAGAATTACACTATTAAAATACAGATACTACATTGTTCTTTAAAGTGATACCACATTAGAAGATGTACAAGTGTGAACACATAATGTAAATCAAAGTTTTTGTAGCAAATAAAAGCATTTATTTCACAGAGGTTTCTCAAAAGTAATTACCAATTAAGTGCAATGAGACTTAATGAGGCAAAAATAGGGCAAAAAGAGAGAAGACCAGGCATACCCCCGGGTCAAAAAGCCCACAAAAGCCTTGACTAAAGCACCAAAGGACCCTGGGAGCATATATTGATCTGGGCTGACATATGCACATTTAGCCATGCCCCAAACCAACGTCAAATGGCTTTAAAACGATTAGCTAGCATATCATGTGCTATCTACAGCTTTTAACATCACTATGGACTATGAGAAATATATCATCGCATTACTAGTTCAGTGGAACAAAATGCCATATTGCTTTTGACGTGCAATGCATGCTTAAAGGTCATGTGCAGAGGATTAAGTTCAATTAACATCTACATGTGGTGCAGGAAGAAATGCTCAAGGCTCTTTATGTAGGTTTATTTTGTGCTCAGAGTTCTGTATTTTTTTGCTTTAAGTTGAATAATATTAGACAAATGGAATACTTCAAAAGGTGGCAGAAAAACAAACACTGTAAAAATATTCATTCTACTGTACTAGTTTATGTAAAGATAAAATAGACAATGCCAGAAAAACTTCCAATAATGGAACGTAATACCAACAATGGAACCTGTTTGGTGCTATATAGAGCCTTTAAAAAAAAAACGTACAAGGGGTTTTCCTAGTATATGAAAACATTTATTATTATAATTATTTATTATTATTATTATTATTATTATTATTATTATTATTATAAAGAACCAAAGCCTTAACCACCGAAGAAGGATGTTGAACCATACATCCAAACCAAAAAGGATTTGAAGACCCCTATTCCTGAGACCATACACATTTTAAAAGATACTCAAGGGTTGTAGGCAGTGGCATTGAGACTGAAAATGATATTTTATTATGTTCTTATCGAGGGCTGAATGTAGATTGCTATTAGCACTGTGACTGTGTTCTCAGTAGAGTGTGAGCACAATGGTCCACGGTAATGTTCAAATGTAACTATTTAGGTGTTGATTCAGCATTGCTGATTTTACTGTGTAAAATTCATAACAACTCAAACAACCACTGCAATGCTTGAATGGTTCTTTGCTGGGTTAGGTTCCTCTCTTTGATAGAGAACCCCTTGTACATAGTTCTTTATAGAACACCATTGTTAGGGGTCAGTGAACCCTTGTTAGCATTAAATGGGCCTCATTCATATATTCCTATCATGCATATGATTCTTTTTTCATTTAAAGAAATTAAATATCTTAAGAAAAGCCCTAATATTTGTTATGTTTTTAAACTTAAATCTTCACAAGTTTAACATATCTCAAATAAGAAAACAATGGCGACTTGTTGTAAGAACTACATAAATGGCTTTTAGGAGAAAGGCTGGGGAATAAGATGATGGTGATTAGAGCCCATTGTTCTCAGTATCAGCTTAGCGAGTCAATTTGACAGTGTACACACACACACACACACACACACACATACACACATAAAAACAATTGCCTGGAAACACTGAAACAAGCACTATCTGTCCCAATTGCTCAAGTTCTACTCAAGTGGCTGGAGCTTTAGCTTCAATTATCACCACGCCACTCGCTGTTTGGCAAAAATTTGTCACTTGCATTTGTTGGTGCTGCTGAGTCATGATTTGTTCCGACAACGTAGACACCCCCAGAGTATATTAGCTCTGTGCGCCCACATGAGAACATCCCAGAATGCATAGCTAGATTCCAGCTGAATTGAGGCATCTATTACATGGGTGCTGTATGGTTTTGGAAGAATGTGTCGCTTGCAATCTCATATTTCCACTCGCTCCTCCTACTGGCCACCCCAAAAGCTGTATGCAGCCGGATTGTCAAATTTGATTTCATCTGTGGCTTTTTGGCATCGCTGCTTTTGATGTCGTGGTGTTGCATTCTCCTCGAGACACAGTTTGTGTCTCTCGCATTGTCCACTCCCAAGCAGCAATGAGATCTGACTTTCGTTTACTGTGACATCGTCTCATTTCTCGTTCTGTCTTTGAGCAGTGGCTGAGCAGCGCTTTCACGAGGCATCTTCCTCTGTATCTCCCTTGGTGACAAATACAGTTAAGGAGTTGCGCTTGATGGAATACCCTTAGACACTCTCTGCCTCACACTTGCCAGGGGTGTTATTATAAGATCAAGCTGTAAGCACAAGTTAGCCAGGCATCTGTGCACTCAACTATGCATCCTGGTCTCGCTTTGTGACAGCTAAAGTAGCTCAGTGTAACACAGAAATGTTCTCAAGGCCCAAGGCTTCCCTAACCTTTCTCCCCAAGGCTGTTTTTAAGTGTTTTATCCCAGGGAAATGGCAGTAATGCCCATTAAAATCAAGAACGCTTAATTTAGATTGCACCTCATGCATAATTCTAGCTACTTTCACAATGTCTAGACACTGCATGTCTAAAATAGCCAGTACAGGCATTGAATTTTCGGTAAATCATGCAAAATCTGTATAGGCCTGGCAACTAACTTCAGAACGGACCATTAGATTGAATAGATAATACTGAAGATCTGACAATTATCATTGGTTTGCTTCATTTCACTGTAAACCGTAGGACTGGTTTGTCAGTTCAACAGAAAAAAGGGACTTAATGTGTTACTTGATGCAAATAAATGCATTAGATAAAACAATAGTAAATGAAATAAATAGATTACATTTACAAAAGTGTGTTTTACAGTGTATTTTTAGGAAAGATAAAACATTTCTGAAAAACTTTATATTTTGACTAAGTAGATGGCCGTCTTTAATGCACTTTCACAATGTCAACAAAAGAGTAAAATACATCACTGTCTTTAGTCATTCATAAACACTTGATCAACCAGTCTGTTAGCAATCAGAACAGAACACAACTTCTGAACTATCCATCCATCTTCTGATCCACTTCCTGCAGGTCAAGAATTGCAGTAAGTGCAGGGCCCACCCACAATCATTGGCCGCAGGGCAGACATCTAGTCTAACAGTAAATAGTCTAACTAGTCTAGCAGTAAATGTCCTGTTATGAAGCTGATTAACTCAATTCCTTTATTTTTTCTCTGATGTTTGATATATTTTCTCTCAAAATGTTTGGTCACACATATAAGCCTCCTATGTATTGCACATACATTTATTCATGATGAACTAATATACAGTATTTAAAAGTATAATGATGCTTGTTTTCAGGAAACATTTGGTAAAGGTGTAAAGTTGCAGAAGTACTGAGAAAGCTGATTTGCTTAAGGAGGATTTCGCAGGCCAATCTGTATTTGACCTTTGTCACTGATCTTAGATCTACAGATGTCCGAAAATAACCATCTTTAGACAATTATGTGGCTTTATGTGAACATATGACTATTTTGTTATTGAAAGAGAGGGAGAGCTTAGCTCCACTATCTTATTTAGCATTAGTTCTAAATAAATAAATACATAAAAAAGACACATAACAAGTTAAGATAATGTCAGGTCAACTTTACTCATTAAACACAACCTTTAAGTGATAATATTAGAAAAATAATCATGCAATGGTAATGAGAACAACTCATTTGTAGGTAGAGAGCATGAAGTTCATAAGAAAACAAAACAAATCAGCTAAGAGGAAGCTGATGGTCTATAAAATCCTCCTCAAGCAAGTCAGCCTTTTCAGTACTTCAACAACAAGGGTTTGCTGTTATTCAATCTTTGTTTAAAGCAAGCAGACGATTGTTTTTTTAGTGGTTAGTTTAGTGGGTAACCACACCACCTTCCCCACTGTAAACTGGGGTTTGATTACCAAGCCAGACAAGCTCACCAAGCTAAACTAACAAGCATCTTTGGACATGACTCCTTTTGCCACATTCGCTTACCAGTGTAACATGATTAAACTGTAAGCAGCTCTGGATTAGAGCATCCGCCAAATGCCATGTTCGAAATTGAACGTAGATCAATTCAAGGAACTTAAAGGTGAGTAAGTAAGAAAACAAGGGCAGGATTAAAAACTTGCAAACACCACCAATGCTGACAGGAATGTGCCCATTTATGGCCAAGCACACTCTTGCATTCTTCTCATTCACTGATTCAAGTAGGTTAAACTGCACACCTCAGTGTAACACTGGGAGATACTTTATGCTTCACGTTACATAAGAGCATTGGAGGAGCTGTGATCTGGACAGGCCAGGAACAGCAGGGGCCTGAGGGCTGTATCTAATTGCATTGAATTTACTTCACTAAGTATTTAGGCAAGCAGAGAGACAGCATAACGAGGGGAAACGCTTTATGCAAATAGGAATCTATTATGAACCACCCGAAGCATGTCTGAGTAAAAGTACATGAGCTAGACCTCATCCTGGCAGACCACGCAGTGAAAGTTATATCCTCCTAGAGCAGCAACTATTGCATTTCATTTCTGTTTCTTTGGCAGAGCCTTATATTGTCTTTTTATATTCATGGCAATGTGTGTGAGAGAAAACCCGTAAACATATGCTGAAAGCTTTCAACATCACTGCGTTTCATTTTTCATGAGGCTCCTTTCTGAGATTTAGAGTGTGTGCCAAAAAGTAGAACTGGCCTTACAAAAACAAGCAGAGAATCATCACCAGATTTACTCTGAAGAGATATTATTATAGTATGTTTTTATTTTTTATATATAAGTATATGTGATTACAGATTTTTATTTTCAATAAATAGAGTATTAATATAGTATGTGTTTAATATAGATCTACATAGTTTCCCAGCCTAGGCAAATACACCATGCTTTAACAATAAAAGTTCTTGGGCAAGCCTCTTACGCTGTAGCATGACTAGACTGTATGCTGTTGTGGATAAGCCCATATGTCAAACAGCCTAAATGTACATGTGTTTGCATTATGTATTTAAGATTGATACAAGAGTATTGTAAAATTAGTGTTTCATACAGATATATTAGAATACATTACATTACACATGAATAAGCTATGTTATGTATTTATACTGTATATTAATCAAATGTTTTAATGTTTAGAATTAATATATTAGTATATATACATTCAGCAAGCAAATTATTAGAAAGACCAGTATATCTGCTCATTTATGCAATTACCTAATCAGCCAATCATGTGACAGCAGGGCACTGCATAAAATCAGCAAGATATGGGCCAGCAGCTACAGGTAATGTTCACCTCAGCCATCAGAATGAGGGGAAAAAATGTAATCTCAGTGATTTTGAGAGTGATACGATAGTTGGTGCCAGACAGACTGGTTTGAGTATTTCTTTAACCGTTGATCGTCTGGGTTTTTAATAAACCAGAGTTTCTAGAGTTTTTTTTAAGAATGGTACAGACACTTCTGCAGCCTTAAACACTGTGTTAATGAGGGAAGTTAATTAACAGAGAATGGCCAGAGCTGAAAGAGAGCCTGTGTTAATTTAGATAACCACTCCATACAATTATGGTGAGCAGAAAAGCATCTCTTCTGCCCCTTTAAATTTTTGCTAAGGCCACAGCCTATTTGAGTTTTGTTGCTGACCATGTGCAGCCCTCAAATGGTTTCATGAACATGACAACAAGCTCTTCAGTGCTTTTCTCTGTCACCAGTCTGAATCCAATAGAACACAGCATGAAAGTTGATTGCAGAAACGGTATGACGTAATCAGCCAACATGGACCAGAATCTAAAAGGAACATTGCCAACATCTTGTGGAGCCTTCATACTTTGGTCCCATGACACTGGGAGGAAAAAGTGCACCAGACAGAAATGAAAACAAAGGGGAAAGATAGATATACATAAACAAAGACCAGGCTGTGGACCATGACAAGTCGTAACACACACATTAGTCTCAGGGTCAAGTTTAAGCTTTAGTCCCATTCTTTGCAAAAACCTATGACCGTCACGCATGTGGAGAGAAAATCAAACTAAATGTGGCTACCATAACAGGCAACGATCATCCTTCCTCAGTAAGTGTCATCAATAAGGGCTTGCTAATGTCCTGGATTTTAGTGTTTCTAGTAACTTGGGGGAACAAGACCAGCTAAAACATTTCCTTTGCATTAAAAGTTCTCTTTACTATTAATGAAATATGACCTTAGGTTTGCTGCTTGGTTATAATCAAGGAGTTTCTGACAACAATGATCTTTTCATTTTGTAGGGCTTCACGCTCAACTTGCTGCATTATCTCTGCTTCACGTATTCTGCTCAAGTTTGCTCAAAGTCCATAACAAAGAGAGTGGCTTATTATCGCCTTCCGAAGTAGCTGCCTACACATGTACAATCCGCTAATTGCTTCCACTGAACAAGCAGACTGAACTGGAGATGACACTGAACCATTATTGGTGAATCGAATGCTGTTTTTGCGATTATGTTTGTTTGGCTGAACA
This sequence comes from Salminus brasiliensis, assembly GCF_030463535.1. Lineage (NCBI taxonomy): Eukaryota > Metazoa > Chordata > Actinopteri > Characiformes > Bryconidae > Salminus > Salminus brasiliensis. Next base: position 23,778,183 of record NC_132886.1, read on the forward strand.
CACTGAATCGCCCTTGTAATTCTCATAAAAAGTTAATCTATTCACAACTATGCGGCTTCTAAAGCCAGAGCTCAGCACAATGACACCAAGAGCATCATTTCAGAGCAGCAGTTCTGTGCTCCACTATGTAAAACTAGACTCCTAGAAGTGAGTCCTAAATGTCTGGATTCTCGCAAATAAAGCTCTTGTTTCTGAGCTTTGTTCATGTCAAAATAATGAGCAAAAAAATTGCAATTAGGTTTGGCTTTGACTGCAAATGATGAGACATGCGGCTTTCAGAATTAGTTTCTTGATCATATTCTTCATGTTGTCTAATACTACAGCAACAGTGGTTCCTTAAATGGGATTTCATTATTCAGAAATCTTTGACTGCATATAATTACTATTAAATATATGTATTAATGCTGTAGTTGACAAACATCCCTAGATACCGAAATATCAGTATATACATAATACTGCATTGCATTGATAAATATTTGAGAGGAAAACTGTTCGGAGCTTATGCAGCACCAGATCAATGAACTAGAAGAAAAGATGATCTAGCGGTCAACTACCTGCTGATTCAGCATGGCACTTAGCATTACTTCAAGTAATTACTGACCCAAAACCCCACCTCAAAGAAATACACAACTCAACCTTACTGAACATTCATGGTGAAAATTGCCCATTGTGAAATAAAATCTTGAATGTTGAGTCATTTTGTCAATAGAATAGAAGCCAAAACAGTAACATTATTTTAGTTCCCATCACTAGACTTTCTGTTGATCATTATCACTGATATGAAGGAGATCATCTACACTAGCATTTGAATCACAGTCTCCTCGTTAAAAAAAATGTGCTCACTGGAGGCTGGAGCTCGCTGAAGTGTGTTTGGCTGACCTGCTACTCAGGACGTCTGGTGCCTCCCTGCAACAGCCAGTTTCGCTGTATGACTCAATTTGTCTCCACGGATGGTAAATAATTGCAAAGCAAACAAATGATCTCTGCCACACTGAGCTTGCTTCCCTACCAGGCCTCAGCTGCCTGCATTTCAAGCTGCCTTTTTCATGCTCAGCCACACTGTAGTTATGCTGTCTTTACTAATAATTACAGCTTAGTGACAAATGAAGAGTGAGAGGATTAGATAAACAGCAAGAGTACAGAATGACTTAGCTTAGAGTAGGCATGTATGCTTTGCACAGTAAAGGTTACAACTGGTTAACCCCTTGTGTTGTCTTAAGGGTCAAAAATGACCCGCCACTATGTTTAACAGCATAGAAAACTTAACTTTAACATACATTGTCATCGGGAAAGAGGAGTTGACAGAATGTTTAGACTATGAAAGAGTTAAGATTAGGTCTACAGAATGCATTACTATGCTGAATGTCTGCAATGTATAGTGCAACTACATAGAAAGGAGATGAGCCTACAGCTTGAATAGTCTACTAACAGTTCATAAATCTAACAAATAAAAACAGCACCTAAGAATGGTAAGGGAGACGGCTCTATGTTCTAATTTCTTGTTTCTTTTCAGATTTATTTAAACTGATTATTTAAACATAAAGAAAATGAACATAAATGATACAGTAAAACATGATGAAACAGCTTTCTACTAAATGGATGGTAGTTCTGCTAACAGATGTTTAGTCTGACTAACAAAGTGTTGGGTGGCACACTTATGGGTCATAACACATGACTGACTGGGCAAGTGTGAAATATTGCTGCCTCCTGCTCTGATGGCATCTACTAAAGAAAGGAAGAGGAAAGACACTGCCGTCTTAAAAAATGGCTAAACCTATTAGACTAACATCTACACCCACTCATGTTGATTGTATAAGAATATCACTATAAATCACTATAAAGCATAAAAAACTAAACTAGACTTGCTAGTGGATCAGCAGCGCCCTCTTCAGGAGTATTCTTTAGTTTGTAATTACTCACCCACTAAGATCAATGAAACACTTCAGGTGCAGCAGCACCCTCTCCTGTTGGTTATAAGAAGACTCTCATCTTAGTTCAGCCTTTGTTGTCAAAACAGGTCTGATATGAAATGCTGTATAATGACAGAAATACACTTTTAAAATAAATAACAATAAGTAAAATGCACAGCAGAAGAATTACATCTGTAATATTACAGACCCACATAAAACCAGGCTACACTTGCTTGGCAGCTCATAACCTCTTTCTGTTAACCCCCTAACGCAAAAAGATTCACAGACTAACAAGGCGTATTATTCAGTAACTACAGGGACTGGATGGGGCTATTCTTTGATAAGAGAATAATAACACTTGTATCAACACTTTCAGCCCGCCGGCAGTCCATAGTTTAAAGAGATTTGAGATTAAATGCATTTCTGCTGAGTCTATATAACAGCAACCCAGCACTAACCAGCTAGGATATGCTGCATATTTGTCACAGTGGATGCTTATAAAAAGAACCTTAGCACTTTTAGTTGTTTGTTTTCTACTAATTTAATTCAAACTAAGACTACTATCATACCTAAGTTGCACATGTTGCTGAAGTAGCTGCCTGGCAATATTTCTGTTCTGTCATACGAAGATTCATCAAATATCTACTATGAAATTCTATCAACAGCTTGCTCACAATGCAAGATAAGTTAATAACTGAGCAAAATGTCAGAACTTGAATAGAAAAATAAGCCAGAAGTGTCTTTTAGAGGACTGCCTTGCTGCCTTGAGGAGATTTTTTACTGCCTGCTAAATGTGAGTAAAAATTTAGGTCTATGAGGTGCTTTGCATTTGAAAATTAGATCAAATTAGAGAAATTAGCAAATAAGAACCTTTCGGAAATGGCCTGTACTATGAACTGACCCCCATGTGCACCTAATGGGTAGTTTAAATGCATGCTACTGTGAGTGGGCTCTCTGGAGCATGTAGGACAGCCAGTGAGATACACCCTTCAACTGTCTGCAGTGAATCTGGAGAGCTGGAATAAAATGCTAACATTCACTTAGCATTAGCTCAATGCTGTCTAGTTGCTGTGTAATGACATGCTTGACTGGCTCATGCTCATGATACATAAACATTGCTGTCTGAGCAGCACACCCCCATCACGCCCCCTCTGCTGGGACAGCCAGTAAGAGCAGTGGTTATTAATATACAAAATCAACACCCCCAAAATGAGCTTATGAAATTACCACAGAGGAATAAAGAAGTAAAACTCACAGAAACCTTGAATTAAAGCGTTAAAAATGGAAATGAAAAAGTAAAACACTTCTCCTTCAAGCCGTTAACTGATGTGTAGAATAAATGCAGTGAGAATGCAGAAAAGAGGCTGTTGTGAGCTTCAAATAAATACATCAATAAAACATAAATATAAATAAAAATATTTAATATGGTGATGAAGAAACAAGGGCGCGTGCTGCCTCTCATGCAAAGCACTCTGTCTGGATCACAGGTAATAAAGGAACAACTGAAGAGCACCCCCTTGTGGAGAGACTTCGGCATGTCAAATTCGATTCAACATTTGTTCAGCGGGGGAAGTAAACTAAAATATAGATGGAAGGTGAAACTTGTACAGGTTGGGCCAGTACAGGTTCAGAAAACGTGAAAAAAAGACAAAATAAGAACAGAGACCAGGGGCACGTCTTCTGGCATGTGTTGTTCAAGAAAGATGTGAAAATTAATAAGCATATTTAAAAAAAAAAAAAAAAAAAAAAAAGCTTTAATTCCAAGCGATCACATATAAGGTCCTCCCTATTACAAATAATAGTTAAGATTATTAAACAATATAAATGAGTCTTCTTATTTTCAAGAATGAGTCAAAATGTCTATTTATGTATTATTGTTTTATTTTGTTAAGGATAATTGCAGGAATAGGTCACTCTTTAAAGTTGTTTATGATGTTCATGGTGTCTTCTTTTACACCTCGGTGCTTTATGAGGATAAAGTCTAAATGATGTTATTGACGTTATTAATAATGATCTCGTGCGGACTGTGCAGAAACCTCGTGTAGAAAGTCATAGAGCAGCAGACGGACGCTAAACTGCGCCGTCTTGCGCAGGGAACTGTCCAGTGAGTGTGAACTATGAGGAGCAGACTCAGAGAACACGACCGGAGGTGAACCGAGCTGTTCATACTCTTCCTCACTGTCCTGCCTGATATTAAGGAATTATACATGTGGGAGAAACTGCTACTGCAAAAAGCGGAAACATCCAGGTAGTGTAGGACATCTTTACTGACTTTCTTCTAATATACCGAAACTAATAAAGCGAATATGAAAGTCTATTTAAATATTAGTAACAATATATATATATATATATATATATATATATTGTGCGCTTCCTCATACATTCCCATCTTCACATGGGACATTTTCTTGTTTTCACACTCGGGTTGTTCATTTTGAATTTTTATTTATTTTTAATTTATTTATTTAACAACATAAAGTAATATGTATATAACTACAAATTACAAATATGCCACAGTAAAAAAAATCCATATAATAAGAAACCTAAAACAATACGTTTTTAGAGATCTGGTGGGAGATGATTCTGGTGGTTTTCTATTTTTAAAATCTACTTAATGAAGAACAGTATAATTTATTCATGCAACAGAAGAAGGTGGGCTTATTTCACCTCCATCTCGGCTTGTTCATTAGGAGCCTATCTATAATATCTACAAAAACTGACAGTGAAGAAATGGAAATAGGTTCAGTCACTAAGAACTGTGCTGAGGGAACCTGAGGCAACGCTTCCAGTCTCAGGGGAAACAAGGCGCCATTTATCGCATCTGAAAACCTTGTCTCACCTATAGTAGACAGTAGACTGCAGAGCTAGATTTTCTGGTTTGAAGACTAGGAAAACACCCTTTCTGGGGTTTTCTTGAAGGTGGAAGGAACATTTGAAGACTACAGCTACTACAGCCGGGAATTTTTGACTTTTTTTGTGCCATATTTACTGCACCTCTCTTCAGTGGAACTGTGTCTTATACTATTGAATTTCAATTGTGGTCTCCAGTTGCCATGATTGATATTATCTCTGTATCATGGTTACTGCAACCATAGTTCATAGTTTATTTGACACTATAGCAATGTTAACAATGGACATTGTCACAATGCAGCTTTACAGGGAACTGATTGCTGAGCAAGCTAATGGTGACAGGAACATGAAAAAAAATCCCTTGAGAGAAATCAGCATAGTTAGATTCTGTTTGAGATGACTGGACGTAATATGTAAAATAAAATAGCGTGCAGACAGTGACTCTGGCAGGCTTCGCTTTGACAGTCTAGCTAAAAACATGGACATGATGGTTCCTTGAGACATCAGTGCCTCTTTGCCCTACTGTCAACAAACCTGACTGAACACTTAAGAGCAGTGGGACAACAGCACCAACAACTCTATGTTCATGAATCACCAGATCTGCACCTTTTGTGTAACACTATTTAACAAATGCTTGACTAAACAAGTAAGTTGACTTTTGAGACCACTTTTGGGCCAGGCAGTTATTTGGCCAAGCAAAAGTTATTTGACATCCAGCCTTTACATCTTTCATACAACACTTTTTTGTAAAAATGTTTTAAGTTAAAATGTATCATTAGGTTTGGCCAATATATATTGTTGTGTCACCTGCATAACAATGGAAACTGATGCCATGTCTGCAGATAACACAGTGCACAGTGGTATGATATATAACAAATAGTAGAGGTCCTAGAACAGAACCTTGTGAGATGCCATATTTTACTTTCGTATGTGAAAACACTATAGTGTGGTCTACAGTGGCAAGGTGTGCAGTTTGAAATTTGTGTCAGCTGAAGATAGTAGTAGTTGTCTGATCTAGGATTATTCTTGTGGCATTTGATAAGAGTGGAAACATCGGTTGAACGGGCCTCAGTAAGTGCTCTTCGGTATTCCATAAGGCTGTCTAAGGTGATTAAATTTGATGAATCTGGGAGCCTATGAACTGCTGGCCATGGAGGATGTTATCGTGTCATAGTAGTAGAGATGAGCATGTTATGACTCAAATGAAGTTTAAAGATAGGATAATGGCCCAATATATTTTTGGTAAAGAGTCTTGGATAGATTCAAATGCTTTTTTCTGTGGATCCTGTGCTTTATTTCAAAGGGAAGTAAATCTGCTGTATTCATTATTTTGTTGGTATAGACTACTAGATTATAGTACAAAAAATAGCAAATTAGTTATATGTTGCTGGATTTGCATTATTGTGAAAAATTATTTATAAGAGGAGAATTTGTAACTTGTAACTTGTAATTTGTTTTTGGTTAATGCTAAAAAATTGTCACACTAAAACTTCAAAATGGCAACTTCACAAGAAAAAAAATCCTTCTATGGAGGCTAATGTTAAAAATGTTTATCCCAATTAAACCATTTCTGTTGGGTTATTCATCATGTAATGTGTACATAACAGTAAGGACAGTCAACAAAAATGGAGACACAACACAATGATTTGTATAAATGGTAGTTATGTTTCCACTCTGCCTCTTACAGAAGGATTGTGTTGTAATTGCTTATCTTGAGTGATGAGGATTGTTCTATTAATGTATTTTAAGCTGTTTTTCTTCCTCATTCTAAATAATCCAGTGACTACTCCACAAAACACAATAATTCTACATGTCACGAGTGACTTATTTATCATAAATTTTTAAAAGCACAGGATATCCAAGTAATCCTTGGCAAATGGGAAAGATAGGAAGATTGTATACTGTTGAATGCACCCCATATTCTAAATATATTCTATTTTGTGTATCAAATGTGTTAATGTTAATGTTACAGTTTTAATCTGTCTGTGTATATTGTTCTAGGTTATGTGACTTTTAAATTACTAAAATATATAACATGGAATATAAAGGTTAATTATAGGCATATTGTAGTTTAAAATGCATTGTGCATTTATTTGTTATTTAGCATAAACTAAACTAATTGAATATGTAATAAGACAGTGTGTATATATATATATATATATATATATATATATATATATCATACTTATCATCTGCTTTTATTTTAAGTGTACTATATGCTAAAAAAATAGGAGTAATAACGTTGGAATTACATTTGTTATTTATGGTGTAACCTGTTTTGAGGAACAGTCTTAAAAGCTTGCACCTACCCTTTTCCAAATAGTTCCAAAGGAAAATATCAAGATGGTTTACAGTTGTTTTATTATACAAATCTCCTCTAGACATAGAGTTATATATTTATCTCTAAGAACATTGGAGTAGTTTGCAATTGTGAATGCAGTCATGACACTCAACTGAAAAAGTTTCAGATTATTTTGGCCTTTGAGAAGATACCAGACTACTTTTTTATCAGATCAGAATCCAGAGATTGTGCAATGTTCCCCTATGGATATTTTTGTAGTTACTTCAGTTCTCACATCACAACACCTTTAAAAATCGACAGCTATGTGTATGTGTATCACACTCTGTGTTTACTGGAATGTCTGAGTCTAGCTGGTGTATTTTTAAGATGTTCTTCCTCCTCTGTAGAACGAAATACTGAGGGAATGCTGAACAGACCAACAGACTGACTGTACACCTGTACATACACAGACCAGGCAAGTACAACTCTCTGTATTAAATCAGAGAGAAATATTTTTGTCATTCTGTTAAACATGTTGTGAAAAATAATGAATTAATTCACAAAATAGGGAACAAAAACTCAGATTTCAGGAATGCTTTCCTTTTGTGAGACTGATTATATTATATTAGTCATGGGGGTGAAGATTTTAGTATTTTGATTTGGTATATAGTTTTGATGTAAATTATACAAATATGTTTCAGGAATATGGTAATGAATCTTGTTTCATTCAAGGCTGCAAGAGATGTGACAGTGCCTGCCAGAGTTATTAGATTGTGCTAGATATGTGCTAGCTTAAGCAGGGGAACACATCTGGCACTGCAAGATCTGAGTCCCTGGCGGCGTAGTGTGTTACTGACGGTAGCCTTTGTAACGTTAGTCCCAGCTTTCTGCAGGTCATTCACTAGGTCCCCCCGTGTGGTTCAGGGATTTTTGCTCACCGTTCTTGTGATCATTTTGACCCCACGGGCTGAGATCTTGCGTGGAGCCCCTGATCGAGGGAGATCAGCAGTGGTCTTGTAGGTCTCCCATTTGCTCCCACAGTAGATTTCATCACACCAAGCTGCTTGCCTATTGCAGATTCAGTCTTCCCAGCCTGGTGCAGGTCTACAATTTTGTTTCTGGTGTCCTTCGACAGCTCTTTGGTCTTCACCATAGTGGAGTTTGGAGTGTGACTGTTTGAGGTTGTGGGCAGGTGTCTTTTATACTGTTAACGAGTTCAAACAGGTGCCATTAATACAGGTAATGAGTGGAGGACAGAGAAGCCTCTTAAAGAAAAAGTTACAGGTCTGTGACAGCCAGAAATCTTGCTTGTTTGTAGGTGACCAAATACTTATTTTCCACCATTATTTGCAAATAAATTCTTTTTTTTTTTTTTTTTTTTTTTTTTACAGACGACTTTTTGGTTGTTTTTTGAGATTTGTGTAGATCCATGTAGATGGTTGTAGAACATGTAGCCACCAAGCCTAAAAAACAACACTATTAGGAAGTCTTACCAGAAGAAAATCTATGCTGTTGTCGAACTTCAAATGTATACTGTCTACTGGTTTTAACCAGCTATATTTACCAACTATATATTCAATGTATATTTGTGTATCAATGTAGTTTCTTTGTAGTTTAATGTATCACGTCACAGAATAATTGGCAGTAATGTCCCCACCCCCTGTCAGGAGTGGTGCCAGTGTAGTACAAAAAAGTATATCTAAAAAGCTAACTAATTGTGCTGACTAGATCAGATCATGAATCTGGTGGTATTGTTTTTTATTATGGGTGTTTTTGTATGTTTTAATATTTGTATGTTTTTCTTGACTCTGATTCATGTGTTTACTGGGGTTATACGTTTATACTGAGGTTATGTGACAAGAAAGTTAAATGTTATACTGAGCTGATGTGACAAAATGGTTAGATTAGCAGAAAAGCTGCCGACAAAACAGAACACTTCCACACTGTTTTAGGGAATAACAAGGCATCACAGGAGTGTACATTGTGCACAGAGCTAAACCAGCACACTGAGTTTCCCATGATGCTTAAAAAAGTAAGAATCTGGCTGGTATGACCAGCAAACTTACACTGATTTTTTTGCGCCTGGGGAAGCAGGTTAGATGAACTAGTGGGATTTGTAAGTGGAATCACTAACTCTGACCCACCCAATTTAAATCCAACTGAGGAAAACTACAGAAAAAACATCTCCACAAAATAGAAAAACATAATTTTCTCTGACAGTTCTTGGTAAATTCATCAAAACAACAGCTAACAGTTAGAAGAAGATCATGAAAATGAATAGACAAGGGGCTTTGAAATGTATAGCTTAAAACTTCTTGTTGGACAGTACAGCATGTTCTTGTCAGTGTAAGATAAGAGATGACAGTGATGTGAAAATATTTCCTGACAATCTGTTAATCTAGAATTGAAGAAACTCTGCATGACTGAAACCAGCAGCACTGTTGATCACTGCTGGTTAGACCAGGGGTTGGGAAACTCATTTTGTGCTTTTCCTCCTCAAGGACTCCTGATTTCATTCACAAAGTATTGCAGGTTGAGTAGAAAAATTACAAAACTATACTGGACTTATACACTGGACTTAAGTTCCCCACCTGTGGGATGAAACCATGCTGGTTGATACTTAACCATAACAAACATACAAAATTCAATTTTAATGAATGATAATACGAAACAGTATAATAACTTATTAGTGTGTTTCTTGGGTGATTAGACTAGAAAACTAGGCATTAAATACTCAGACAACAGCGCCTCCACACTGGCTATGCCCTTTAAAATGGGGGTTCTACAAAAAAATTGTTAGTAAAGAAAATAGCTCTATTCGGAAACATGACAGCTGAAAGGACTACTCGAATGGTTCAATGGTTCGTTGCCTGCATTTCAAATATAAAACCCCTCCTCCACCCCCATTCATACAGTCCTTTATACATAGATAGCACTACTGATTATTCAGTACTATATATACGTAGAACCATTTTGCTTACAAGTGAGATCCAGGGACCCCGTTGGTGTATAGCCAGGGGGTCTGCAATTTCTGTGCCTAAATAAATCTTGATATGGGTTTCTTAGCAGGTCCTATAGTATCCCAGATTGTTGCTATGGGGTTGCCCCGTGTTCTATATGTTTTTTGCCAATGTGAAGTCACTAAAGTATTAAGGGTTCTTTTTTACACAGGGGGGGGGGGATTCCTGACTGCAACAAGTTTAAGAAATTTGTACAACAGCTGTGACTAGTACAGTGAAAGTTAAATTATTAGTTGCAGATCAGCCACCAGAAATCTTTGTGACTTAGATGTAGACATCATTGTACCAGTACTAATATATCTACTGTTCTGCTTTCCAGATCAGCTTCAGTCATGTATGTCTTCCTGGTATGGTTAGGTCAGTAACATCTGACTTGTATTGTTTGTGTAATATATCTACTGAACGAGTTGAATATATATGTATTATATGTATGTTTATATATTTTTTTCTTACAGGGCTCTGCACCATTCCCTTCACACTCAGTGGTAACATGCTTTTTTTGTCTAGACAGTCATTACATAACCTTCAAAAAGAAACATTTTTTACAGCATACCACAATGTGATTTTATTTTTAAAACTAATTACCCTCCTAGCAGGAAATCTGGAAAGTGTGGCTAATGTTACTACAATATTTAAATATAGTAAAATAATGTAACATTTGCAGTTTCCCTTTTTCTGGATGTGTGTTCGCTTACTGTGTGTAACAAGGCAGAAACACCCTGTTTAGCTCTCTAGGAACAATGGTTTGCAGAGATGCAGAGATTTCAGTCCTGCCTGTGGGTCTAAGCAAACTAAACACTGATTTTAATTTAGGGTTTCCAAAAATGCAGAACATTTTTAAATGGAATATTGTAATATTTTATCATTACTGTATTTTATGTATGTTTTCATAAAAGTCACACTTTCATAAAAGTCACACTTTCATAAATTTCCCATCCAGATTACACTGTTCACAGTAACACATACTTCTATTGCATTTACTAATGACCAGAACACCCCTCTCCTCTTGTATTGTACTTAATTTTGTTCTTCTTGTATTATCTTTCATATCCATAACACTCGCTGCAGGCCTATCTAAAGCACATTCTGCATTCCTCTCCTCCCATGTAAACCCAGCTCATTAGAGAGATCGACTATGAGATTGCCTTGAACAGAAAGTGTCCCCTGTCAGACTTTTCCTGTTTTTCTTGCTAGGCTACACAGTCTGCTCAGGGTGTGTACCTGTGCTATAGATTGACAGAAGTTCTTGCTTCAGAGTTATACTGTTTGAAGCAGGAGGGGAGATCAAATCTCAGCCATTCAGCACCAAAGACCAGACATACTCTGCAGGGCTAGAAAACAATCTAGAAATCTCAACAACAAGCAAAAGGGACTGGGGAAAAATACAAAGTCCACACAATGAAAAATATTATTAAAAATGTTCTACAGACTAAAGAAAAACAGACTCACAACATTTTAAAAAAGGGGCTGTCCAACTTTTTTATTGAGCAATAGTAAACAGCCTTGGGAGCTAATTCCCTTTGTTGTACCTTTTTCTTGTCTCTGCAGAAACAACATCTGAAATCAACATAACAGACACAACTGCTGTTCCAAATGTAACAGGTGAGAATATATAAACATAGAATTTCTATATTTCCTTTACCTCTACTTATTAAATATGCTTAAGTAGGAATGTCCTGATCTGATCCAGTGGATTTTAATGGATCAGGTACCGAATATTACCGAGTGAGGATCAAATCGCAGTGAGGAGCTACTTTACAGTAGAACATACTATCTAAAACTATAAATCCATTGTGGAATCCAACTGTGTTTTACCAGTGGGAGAACTACACACGCCTTTCTTTGGTATCAAACCAGCACTGAAGAGCACATTCAGAACCAAGTGGAAGCTAAAGCTAATGCTAATACACACACTATAGATATCAGTCCAGAGTCATACACAAAGTGATTTAGGTGCAGTGTATTAAAGGAGCTGTCAGACTGGATTATAAGATATTAAACACACTATAAAACAGTCAATTTAAGAAAAGTCTCTACTAAACCAATCATTCAAGAAACTCTGTTGCTACGTCACAGAAACAAACTCATACTGTCTAAATCCCTTTAGTAATTATTTTAGGTAATTCTTGTTTTTTTTTTTAGTTTAGAGCATTTATGTTACTTTTTGGTTTAACAGCGTTCAGCAGAGTGATACAATGTTTTGGGAAAAAAAGGTGCTGTTATGGCGAAATAGAAAACTATTAAGGGTTCAGCTCACGTGGCCAGAACTAACTGTGTTACTAACTGTGTTAACACATTAACTCATGTGTTACACACACAAAAAGAAATGAAAGCCCAATATTGACATGACATTCAAGTTCATGATATGTACATAATTATGGATGAATGGACCAATAAAAAAGCTCTAAATTGCTTGTAAAACACTCTTATTTTACATTAACTTCCATTCAAAGTTAAGAATAATAATTTTATCTTCTCCTGTATAATCACATATTTTAAGATATGTTTTTCATTGGACATAAATAAAAACATAGATAATAAACTTAGGACCACAATTGGCTATATACACACATGTGGAGAAATGTGCTGGTACCCTTACAACTTTAACTTCGGTATCATTATGTGCTTACATTGATCATGGACCAGAGAAAGCAAAAAAGAGAGTTATCTGTGCAGTTTAGAAAAAGAATGATAGACGCATGTTTAAGGGAAAGGCAATAAGACCATCTCCAATCCGCTTGATGTATTATGCACCTACAGTTGCAAATATTAGGAAGTTTAAATTTAGCCAAGCGACTGAATAGTGCAAATAGTAAGGAAATGTATATCGAGAAACCACAATACCTGTGGAAGTGGATTTTTGGACCGATGGGACAAAAAGTGGTGCACAATAAAATCTCAATACTATCAAGGCACTCTGGAGTGAAACATACAGCCCAGTTTCAGAGAGCCCTGTACCAGTCACAGGTCATGGTTCCTCCAACTGGATAATGATGTAAAACACACAGTTAAAGTCAAGCCTCCCATCATTTTAGTTCAGGCTATTTTCATTAGTTTTATATTTAAAATATTCTGCAAATATAGTTTTATTCAGAGAAAGTTGTGTTTTTTCTTTTTTATGAAAATGTACCCACAAATATGATGAATGGACTGATATTGAAATTGTCATTATTTTTGCCTAATATTTTAATGATCTTTATTAAACCCAACAGTATTTATTTACAGTAAATGAGTTTGTTTTTCATTCTATTCTCTGCGGAAATAGCCCTCAAATCTGATTCTCCTGCAACTGCTAATCAGTTAACAGTTCCTGTACCTGTTGCTTCCTCAACTACTACTCTTTCACCTGTGATAGAATCAACCTCTGTTTCAACTCCATCAGGTGGAATCCTATTTTAAATAATCTTTTTAGTCTTTTGTGTAGGTTTCAGGGCTAAAATCATACAGGTCTGTGAATTTCGACTTTGTAAGTTTCTTGTCTTGCTTTGTGGGAAATATCCCAATCTCAAATTTGATCAATTTGATTAAATACAGTTTGGTCATAATGAAATGGTGAAGGGACTCTTAGAGAAGGAAACATTTAGCGAAGAATACAAATACAAAAGTACAAAATCTACAAATTATTTCTGGTACCTTCAACCACCTTGACGTTTGCCACCTGAACTGCATTGCAAAATGTTCTAAACAGTAATTAAAATTAGTAAATAAAAAAGTCATGTACTCTTAACACTCTCAAACTTCAATATTAACTGTTTACTGTCCCTCACAATTACAGTCAGACTGGATTGATTTGAAGGCAGTGTACTCATTTTAGACCATTTGTTGATTGGCTGTGTACAAATTGATTTACATTATTTACACTACAGTCCCAATGTTTGTGAACACTCCTTCTAATGATGTGATTTTAACTACTTTAAGTTACACTGACTGCTGGCTAGGGATGTCATAATACCAAACATTTGGTGGGCAGTACCAATACCACTGTAATTCTATATTCTATAAAATTCCAAATTTAAGACCATGACAAAAACACAAGAGTGGGATGGAGCCTTTAGTTAACTTTGTCTGAACTAAACCGGGCTATAAGAAGATAAACCCGACACAGCGGTTCTAATAGGTAGTCAGAGGGCTCAGATGATTGAAGCTCAGTGCTTCTAGGTAGATGACACTATCACTGTGCTTCTAGTATTAAGAAACCCACAGAGGTTGCTTCACAAACAGCATACTAATATCACTGGTTGTGTTAGTCTGAACAAGCTAATAGCACCATTACAATCTGTACTGGCCAGTTTATTCAATATTTTAGATATTTGGATTTTTTTTTAACCAAGCAGGTACACTGAGGTGTGCACTTTGGTACAAGATCTACCAGTATTATATATAATATTTTTTTCTGTCATTAATACTAATGGAAATATACCACAACCGTCTGCTCACTCATAATGAATATGTATTAATTTAAGAGAATTTAGGAAATTTAAGAAATATCTAAATAATAATAATAATAATAATAATAATAATAATAAATGGTCCAATAATATCTCCATTGAAATGAGGTAACAATACATTTTTCTGCAGAAACATTCTACTCGACTACTGTTCTCTCGACTACTGTTCCCTCACCTGTGATAAATGGAACTTCTGGTCCAACGTCACCAGGTCAGAAAATGTTTTAAGTATTTTATTTTCTAGATAATGGGATTTCAAGGAAACCCCATTAGTTAATCAAGTAAAATTCATTAATAAAACTGGAATCAAACATGTTTTTTATTGTTTACACTGATTTTCTGCTGAGTGGTCTTATGCCAAAGACATTTATAATGCTGCATATGTATTTTCGATGGTTTTCCACAGGCAACGTGCTGGTCATGCGCCTAAAAGTTCTTTCAGTCAGAGACTTGATGGCATCCAACAGTTCACAGCTATTCCTCCAACAGGTAAATTGTGTCACTAGTGTGCTCTTCACTCCCTCTGAAGATTAAATATAGTTTTATTTTAAAGCAGTGATGAATAATAAATATATGTTCACACCAAAAATTATATCTGACATGTACAACAGTTTATAAAGGTGTACAGAAGGTGTACCTAATATAGTTTCTACAGAGTGTGTATTATACTGGTTGTACTAAATGTACTAAGCTATGTTCATGTGTCCCTACAGCTCAAAGGGATGCTGATAGACCGAGGACTGCCAAACAACTTGACACTTCATTTGAGATCCATTAGCAAGAAGTCACCCTAGAAGGTGGAGGTTATGGGAACATTAAACAATGTGTAGGTCTAAATGATGGATGTGTCTAAAAAGCTCTGTTCTTTCTGAAAAATGTATTGCAATGACATTTTCTGTCAAGAACATATATAAAATATAATAGACCTCAAATTTAGGAAATCAAATTAGGAAAAATGTATAATGTATTATGTGTTATGTATAATAAGTAGAACATTTACAAGCAACGATCTGTGAATTGTAAAATACAACTTGTGTTTCAAACCTGTAAGTCATGTAACGAACAATACAGAGATGGCCAAGGCTGAGTTGACTGGAGTAAGTGATGTATTGCTGTGTATTACCTAAATTATTGCTTAAATAAACAGTAATTATGCTTAGAATGTGCAGAAGTGTATTTTCTGTAGAAAATCTGAAAAAAGACTACTATGTAACAACTACATTGGTAAATGAGTATATGTTAATGTATTAATATATTTACATGTTTTAAAAGGTAGTTAAGTTCCTCCTACCTCACATATGCACATTGCTATTGTTGCACAACATAGGCCTACTTGAAGCCTTCCTGGCCACAACATCGCAAGGGTGACCTGACCATGAATCGTCAAAGCACGAATAGCTTTACAACGAGTAGTTTTACAATGCTTCTGTCAGCACTCGATAAGACTGATAGCTGAATATTTGTTTGCACCTTTCATACATAAATGCAGCTAAAAGTGATAACGCGCACACACACACACACACACACACACACCTGCACATATAGTCATACATTACTGAGCAGGTACTTCAACAATATGCACAACTTCATCACCTCAACTTCAGATAAGCAGTTCAGTTAGTTCGTCTGCTGTGAGATGCAATTAATGCAATATAAATAGCTATTGAACCACCATGAGGATCTTGAGCCAACTGTCAAATCCTTTAGTGAATTGGATTTATTACAATGTGAGGGGCCCCAAGAACTGGACGAGAACATGTGCCAAAGGAGTACCACTTTTGGTAACACATAATCACCATTACTTTTGACTTTGTGCATAATATGTGTAAATTGTGCATTTTTTAAAGAAAACATTTACAGATGCCACAAATAATAAAAACATTTTCCCTTTGTTTCCAATCCATTTTTGGCACTTACAGCTTTGAGATGTCTAGGGTAAGTAGTAATTAGTGTTTCACAGCCCTGTGGTTCAATTTTGGCCAGTTGCTTTTTGCAAACTGTCTTCTGGTCTCACGGTCAGCCCTCTTTTTCGGATGGAAACAAGTTAGTAGATTATTAGGCTGTGCCAACACCTTTAGGTTCTTTCTTTGAACTCCCCTCCACAGATGATTTCATGCCTGAGGAAATTGATGAAATCAAGTTCTCTATGAAACATAATTTTTTTAGTACTATTTGCAGAGAATCAGCCACACATCATGATGCTCTAACTTCTGTACTTCACTTTGGGACACAGGAACAGTTTTTTCAGGAACAGTAATTATTTCCAAAGAGATCTGCTTGTGCTCAGTCTGACCAGAGTACATTGTCCGAAACGAGTTCTAAATGCTTGTATGCAAATGATTTGCAACTCTACTAGCACAGAAGTATTGCATGCAGTGTAGGATAGTAATAGTAGTAATCCAATACTCAGTTAAAACAGGCAGGGGTCAGCACATAAACAGACGTCAACCAAGGAAGAAATGCCAGATTGGAATTTGCCAAGAGATACAAAAAAAGCCAGAAAATCCTGGAACAAGATTAATGATCGAAAACATGGAGAAGGTCATGTCATGGCTTGGGTCTTCATGGCTGCTTCTGGAACAGGCTCTTACTTCATGATGTAGGGAGGTCGAGCTGGCACTCCAGTAAGGCAGTTGTTCTCGTAGTTCTCACATGACAACATATTTAAAAACCGTCAACAATGTGAATCTGTACATGATAGCCAGGGTTTACAGGAACCGCTGGCATTTTGCCAGTGTAAAGGTATTTTAACTTTTTTCTTCCTCCTTTTGTAGAACACGAACACTATCCTGAGGCAGCAAGAGACTGAGAGGAACTGTACACACACAGACCAGGTAAGTACACATTTCTTTTCAGTTTCAGAATGAAACATATTAGTACAATTAATTAACTCCTTCCCTTAACAAGGAAGACAAATCTTTAATCCCTTAACAACAAGGACAAAGCTCAGATTTCAAGAGTGTTTTCTCATCTGAGGCTGCTGGAGAAGTGACAGTGCATGCCATAGTGCTTGTTTTTTTTAAGAGAGATTTTTGTTTAGGGTCAGGTTTATTAATACAGCTCTTTTAAAAACAGATGCTGTTACAATTAAGCTTTACAGAGATCTGGGTCAGAGACCAAGTGATTTAGTAAAGCTAGTAAGGTGGATGGAGAGAGTGGCAAGTAAAAGGTGTGAGTTTAACATAAGAAAACAAATAACAAAACATAAGCACAGGTTAATAAATAATGGGTATACAGTAATGGAAGGTGAAGGTAAATGATTAAAGAAATAGAAGTGGGCCCATTACAACACATTAGTGCTGAAATTTAACCACTGAAAACCAGAGCTTAATGATAAACATTCCTATAAGGGAGGAACATGTATCTTTGATTGCCATGTTAACATTAATATGTAAGCAGTTAAGTTAGTAATAATGTTGCCAGACTGATTCAACAAGCCATCACAGGATAACCGTGATATTTGTTTTTGGAATGCTGCTCGGAGATTTTGTGGCATACACTGACAAACATGTAACCTAAAATATGTAGGAACAGAAAGCTGGACAGTTTTTCCCAACTCAAATACTTTGAATTAAACAGTGTTTTTTCAAAGTATATTTGAGGTAAATAAATACAAAACAAGAGCATCTTATCCCATTAATGCAGATTTATTACACACTAAGGGTGTATTAATCAGTAACTACAGGGACTTCTGTACAAACATGTGGGACTATTCTTAATAACACTTTTGGAAACACTTTTACAGTGTACACAAATCTGACCATTACCAAATACAGCTTCGCGCCTAACAACATTTACAACAAATTTAAGTATTTGGAGTTTGCCAGAGCTTTTTCATTTAGAATCTGGTTTTATGGTTAGAGGATAAAAAACAGATTTGTGGTTTTGATGTAAAAAAAAAAAAAAGAACTAGCTTAATGGTAATGGCTCAGGATTTAATCTTGGTGGACAATGCATCATGTTCTTCTGTGTAAGATATAGATGACAGTGCTTTGAAAGTTTCCTGTCAGTCTGTATTTTCAATATTTGTGTGGCTGCTGGTTGATATTTAGTCATTAAAAATATGTAAAATTCCATGTTAATGAGTAATAATACAAGTCAAGTCAAGTCAAGTGGGTTTTATTGTCATTTCAACTACATACAGAGTACACAGTGAAACGAAACAACGTTCCTCCAGGACCATGGTGCAACATAGACAGTGCATACAAAACACAAGCGCAACACAAACAAACAAGTGCGGACAGACAACACAACACAGTACAGACCAGAGAATAATAAATAATTGCCGGTAGTGTGCAAATTGTGCAATGTGTAATAAATAGAGTCCAGTGAGGTAGTAAAGTAAAGTTATTAGTGCAATGCTTTGTGCAAAACAGTACATTAGGTTTTTAGTGTGTTCCTTTTGAATTCCTTGAGTTCATCCTTTTTTATTGAACTGAATTTTTATTAACTGTCTCTACTGTTCAGGCAAGACATTCTACTAGATTTTAGATTGTAGCTGAATGTGTTTATTAGAATGGGTGTTCATTAATATTTGGACATTTTGTGTATATGAAAAGGTTTTGTATTTAAAAGGGGTTTGTTAGTAAAGACAATCTTTAAGGAAATATATAAGGAAAACTCTTTATACATGTTTCTTTAAAAACTTTGAGAAAGTTTAGAGTGTACTACAGCTTTCATCAAAAGCTAACAGAATTTGCACAAAACCGGAATCTTTGTGACCTGAATCATCATCATTTAACATTATAAGAGCACCAGTACTTATCAAACATCTCCTTTTCAGATTTCCAGATCAGCTTCAGTCATGTTTTTTTTCCTGGTATTTTCAGGTCAGTAACCATTGATCTATTGTATTTAAGCCATATTATGCTTCACCATTACTTTGAATATTGTGCTTTGAAACTCAGCTGTCCATAAAGTTTCCTTTAAGCTGTTTGTTTATATGTGCCTGGACAAAACACTGACAAATACATGTAAACTGTACATGTTTGCTGTATGTTTTATATGTATGTAACAGGACTCTGCACTCTTCCCTTTACACTCAGTGGTAAGTTGATTTTTTTTGGGTATGCTTTGTCAAGACAATCATTGCATAAACTTGCAATGGAAATACATTTTGCAATATTGGCCCAATATTAATTACTCCCTGCAAGAAACGTGGATGTAAATGTGGCTAATTTACTAACTTTAATCACAATTGCAGTCCCTTATTCTGGATGTGCAGTTGCATTCTGTGTGTAACAAAGCAAAAACACCCTGTTCAACTTTCTAGGGACAATGTTTATGTATATTGTATATTGCGTATTGTAAATGCTGTACATTGTGCATGTTTTTTATAAAAGTTACATTAAGTGGGTTTTTTCACCTTTTCCCATCCAGCTTACACTGTTCACAATAACACATGCTATCACTTGCCTTAACACTTATATTGTACTTTCTTTTGGGGAAATCCTCTCACAATGTCTTTAAACCCATAACAATTGCTGCAGACACATATGTGCCTATGTTGATTGTGTCTTTGGCCTGTAGAAACATCTTTCCTTAATGTAAGATTGTAGAAAAAGGTCAATGTTTTGCTTTGTTTTCAATTATTCAGATTTGGCATTTTTTGTTGGCTCTTGTTAAACTTTACGAACAAGCTCAAAAAACACGTGAAAATCTCTAGATTGTTCGATTATGAGATTTCCTCACACAGAAAGTCTCCCCTGTCAGACTATTCCAGACTATTTTTTTTCTGCCAAACTACTCTGCTCAAGTTTTGTGCCAGTGCTATGGATCCGCTGAAGTCCTTACTAAATTCTTTATTATCAGAGTTTTTCTGCTTGTAATGGGAGGTGAGGTCAAACCTCTGCCATGCAGCACCAACGATTAGACTTATTCTACTGTGCAGGGCTAGAAAATAATGTAGAAATCACAACAGTAAGCAAAAGGGTGGAAGAAGCTTACAAGCAGCCTTTCACAGTAGGCTATTTTCAGGTGCAGCCGGTTTCCCTTAAGCAGTGGGAGGAAAAAGCAGAGGCTGCTCATGGTCATAGTAAAGCTTACCCAACCTTTAACCAAGGACCGGTCAGAAAAGAGCAGTGGTGGACCAGTGGGTTGGCAAGAAGTGGCAGGTACTATCCTCTTGCTATCCTTTCTCTAATTCCACAATAATTGTGCAAGAATGTTCTTTGGACTAATTGGACAAAAGTGAGTCTGTATGGCCAGTCACATCCTTTTGAGAAACATTGATGAGCACTAATATTATTATATTATAATGATTATTTTCATTTGTTTTATATTTAAAATATTCTGCAAATACAGTTTTATTCAGAAGTTCATGGTTTTCATGGAAAAGTACCCACAAATATGATACATGGACTGATTGAAACAGTAAATACATTTATTTTCATTCTATTCTCTGCAAAAATAGCCTTCAAATCTAATACTCCTGCAGCTGTTAATCAGTTAACAGTTCCTGTACATGTTGCTGCCTCAACTGCTTTTCTCATATTTGAAGATCCCTCAACTACTATTCTTTTACCTGAAGAATCTAGAAATATATTACTGAAATAACACTTACACTTGTGAATTCCTGCTTGTTAGTTCCTGCTTTGTAAGTTTCTTGTCTTGCTTTGGACACTGTAGGTCACTTTAGACTGGCCAGTTTAGCCATCTCTTAGATTTAATTAAATATAAGCTGTGTTCCAAGGCCTATTCTACAGGGGTCTCAGCAAGACTGTCCTGAAGACTCCTATTTAGGAGCTTATTGGCAACACAAATAGAACAGTCGAACCGGGCAACATGGTAACATCACCAGAACAGTCCCATCTATTGCAATAGCTGCACAAAACTTGAAGCCAGTCACACTGTGCCTCTTGCTTTTTCGTTTCTTCATGGAAATGTATTATAATTATAAAAACTAACAAATTTAAAACAAACTTTGCTTCGGAGGCTTTGTTTTCCACCATTTTCATTGAGCTGCCCCTTCATGATGTACGTGCACAGAGAACTGTGGATAACCAAGAGCCAGAAAGAATACATCAGTTGTGTCATCAAAAGCACTTTGAATGTAGGCTGCATTTCTAGGCACAGACAACTTTGCTGGAATTGGTTCTTTTATATACCAAGCACCATCCCTCAGCAGCACTGATGTGGTGAGGGAAGTGCTTTGTAATTGGTTTACAGGACATGTAGTATATTCTGATGTGAAGAGAGAAAAAGAGAGAGAGAAAAAGAGTCATGCACTCTTAATTACTCCAACAAAAGGAGGATAAACCCTTTTTAATACTCTTTATTCTAGACAAAACAATGAATGAGCAGATGTCCCAAAACTTTTGTCCATATAGTGTATATATGTGTTGTTGAAAATCATTATTTTATGTAAATTTTCAGACACATCCTATTCATTTTCTGAATTTAACCGATGTTTAACACAAATAAATTAAAAACTAAAACATTAAATTTTCTCCTTCACCTCCAGTAAAAAAAAATCACTTGTCAAGTCTCTTTCTGATGTGCACTTTGACATCAAAGCAAGCATTGTAGCTGAATCTCAGACAAACGGATTTCAGAGAGCATTAATAAAAAATGTCAATATTATACAAATGCCTAAAACCAGACAAAACCAGATATGGACTGAAGAAAGATCACATATAAAAACACTGCAGCGTTACAGATGGAACGATGCACTGAGAATCACTTCTGTTTGCATGGCATTGCACCATTACAGCTGAGATTTATGAATTCGAACCAGGGGCTTATGTTTGCTATTTGTCTGTCGCCACACTTAATACAGCAGGACACAGGAGTTAAGAAAACATGACAACAAAAATTGTGTTCCTCTTCATACTTACTGGATGCACTGGAGCTTTCATTTGATTCAGTCATTTGCATTTCATAAACATTGGAATTGTATGTAATTTCATGTAATATCACTTCAGCTGCAGAGTGCCAGAATGGGTGGACCCTGTTTGGATCTCGCTGTTTCAGGATCTTCACAGCCGCAGCAAACTGGACTGACTCCGAGGTGCAGTGTAATACAGTTGCAATCAAAAAATGATTAAGCTTAAATTGGGTTTATTAGCAAAATGTACAAACTTTCAGCTGTTTGCAGTAAACCAATCAAACAAGAACAATTTAAATAGCTCAACACAACTAATATGGCAATTGTATATATCAAATTACACAGCATCAATACACAGGCTATTTTTCTTTCTTTCAGCAAAACTGTGTGACTATGGGAGGACACCTTGCATCTGTGCACAGCAGTAAAGAGTACATCTTTATTCAGGATTTAGTGCTGAATGCAACTAATTCAACCACGTATACATGGTTAGGTGGCAGTGATTCTGCACAGGTCTGTATGACAAAATATACAGGGTCACGCAATAAGTTTATAGTCGTTTTAATTTTATAAGACTAAACGAGTGAATAAATTTCTAATATAAACAGCTTCTGCACATTTTAGAGTTCATATTTATTGTGTGAATTTAACACATTAAAAAAATAAACATAACATAATTAATGTGTACATGCTATATTTAATGCTTTGTTTTGTTTGCAATATCATACATGATGTAAATACACTTTAATAACAATAATAGTACCATCACTTTACCTGTTAAGCTTTCTGTCATTATTTTTGCAGGAGGGAGTGTGGGTGTGGACAGATGGGTCAGCATTCAATTACAGTAGCTGGGATTCTGGACAGCCTGATAATCACCAGAATATTGAAAACTGTTTAATTATGAATTGGGGAGGTATTATTTCTCTCAGCATGATTTTCAGCACATTTCTGTCATTTTATTTAATTGATTTATGATGAAATTATCCATGACATCACCAAACTAATACATTTGTACATTTGCAAACCCTTTACAGATTCAGTATAATTATGCTTCTTGCTTGATCTCTTTCTCTTCTGTTTAGCTTTGGGCTGGAATGATGGTCCATGTAATGTACAGTTTCCATCTGTTTGTGCTAGTAAGTGTCTTCTTTCAGTCTGAGAGTTTTGTGACGTTTATAACAGCATCATTCTCCAATTTCTCTCTCTTAACTTTTGCAAGACAGAGAGTTACTTATGGATAACATGTTAATTAGTTAGTCTTTTAGTGTTTTTAAAAATTTCAAAATTACATATTTTTACAAAATTCAAAATTACATATTGAAACATATGGAAATGTTTTCTTAATTTGCATTATACTGAGAGATGGAGGTAACATAACTAAACAAATGCAAATAAAAATGTTTTTAATCATTTATATGATATTATAATGTCCTAATTTTCACATGTAGGTACACTTACTTACTTACTAGGTATACTTATAACACTTATAACATCTACCACATAGCTGCACTTTACAGGTGTGCACTTACTGACAGTCCATTTATTGGTCTACAATTTATCACTCCCCCCACTGTCAAAGAGCCACAATGCAGCAGATATTATTTGGGTGGTAGTGTTAGGGTAGTGTGGTGCTGGTTTAGGTGAATCATGCACATCTGCATTACTGATTTTTAAATTTTGTGAACACTTACAAGCCACTTTATTAGACCATAGGCTGAATTTTTCTTTCTTCAGCAGACTACTTTTAATCAAGCAGGTGTATAAACAAACTTACAAACTATTTTCAGAATATTTCAATCACAGAAATTATCAGGGCAGGCCTTTATTTTCAGGACTGTCTCCCCTTACATATACTTAAGTTTGAGAATTTAAAAGAATTTCATAAATAAATGAATTAGATAATAACCAAAATTGGCTGTTCCAATGATGATCTGGCAGATCTGTCCTCACAAAAGTTTTTTTCGTTGTTTTTGTTTTTTTTTACATTTGCAGATACATTCTACACAATTACTGCTACCTCGACTGCTGAGCCTTCAACTACTGTTCCCTCAACCACCGTTCCCTCGACCACTGTTCCTTCACTGGTGATAGACGGAACATCTTATCCAACGTCACCAGGTTAGAGTATATTTTAAGTGATACATATTCATGAAAAACACTTAAATAATTAATATAACTGACTATATAGTAATGTGAAAAACACCCCATGTAAAAATGACTTTTGTAAGATATTTAAACAAGGACATTTTAACAATATTGAGGTGGAGGTAATATAACTAATCAAATAAAACTGAAGAAATGTCTTTAAAAAGAATTGTAGAATAATCATTGCACCGCATCAGCTGCAAATCATTAGAACATTGTTATAGAGGACTTTTGGATGATTCTGTCATATTTAAACCTCAGAAATTTGGTTTGGTTTGCTTCTGATTGCTAAAGTAAGTGGTATCACCACTGTAAGATCCAGGGAGTTGTTTGAAAGGGATTTCAAAAGAACCAATAACAACAAGAAATCAGCTATTCCACTATCCTAAGAAGTGAAAAACATCAACTGCCAACATGGCCAGTTCAGGCAACCCTTGCTGTCAAAAATAAAATCAGGGCATAAATAATGTTTACTAGAAAACACACAGACTTGATCTGAAACATTGTGCTTTGGACAGATGAATCCAATATTGAATTGTTGGGGCACAGTAACAGAGGACATATATATTACAAACACATTTTGAACCAACAAACTCATACTAGCTGTTAAGTATGGAGGTGGAAGTGTCATGGTATAGGGCTATTTTGCTGTAGCAGAGCTTAAAGGGTTCTTAATCATAAAATCCAATATGACTTTGTATCAAACAGTGCTTTAAAGAAAGGTCCAAAAACTGAAGCTGAAACAGATGTGGACCATGCAACATGACAACGTAAACATTCCATTAAATCCACCAAGGAGTGGCTCAGAAGATAGATATTGAGAGTTCTGGAGTGCTCTGATCTTAATATTAATGAGATGCTGTGGGATGAACTAGTCTGTGCATGCACGAAATTCCCCAAACATTATACAGCTGAAAGAATTCTGCATGGAGGAGTGGGACAACCTTTCTCTCAGTCAATTGTAGATATTAGAAATGTCTAACTGAGGTTATTTCAGTAAAAAAAAAAAACAGCTATTATGGTATAAGGCATTTAAACTTTTTCCCAAGAAATACATTTTAATTTGTTTTGTTATATTATTTCAATCTCTGTGCTGTATCAAATGTTTATTTGTTTAATATGTAAAAAAAAGCCAAAGGTTTTCACTATATACAAACATGCAGGCTGCCAGGGTGGTTGGTCTCAGTTTGGATCTCGCTGCTTTAGGACTTTTACAGCAGCAGATACCTGGAATGCCTCTGAGGTGCAGCCTTAAACAATCTATTATCCAATACTTTAAATATTTGTCAGCCAGGACAAAAAGTAACAGCTCAATAAATATTTTTGATTTCTTTTAGCAAAAATGTGTGGCAGTGGGAGGACACCTTGCATCTGTACACAGCAGTTCAGAGTATGCTTTTCTCCAGAATTTAGTGCTGAATACAACTAATTCAAACGCACGAACATGGATAGGTGGTACAGATGCTGCACAGGTTTGCATGAGAACATGTCATTCAAATATTGATTATTAAGCAATTGCATTAATTGTTAAGCATTTGGCAATTCTCTTTTATTTCTACAGTATGGCGTGTGGGTGTGGACAGATGGTTCAGTATTTGACTACAGCAACTGGGGTGATGGACAGCCTGATTATTTAGGTTATGAGAACTGCCTAGAGATGAATTTTTCATGGATTACTTACTACTGTAAGATTTATTTTTTCTTTAAATGATAAACTTAAATGATGATGGCATTTAAATTATCCACTACACAAACGAGCATCACTTCAATGTTTTTAGATCACTTTTAATCTCAAGTAATTATACTTCTTTCTTCATTTCTTTTATTTAGTAAGGTGGAATAATGCAGAATGTAACACTCTCCTTCAATCAGTATGTGCCAGTAAGTATTTTGAAGACTAAGGCATTATTTCTTATTAGAAAACCCAACTCACTAAAGTGAATAACACTTTATTGTGCATGACAGTTGTAGGGACAGTGGACCAGATTCATGAATTGCATTGTTAGATTTACTGTGAACTAGAAGACTACAGGACACTAAGAGGATATCATAAACATGGAATATGTTTTTCTATTTTCCTGAAATGTGTTTTCTTTTCTTTTTGAAATGAATGATCTTTTCTATAATCTTTTCTATATACACACATTTGGTGACAAATGGAAGTCTTTATGCATTAAAACACACTCATTAACACAGTTGATTAACTACAATAATCAAGACACATCTTAAGTTCTGTTTGGATTGAGCATCAGGGTAAGCACTGCAGGCAGCAGCAGTCGAGAGAAACTTGACTTCCTTCAGAAGGATTTCAGAGTCCAGTAATACAGAATTCAGTATAGAGCCTTTTACTACAACCTAACATGGTTGTTGTAAAATGCTCAGACTAAAACCAGATACACAGTAATGAGAGATGTTTACTCAAATATTGTATGTTACAGAGGAAATTATGTTAATCACCTCTATGACTTTATAAAAAGGACTTTAGTATTGTCCCACACATATTGAATGGCGTGGCACCATTACAGTTTTTTTATCCCTTTTATGAGATCTGGCACAGTGGCTTATGTTTAGAGGTGAAGTACAGAAGTAAAAGTACAATTACTGAAGTCAAAAATACTGTTAAAAGTTGCCATTCATCTGAAATTCAGAATCCCTGCTCTGCTTTAAACTTTGAGCTCAGAACAGCTGTTTCCAGTTATTTATTGGTTTTAAAGTTAATCCAGATATCAGTGCTATTCAGTCACATTTGTAAGTCATTTTGCAATTAAAAAAATCTCTGAAAACCATTCAGCCTACTTCATAGGACGAATCAATTTAACATCATTGAACTGATGGAACTGGTTGGCAATAGTAATCAATCAAAAACACTGTTAGAGAACTACGGGCAACTGTTTTTGAGTACACTGAGTAAAACAGTGGACAAAACAGAAGATTAAACAACATTTAGCAAAACTCATATAGGTGGAACAGAACTGCTGTATGATTTAGTTACTCAGTGTATCTGGCAGAGTATCCTCGTTTTTTTAGATTACCAGTTCTTTAATCAATAGCTTGAGGAGTGTGAATGCACAAGTCTGTTAGTTTGAGGTTATCCTTCATCAAGACTGTGTCAATGTCAATTATTTTTATTTACAGACTGCACTGTAGTTTCATTTAATGATTCTGTCATATTTATGCCATTTCATGAAATATCACTTCAATTGCAGAGTGCCTGGATGGATGGTCCCAGTTTGGATCTCACTGCTTGAAGGTCTTCACAACAAAATTAAACTGGACTGTCTCTGAGGTGCCGTTTTAATGTTCTATTGCAATTTAAGAAATATTTCAGCTTCTTCAATCTGCCACATCATAATCACACTGCCAGTTACAAAAACAGATTTAGTTGTTTTTTTTTTTACTTCTTTATACTTTCTTTATTTTCTTTGTATTATTATTATTATTATTATTATTATGATTATTATTATTATTATTCCTGAACAATGCTCTAAATTACCTACATCCCAGAGCTTGGCCATGAATGCAATGATAAAACAATTAAAAAATGCCTTCATATAAAACCTTTTATGAAGGGATTCTTGAAAATACACATGCTGTGCAGTGCCCAGTAGCTTCTGTGATTAGTGTTTTGAGCCAATGTGTAAGTACAGAGAAACACACCATTAGAAATGATCTGCAGTGATTAGCAGATTGAGTTTTAAGCAGAAAAATTCTGGAGTGTTTTTCTTTAATTAAAAAGCAGCTTCAACATGCAGACTATTTTTCTTTTTTTCAGCAAAACTGTGTGGCTATGGGAGGACACCTTGCATCTGTGCACAGCAGTGCAGAGTACACCTTCATCAAAAATTTAGTACTGAATGCAACTGGTTCGAACACATATGCATGGTTAGGTGGCAGCGACACTGCACAGGTTTTTATGGCAAAACATACCGTCCTGTCCAATAGTTTCTGCACCCTGATCAAATGTTTTGTTTTGTTTTTTTAAGTTAATAAATTCTCTTTCTTTATTTTAGAGCACAGTTCCTATTTATTGTTTGAATTTAACACAGTGGGAAAAATTCAACATTATATTATATTACTGCCGTTACATTTGCATAAGCCATGTTGAAGGGGTTTAGTTTTTCGTGAAATGTTCAATTAAGTAAAGAAGCAGTAATTATGCTTTACAGCATACAGAAGTATGTACAGCATGTGTAATTTGACCAGCAGTGCCCAAACTTTGCATGAATATAATTCCAATAGAAGTTGTAAAGTCATAACTTTTTTCATTCAGCTTTTTTCCATTTTTTTTTTTACAGGAGGGAGTGTGGGTGTGGGCAGATGGGTCAATGTTCAATTACAGTAGCTGGGCGCCTGGACAGCCTGATAATAACCAGAATAGGGAAAACTGTTTAATTATGAATTACCAAGGTATCATTCCTCTCATTTCTGTCATTTTCAATTTGTTGATTTCTGATGAAATGGCCCATTACCTTCACCAAATTTTACTAGAACTCTAGTCACATTTGCAGACTGATTCAGTACTGATTCAGTATAATTATGCTTTTTGCCCCTGTTTCTTTCTTTTTGTAGGAAATTGGAACGATGGAGCTTGTAATTCGACGTATCCGTCTGTGTGTGCTAGTAAGTGTTTTAATGCAATATGTTTTATAACAGCTTCACACTCTCCATCTGCATTGTCTGACCTTCCACCAAGATATAGCTAATCACCAAACTGCTTTACCTGTAAATAATGTCACAGAATTCACCATGAATCACACATTTCACTTAAAAACGTCTGGAGCAAAAAAAGATTATTCTTGAATCTGAACATTGAATCATATGGAGGTCATGTTAAAGTATGAGAAGTGCCATCTTAGCATTTATTACTTCTTAAATAAAATCCATTTTATATGCATTTCATTATTGCTAAGAGAAATGTAAGCAACATTTCAGTCAACTGTAGTGGAATATCACAACAGTTGTTAATAGTTGCTAATAGGAAATATATATTTAATGTAACAATTCGAAATATATTAAAATCCAATAAAATATATTCTCAAACAATAACATGGCCTGATACAATACCAGTAACAATCAACAACCTGAATAGTGAAGTACTCAAATTCTACTCAAAATAACAACTGTAAATTACAATTATATCTATATGTACTGAAACATTGTTAATATTTAAAGCCCTCCCTCATGAGCAGTGCTATGTAGGCCCATGAAAGTGACAGACTACATTTAGTGTACTTTTGTCTGTGAGCATAAAAATCTTCAAATTTGCAATTTAATGTCTATATATGTATATGTGTATATATATATATATGTATAACTTACTGTGCTATACATTGAATATCACAAACACTGAAAGTAATAAAAAAGAAACAATATAATTCATTTGTAATTCATTTGTAAGTCCTGTAATGCAGGGTTGTCACAGGTCGGTTGTGACTGACCCATTAGCTTTTCCTCTTAAAAGAAAACAATGCTAAAACAAGCTTAAAATCATACAATGCAACAAAAGAACTCAGCTTCTATCAACATTAGTTTCCTCAGAGTTATAACTTTAAGTGCTCACTGCAAACCTTTAGGTATTGTTTTATGTAAAGATAACAGGGCAGAATAAAAACATGGGGTCAGATATAAAATACTATTTATTTGTAGAACTTATGCAGAATTTCATGTTTATAATCAATTCATGTTAATGATATCTTTAATTTGTTATTGTGATTTTATTTCTTTAAAAAATATTTTTTTCTAAACAAACTATTACTATACAAAACTAATTTTGTAGTTTTTCAAAAGTTTTTTTAATTATCTTCACAGTTTTAGCATTTTTGGATTAGATTTTATTCTACTGGTTAATGTAAAAACTCAGGACAGATCATGCATGTTTGGTAGAATGTACAGAATGTACATACCCTCATTTTTTACCATAAACACCTACCACATAGTTGTACTGTACATAAGTGCACAGTTACTGACCATATCCCATTTGAAGTATAATTGATCAGTCCCCCTGCCGTCCATCACTTGGGCAGTAAGTAAGGAACCACCATGGAACCACCACTGATCATACATTATTTGGGTGGTATTGTTATGGTACTATTCGGTTGGATTACTGGTGTTTAAAATATCTAATAAACTGGCCAGTAAGTGTACACAATATTTAGATACATGGATTTTAATATTTTTTTAATCAAGCAGGTACACTGAGGTTTGTAAAAACAACAATGATGCTGCTATATATAAATACTTTTGTGTAAGATCTACCAGTTTTAGTGCAGGTATTGGTATCAGTATTAGCATTAGTCTCAGTGCAGGTTTTGTTGTTTACAACCGTCTGCCTAAACATACTCATACATATGAGATTAATTTATGAGAATTTAAGATTTACATCTGAAAATAAGAATAACAAATCGTCTGACCCCAATGAAATGAGGTGACATTTGATATTGGGTTTGGGTTTTGTTTTGTTTGTTTTTTATTTTTGCATTTACAGATTAATTTTACTCAACAGCTGGTCCCTCGGCTGCAGTTCCTTTGACTACTGTTCCCTCATCTGTGATAAACGGAACTTCTGGTCCAACGTCACCAGGTTAGAAAATATTTTAAGTGTTTTATTTTCTAGGAGATGTGTATTTAAGGAAAACCTATCAGTTATTAATACAATTGGAATCAAACAAAATGTCAGTTGGATTTATTGTTTTTATTGTTTACACTGATTTGTTGTGGTCTCTGATATGCTTAAGACATTTATAATGTTGAATATGTATTTCGATGGTTGTCCACAGAGAATGTGCTGGTCATGCGCCTCAAAGTTAATTCAGTCAAAGACTTGATGGCATCCAACAGTTCGCAGTTATTCCTCCAACAGGTAAATTGTGTCCCCATTGTGTTTTTCACTCCCTCTGAAGCCATGAAATTTACCTTGATGATAAGATACACCAGTTTGATTTTTTATGGCAGTGATGAGTAATAAACACGTGTACACTCCAAAAATTCTGTCTGACATGTACAACAGTTTATAAAGCTATACAGCAGGTGTACCTAATACGGTTTGTGTATTACACGGGTTGTACTAAATGTACTAAGCTATGTTCATGTGTCCCTACAGCTCAAAGGGACGCTGATAGACAGAGGACTGCCAAACAACTTCACACTTCATTTGAGATCCATTAGCAAGAAGTCACCATAGAAGGTGGAGGTTATGGGAACATTAAATGATGTGCTGCTTCTTAAAGGCCTAAATGATGGATGTGTCTGAAAAGCACTGTCCTTTCTGACAAATGTATTGCAATGATATTTTTAGTCAAGAACATATAAATAAACCTTGTAATCAAAATTAAGAAAATTGCTTAAAGGACATTAGTAGGACATTTACAAGAAATTACCTCCCCTGTTGTTTTCTTCAGTTGTGAATTTAGGAGGTTGTTTTCATTTTGTTTGGAATAATCTGAAATTAGAAAACTGCATTATGCATTTTTGCCCAGTCACACTATTTAAACACACCTTTAGCATAATCCATTACATTCATACAATTGCATGTGATCAGACCAAGGCAATAAAACAGCCTCTAAAAGTGCCTCTTCAAATAATAATCATCTGGGCAATCCAAAAAACTGCACCCTGGAGGAAGGTCAAGCAGACACAAGAGAGCAACTATGTATTTCTACATGTGTCGGCTTGCATGTGTGTGGAGACTGTTACAGTTCCGCTAGGGCTGTAATGTTTTCCTGACCTTTCGTTTGGGTGTGGTGGAGGGTAAGTCACTTAAGCTGTGTGTTTGTGTTGTCTCTGGGTTTACTATTGGACAGGTCCATCTAATAATTACCACTTATTGCAGGCTGTGTTACTTATAACCAGCAGCATATAAATACAGTGGCGGAAATAAGTATTTGATCCTCCACTGATTTTGAAACTTTGTACTTTCTGACAAATAATTAAACAGTCTGATTTTTATGGTAGCTTCATTTTAACAATGAGAGATGGAATATCAAAAAGAAAATCTAGAAAATGAAATAATATTTAAATAAAAAATAATTTGCATTTCATTGAGAGAACTAAGTATTTGATCCCCTAAAAACCATGACTACTGTTGGCTCCCACAGACCACTGACACACCCTAATCTCAGTGAAGTCGTTACCTGTATGAGAGACACCTGTCCCAAATTGTTAGCTGTGTAAAAGGCCACCTGCCAAGAGACTCAGTGACACTCCAACGTCTCCACCATGGGTAAGACTAAAGAGCTGTCTAAAGATGTCAGGGACAAAATTGTTGACCTACACAAGGCTGGAATGGGCTACAAAGCCATAAGTAAGAAGCTGTATGAGAAGGTGACAATGGTGCAATTATTCGGAAGTGGAAGAAGTACAACATTACTGTCAATCAACCTAGGCCTGGAGCTCCATGCAAGATATCGCCTCGTGGAGTCTCATTGATCATGAGAAAGCTTAAAAATCAGCCAAGAACTACACGGGAGGAGCTGGTTAATGATCTCAAGGCAGCTGGGACCACAGTCTCCAAAAACCCATTGGTCATACACTGAGACATAATGGTTTAAAATCCTGCAGTGCACGCAAGGTTTCTCTGCTTAAGAAGGCTCATGTCCAGGCCCGCCTCAAATTCGCCAATGAACATATTAATGACTCCGAGAGAGACTGGGAGAAGGTGCTGTGGTCAGATGAGACCAAAATTGAGCTCTTTGGAACTCAACTCGACGTGTTTGGAGGAAGACAAATACAGAATATGACCCTAAGAACAATATCCCCACTGTCAAGCATGCTGGTGGAAGTATTATGTTTTGGGGGTGTTTTTTTTTAAGGGCATAGGCCAACTTCTCCGCATCGACAGGAAGATGAACGGGGCCATGTATTGCAAAATCCTGGGT
Source organism: Salminus brasiliensis (assembly GCF_030463535.1). Lineage (NCBI taxonomy): Eukaryota > Metazoa > Chordata > Actinopteri > Characiformes > Bryconidae > Salminus > Salminus brasiliensis. The sequence goes on from NC_132886.1 coordinate 23,811,538, forward strand.
GATAACCTCCTTGCCTCTGCCAGGGCACTGAAAATGGGTCGTGGATGGGTCTTCCACCATGACAACGACCCAAAACATACAGCCAAGGAAACAAAGTAGTGGCTCCATAAGAAGCATATCAAGGTCATGGAATGGCCTAGCCAGTCTCCTGACCTCAATATCCCATAGAAAATCTATGGAGAGAGCTGAAGCTTCGCATTTCCAAATGCAGAGAAGATGATCTGCAGAGAAGAGTGGGCCAAAATTACTCCTGAAGTGTGTGCAAAAACTACAAGAAACAACTACAAGAAACATCTGACTGCTGTGCTTTTATTTTATTTTTATATGCTTATTTCCTCCACTGTATAAGGGATATTTATATATCAAGTTTTTTTTTTTATGTCTCTTAAATCTTGACTCTTATATCTAAAATCTCTGGAGCTGTGTATGAACTATTATAGAGTAAATCTGTAACCACCTTTGTCGAATCTAAGTCAAGTCCAAGACTGACTAGTTGCACTGGAGTCACGAATGAAAGCGGGTCTGAGTCAAGAAAATTTATGTGCTCATGTAAACAAAATGTTCTCTGGAATTCTGTGTAAAACTGAGCTATAGCCTCAATAAAAAGGTCAAAGGATATGTTGCCATGCATAGTCTGATTTCTAAAAAGCATATACATTAAATATGACATCTTTCAAAATAGAAAAGGAAAAGGTTTTTCATTTTTCATCTTTTCATTCAACTTTTTTTTCCTTTTCATTTTCCCTCAAACACAGCTTTGCTCATTGCAGCAAACTTGGCCTTTCTACACTATGATCTCAAAAGACCTTGAAGTCTCTTTTTTTGCATCTGATCTCTGGGGAAAGCAGCAGCATTCACTGATTATGTAACACATTCCTATAAACAGTCTTACTTTATAGCCACAGAGATGGGCGGAAATGGAATAGCCAGGTTAACACACGCCCCCCTGATGTGCAGTGGTGCATATGTGTGTTTATGGTAGCCTGTCTATACCCTGAGAGACCGGTAATGCTGCATGTGGATGAATTAACTAAAGTGCAGAAAACTGGACTGACTTTCACAGCAGTTCCTTTAATTTGGTGTCATTTAGATGATTTGAAGACGTAGAAAAGCGGCTGAGATCTCTGCGTAGAGACCAAGCGGAGCTAGCGCTTCATTTACTGACCGAGTGGCGGCGCTGTCTAGCGCACACTAACCCGGTAACCTTTTTAATAGACCTCGTTTCTGAGCTTCACTGGTGGAAAAACATCGATATTTCTGATCGATACTCCATATAAAACATCGATATTTCTGATCGATAATCCATATAAAACATCGATATTTCTGATCGATACTCCATATAAAACATCAATATTTCTGATCGATACTCCATATAAAACATCGATATTTCACCATATTTAATAACAAACAGGGCGAAGGAGGAATTGTGTACTCCAGAGTTGTAGCTGGTCGTATTTTGTCCTGACCTTCTCAAACCAGCCCTAGTTTTGTTTAGGTCTCATTTCTCCACACTGAAGATGTGTCTTATTTAGTATTTTAAGATTATTATTATTTTAAACCCCCACTCTTCAGCGGGGTAGTCATTTTAGCTGAAATTAGCCTAATGCTAAGCTAACGCTTGGTTTCCTATGGCAACAGGTTACCACAGTAACAGAAGGTCAGAGCTGCCCTTCATTCATTAGACTTCAGTGAATCCACACTACAGTCCCTCTTCATGCTGTAGAAGCTTTTCTTACATATTTCAGGGATTATTGATCATTTTAATGTTGAATATTGAAACTTTTTATTTGAACTTTGTCTTTAGGAATGGATCATCTGGAGCAGGAGGTTCTTCCATCCTTCTGTGTCCTCATCCCAGAGGTAATCTTTCTCCCTTAGTTCATAAAGACTAATGGGGATCATTGATTGGAGGAGATTACACTTACAGTCATGCCCGAAAGTATTCATACCCCTGGCAAAGTTTGACTTAAATTTACTTTTATTTAACCAGAAGTTATATTTTTGCCTTGAAACGACACAGGCATCTCCCAGGAGATAACACGATGATGTACAAGAGGCATCATTGTGGGAAAAAGTATTTCTCAGCTTTTATACACATTTGAACAAAAAGTGGCATGTCCAAAATTATTCATACCCTTTGAAAACTGTCACAGTATATGGGAAAATCCAAAGTTCTATACCATTCCAAATAGTCCAAGCTGTTTTAAAGCATCCTAATTACCCTGATTCATTGGGAACAGCTGTTTTAATCAACTCAACAGGAGAAAAACAGCAGCTCTCTGCAGTTGGTTTGTGGACAGTCATGGCTAAGACAAAGGAGCTCACTAAGGACCTGCGGCTGTGCATTGTGGCCACTCACAAGTCAGGAAAGGGCTATAAAGCCATATCAAAATGTTTTCAAGTTCCAGTGGCTACAGTGCAAAGTATTATTAAAAAATACAAGAAGTTCCGCACTGTGGAAAATCTCAGAAGATGTGGTCGGAAGCCAAAAGTGACACCTGTGCTGGCCAGGAGAATAGTGAGAGAGGTGAAAAAAAATCCAAGGATCACCACCAAGGCCATCCTGGTGAATCTGGACTCTGCTGGTGGCGACATCTCAAGGCAGACAGTTCAACGGACACTGCACACTGCCGGGTTCCACGGACGCAGGCCAAGGAGGACACCACTTCTCCAGAAAAGGCACACAAAAGCCCGCTTGACCTTTGCAAATGCTCATCTGGACAAAGAAGAAGACTTCTGGTGTTCTGTTTTATGGTCAGATGAAACAAAAATTGAATTGTTTGGCCACAATGATGTGTGCACCATTTGGCGTAAAAAAGGAGAAGCCTTCAACCCTAAGAACACCATCCCCACTGTCAAACATGGTGGTGGGAACCTAATGTTTTGGGGGTGTTTTTCAGCCAATGGACCAGGGAACTTGATCGCAGTAAATGGCACCATGAAAAAAGAGCAATACATCAAGATTCTCAACAACAACATCAGGCAGTCTGCAGAGAAACTTGGCCTTGGGAACCGGTGGACATTTCAGCACGACAACGACCCAAAACACACAGCCAAAGTGGTGAAGAAATGGTTAGCAGACAAAAACATTAATGTTTTGCAGTGGCCCAGCCAGAGTCCTGACTTGAATCCAATTGAGAATCTGTGGAGGGAGCTAAAGATCAGGGTGATGGCAAGGAGACCCTCGAACCTCAAAGAGTTGGAGCTCATCACTAAAGATGAATGGGCAAAAATACCAGTGGAGACATGCAAAAAGCTGGTCAGCAATTACAGGAAGCGTTTGATTGCTGTAATAGCCAATAAAGGCTTTTCTATTAATTATTGAGAAGGGTATGAATAATTTTGGACATGCCACTTTTTGTTTAAATGTGTATAAAAGCTGAGAAATATTTTTTCCCACAATGATGCCTCTTGTACATCATCGTGTTATCTCCTGGGAGATGCCTGTGTCATTTCCAGGCAAAAATATAATTTCTGGTTAAATAAAAGTAAATTTAAGTCAAACTTTGACAGGGGTATGAATACTTTCGGGCATGACTGTATATTCCTACTGTATGAACCATATTTCCATATCTTGTCTCGTCTTAACATTGTTTCTCCTTCATCGTCCCTGTAGCAGTCCCGCAGAGAGGTGGACAGAGGCAACAGGACATTTTCTTCCACCTACTCAAAATGGTCATCGGACTACAGAAAGGTTCCTCTCAGTTTTTATTGTGTTTATAGTACAATACTCTGAACACACACATTTTAGTACTTACCTGTTGTAGAAGGACGTTTTCAAACTGATCAGATGTTTTTCCATATGATTTCTGCAGCTGGTGGAGGTGAAGCTCCAGCACAAGGCCATCTACAACGGTCTGGAGTCGGAGCACTGGTGGCTGCTCATCAACGACTTCTACCACGTGCGCTCACTGGAGGTAAGTCAGTGGAGTAGATTGAGGGTTTTATTGTAAATAGATCTTCTACGACCTGCTTTCTTTCAACCTCATGCTTTTCCTTGTATTTACAGCTTCCTCCCCAGCATTTCACCACCACCCGTGCAGTGGCCTACATCAGGGTAAAGCTACAGACTCTCTTGAATTTTAAGACTTTTGGAACCAGTTTGTCCTTTTCTGGTTTTGGTTTCGTCACCATGTCACTCTGTTCATTCAGTGCACCGGGCCGTTCATCATGGAGGCGAAGATCTACCTGCACGCCGAAACAACAGAGTCGTCAGTGCAGGATGTTTTCCTGGTAAGTTCTGGTTCATGTCTTTTTATAATTAGAGTTTCTAGTAATGCGTCCAGTGACAGTTCTACACATTTTCATCATTTATTTATTGTGTGTTCTTCAGAAAACCATGGTGGCCATCACGTCGAAGGGGGTCTCCGTTGATGAGGATGGCCAATGGCGGTGTCACGACTCCAGCGACAGCCAGACCCTCGAGGCACCTTTCGTGATGTCCGGCAGGCCAAGAGGACCACCCCCTGGATTCTGATCAGCTGCAGGACTATTTACTCTGTTTTATTACATTTGAGATATTTTACATTTTTTAGCATTAAAATAAAGCTTTCTGAACCTATTTAGAGTTTGTCTGATTATCTGTGTGTGTGTGTGTGTGCTTTTTTTCAGATGGAGTTTAGTGTGAACCCCTAAATGCTGACCTGGAGCATGGAAGTGGAACATCATGTCCTTTCATCAACAAAAAGGAAGTCTATAGATCTTTCTCATTATTCTAATTCTCTTAATGTTTCTCCATTTTATGTTTTATGTTTGTTTATGTTTGGGAACACATCTTCCAGATTGTGTTTAACCATGTTGGGAATATCTGTCTCACTGTGTCTGTCTTTCTTACTGTCTGTCTTCTATGCAGGGATCAAGCGCATCATTTCTCCTGGACGTGTTTTTCAGATGCTGCCACTGTTCTACATGACCAGAGCCCATACTAAATGCTGACCTGTGGGAGTGCAGAAGTAGAACATCATGTCCTCTCATCAACAAAAAGGAAGTTTTTCTATCTTTCTCATTCCCCCACCTCATCTTCTCCTTCATTTTGTGGTGTTTTGTAATCTTCTAGATTTTGTCTAACCATGTTGGGAATATCTTTCCCTTTCTTTGTCTCTCTTTCTGACTGTAGTCTATGCAGGGACCAAGTGCAGCGTTCCTCCTGGATTCCAGATTCCAGACAAGAGTGGAACAGGAACTTCATGAAGACCCCCAGACCTCATCAGAAGATGTGCATCACCTCCACTTTCAGATGCTGACAGTGTTCTTCATGACTAGAATTGCTAATGGCTGACTCATAGAAGTGGAGTAGCATGTCCATTCATCAACAAAAAGGAAGTATTTTGATCTTTTTAACCTCCCTCCCTCCCATCTGTTTACCCCTTGTTCATTTTAAAATGTGTTTATAATTTTTGTTTAACCATGTTGGGAATATCTGTCCCTTTCTTTGTCTCTCTTTCTGACTGTAGTCTATGCAGGCAAACAGCAGTGGGACCTGAGCTTCATGAAGAACCCCTGAGCCACATCAAAGGACATGCATCTTCTCCACTTTCAGATGTTTTTGCTTTTCCACTGACCAGAACCTTAATATGCTGACCTGTATGAACATGAAAATGGAGCATCCAATCATCAACAAAAAGGACGTGTTTAGAGTCTTCTCATTCCCACCTCAGCTGCCTCTTTTCCCCTCATTCATTTTTTGATGTTTTTATGACCTTACAGATTTTGTCTAACTATAATGGGAATGTCTTTTCCTCCCTTTGTTTTCACAGCCTGACTGTCCTCTATGCAGAAAACCAGTGTGGTAATTCTTCGGGATTAGAGACTCCAGACAGCAGTGGGACCCCTGCCTCACAAAGATTCCCTTGACCACATCAGAGGATGTCTCTCATCAGGAACAGCATCACCACTGACACTATCCTAATCACTGCACTAATTATAAACATCCTTATCTTTTCAGACGAGGACAGAACTGTAGACTGAACTGTAAACTTTTTGTCATAAAGCTGTGTGTCTGCTTTCTAGGAAACACTTGGACCTCTACTGAGAAGCAGGCAGAATGCCTCCTAGCCTGGACACTAGACTGTTGGTTGTAGTTGAGTTTCTGCTGTTTGACCATCACTAACAGTTTGATGTCTATGCTAGGACATGAATGTCATCGTCATTCAGATGGAATTTTTACTTCTACAAGAAACAATAGTAAGATCATAGCTGATGCTGATCAGCAGCATGAATGAATAATAAATACAGCAGGGTTTTAACAACTTTTCTAGTAAATATAGTCACATGCAATCCTCTATAATTCAACATTATTAATACTGAATATTTCTATTACTAATTTTAAGTATTAGTTTTTATTATTAAAAGTTTCTAAATGTAATCTCAGGGGGTTTTATTCTTAGAGAACATACTGATCATTTAATTAGAGTTTATTATAAGAATATTTTGGAAATTGTGATTCTGTGTCTCAAATACAGTAATATAACATTAATAACCTTCACTGAGGGTGATAAACTCTTTCAGGTTCTGAGTTCTCACAGCTAATGTAGCTAAATGAGTAATATCGCATACATACAAACACATGCTTTTCTGTTTTAAACCACACATTTGTTACAAATGTGTAGAAGCACAAAGAATGTTCTTTACACTCAGGAGTTCAGATTAGAGATGAACAGCAGTTTGTTTATGAAAGAAGTTCACAGAAGTTCATGTTCTTACATAGTTAGAGAAAAAGATCAAAGTAAACTTTGCTATTCCACTGTTTTGGTATCATATGTAATTATTTTAGTCAAGATTATTATTCAGTATATATTTTACCAACTATATGTAAACTGCTTAACTTTAGCTTCAAATATTGCCATTTTATTCCCAGTAATTCCCATGGTAAATTACCCAACTTTGAAAATTCCTGGAATGTTGCAACCCTACTGACACCTTTACTTCTTTTGAGAGGCTTTCTATGAACATATCCAATCTGGTCACAAACAAGAACTCATTCTCATTATCTGATATTTACAGGCCTCCAGGGCCTGACTTAGACTTTTTAAAAGAACTTAGTGCCTCAGGCTTAGCAGAGTGCAGAAGTAGAGTAATAATTATAGGAGATTTTCATCAATCCATTAATAAAGACACCTCCGAGTTCATGACTGCCTACTTATTCAGCCTGACCTGATGGAAGACTGACCACTAGGCTCCCCTACCACCTGCATCAGACCAGCTGCCCACCCACCAGACTAACCATCGGGCTGCCCTGCCATCTGCATCAGACCAGCTACCCACCCACCAGACTAGCCATCGGGCTTAGGATTTAGGATTGCGTTGCAGCCAGTGGCACAGGAAAGAATCTGGAGAAAGACTCAATATCAACAAATCCTGGATGCAAATATCCCACAGAACCTGAAGAACCTAGAGGTGAAAAGAGGTTGGATGTAGAGCTGCAAAGTATAAACCACTTCATCAACTAAAATCGGCGACCAAATTACCTATCAATGATTTTAATAATCGATTAGTTGCTGATGTCATCGCGAGCGTATCGCTATTCAACAATAAGGGTGTGGAGAGCAGTTTTACTGCTGCCGGTACTTTTTACAGTAATAATTACCTCAGTCTGGATGCAGAGCTGCTGCAGCGGAAACACGCGGGCTGAGCAGCTGTCTGTCTGTCACGTGAAAGGATCATGTGGAGAAAACCGGTACGGATCAAGAAGGCAGAACGGAGACACATGTGAGGCGCCATCACTCTGGAGTGTGATCTGAGAGTAGAGGTCTGTTAGTGTGAGCTGGGGGAGTCTCATATGGACTTGGGCGAAGTGAAGACAGGGAAATGAATGACGTTATAAACCAGGAGACTACGACCACTCCTTCTGAACAGGGCTCGTAACGCTCAAGATGGCATCTGTTTACAGATAAGGTTCCGCCCTTCAACAAAGAGCCAATCAGCTTACTGGTTGCACCGCGAAGGTCAACGCTCCAGTCAGACCGTGTCAAAATAAAAGTCACTAATACAAACAAAGCAGTAAATCAAAATACTACCAAAAAAAAACAACTAATAAACTAATAAATAAAATGGAAGCTATTATTACTGTCTCATATGTTTCTCTGTTTTTCTTTTATGTTGACTTGAATAATTAGGGGAAAACTGACTTAATTTTTAAATATTTTATTTTTCAAAGGAAGGTTATTATACTGGGCTAATGTATTAAATATATGTAATATGTCAAATATGTATAGTATTACATATGAATGTATGTAATATCTAATGTAAGTTTCTGACTCTTTACTTAATGACCTGGGTTGTTTCAGCCTTTTGTTTATTGTAGATTCAGTCATGTAAATCAGAACACATACTCTGTGTTAGAAGGCTCTTTGTTTACTAATGTTATTATTATTATTATTATTATTTAAGAAGTATTGTGAATGCAGAAGTTCAGATGAACAAACTGTTTCATGCAGCTGTACATACAGTAAACACAGAAAAGGTTCAGTGCTTGATGTGTGTCTTGTTATGTTGGTGATAATAATCATGCTTTTATCGTGTTTTTATCCAATGGAAACCACATATCACCAAATTCAGTTCTTCCTTTATGTTAACGCCAAATAAAACAGCATTAAATATGTCCTAGTAAGCGGTTGCTTTGGGTCATCGCTCACTGTATTGGGTCCTAAATGGTCTTTCTGTAAGATGACGTCAGAGGGGATAGGATGTGTCACGACACCGGAAACAGTGATGCATACCAACCATAAACCAGAAAGGAAGAAACGCCGTCTTGTGCACCTGGTGAATTACCCTCCCTTTAAAAAGCCCTTCCCTCCCCTTCAGTTTTGTGGAGCATTAGATTATGTCCCCTTGTGGTGACACAGGGATTTAGGCAAAGAGAGGAAATGCTGTCAGATAAGGTTTGAGAGCTCGAACCAGCAACACTGTCTCACCGTCTCCTTCTTTTACACCCTGTCTTCCAGGTGGGGAAAATAAATCAAACTCCTGCACAGTTTCCAGATATTCCCGCACAAGCACACCTGATTGAACTCATCACTTATTTACAGGCTTAGTTGGTGTCCTAGATCAGGAAAATCACCAAACTGTGCTGGACTCAGATTCCCACCCCCCTTTTAGAAGATGAACTCAGCAAAAGTGGGACAGATGTACCAGGTGGGTCTTATGAAAGTTATAAATTCATATCTGTGATGTATTTGTCAGATCATTACACCTGATTGGCTCTTTCACTCCAGGAGCAAAGCAGTCTTAGGCTTGCTGGTGCCCTTTTAACCTGTCATATCTACATTTGTAATATCCATTAGTTTCTACAGTTCAGGAATCAGATATATGCAGTTTTAACAGATGAGCTGTCTTTCCCACGTGACTTTAATGACTGAGAGTCTGATGCTGCTCTGATGACTGAAAGTCTGGATGCAGCAGCTCTTTATAAGCTGAGCTGATGTGAGGACATATAAACACGAGCGGTAAAACCGGTGACGTAGAAAAGCGGCTGAGATCTCTGCGTCTCGTGAGCATGTTTTGAAATGAACGTTGGTCTCCGAGGTGACAGAACGTTCTATGGAACTTTACCGGAACTGAGCTCTGACTCTGATCAGTCGTTTACCGACACCCACCTGAGCAAGACGCTGTTCCTGAGCTTTCACTACCTGAACACCCAACCGACTGGAGATGCCTCGTCCTCTGCCTTTCCTCGGGGTTCAGCTGCGGCCAGTGGTCCTCTGGGCTGCTGGCGTTTCAGCTGTAACCGCGTATTTTCTCTTTTCTAGGTGGCGGCGGGTCCTGGACCAGCAGCGGACGACGGTGGATGCTGCGACCCGGACCGACGCCTGCGATGGTGAGTTCAGTTAACGGCTAGTTTTGATAGCACAGCGACGACGAGACCAAGCGGAGCTAGCGCTTCATTTACTGACCGAGTGGCGGCGCTGTCTAGCGCACACTAACCCGGTAACCTTTTTAATAGACCTCGTTTCTGAGCTTCACTGGCGGTAAAACATCGATAGCTAACGCTTGGTTTCCTATGGCAACAGGTTACCACAGTAACAGAAGGTCAGAGCTACCCTTCATTCATTAGACTTTAGTGAATCCACACTACAGTCCCTCTTCATGCTGTAGAAGCTTTTCTTACATATTTCAGGGATTATTGATCATTTTAATGTTGAATATTGAAACTTTTTATTTGAACTTTGTCTTTAGGAATGGATCATCTGGAGCAGGAGGTTCTTCCATCCTTCTGTGTCCTCATCCCAGAGGTAATCTTTCTCCCTTAGTTCATGAAGACTAATGGGGATCATTGATTGGAGGAGATTACAGTAATATTCCTACTGTATGAACCATATTTCCATATCTTGTCTCGTCTTAACATTGTTTCTCCTTCACCGTCCCTGTAGCAGTCCCGCAGAGAGGTGGACAGAGGCAACAGGACGTTTTCTTCCACCTACTCAAAGTGGTCATCGGACTACAGAAAGGTTCCTCTCAGTTTTTATTGTGTTTATAGTACAATACTCTGAACACACACATTTTAGTACTTACCTGTTGTAGAAGGACGTTTTCTAACTGCTCAGATGTTTTTCCATATGATTTCTGCAGCTGGTGGAGGTGAAGCTCCAGCACAAGGCCATCTACAACGGTCTGGAGTCGGAGCACTGGTGGCTGCTCATCAACGACTTCTACCACGTGCGCTCACTGGAGGTAAGTCAGTGGAGTAGATTGAGGGTTTTATTGTAAGTAGATCTTCTACGACCTGCTTTCTCTCAACCTCATGCTTTTCCTTGTATTTACAGCTTCCTCCCCAGCATTTCGCCACCACCCGTGCAGTGGCCTACATCAGGGTAAAGCTACATATTCTCTTGAATTTTAAGACTTTTGGAACCAGTTTGTCCTTTTCTAGTTTTGGTTTCGTCACCATGTCACTCTGTTCATTCAGTGCACCGGGCCGTTCATCGTGGAGGCGAAGATCTACCTGCGCGCCGAAACAACAGAGTCGTCAGTGCAGGATGTTTTCCTGGTAAGTTCTGGTTCATGTCTTTTTATAATTAGAGTTTCTAGTAGTGCGTCCAGTGACAGTTCTACACAGTTTCATCATTTATTTATTGTGTGCTCTTCAGAAAACCATGGTGGCCATCACGTCGAAGGGGGTCTCCGTTGATGAGGATGGCCGTTGGCGGTGCCACGACTCCAGCGACAGCCAGACCCTCGAGGCACCTTTCGTGATGTCCGGCAGGCCAAGAGGACCACCCCCTGGATTCTGATCAGCTGCAGGACTATTTACTCTGTTTTATTACATTTTAGATATTTTACATTTTTTAGCATTAAAGTAAAGCTTTCTGAACCCATTTAGAGTTTGACTGATTATCTGGGAGTGTGTGTGTGTGTGTTCTTTTTTTCAGATGGAGTTGCTGTTTAGTGTGAACCCCTAAATGCTGACCTGGAGCATGGAAGTGGAACATCGTGTCCTTTCATCAACAAAAAGGAAGTCTATAGATCTTTCTTATTCTTCTAATTCTCTTAATGTTTCTCAATTTTATATTTTTTATGTTTGTTTATGTTTGGAAACACATCTTCCAGATTGTGTTTAACCATGTTGGAAATATCTTTGTCTCACTTTGTCTGTCTTTCTCACTGTCTGTCTTCTATGCAGGGATCAAGTGCATCATTTCTCCTGGACGTGTCTTTTAGATGCTGCCACTGTTCTACATGACCAGAGCCCATACTAAATGCTGACCTGTGGGAGCGCAGAAGTAGAACATCATGTCCTCTCATCAACAAAAAGGAAGTTTTTCTATCTTTCTGATTCCCCCACCTCATCTCCCCCTTCTTTATTTTGTTATGTTTTGTAATCTTCTAGATTTTGTCTAACCATGTTGGGAATATCTTTCCCTTCCTTTGTCTCTCTTTCTGACTGTAGTCTATGCAGGGACCAAGTGCAGCATTCCTCCTGGATTCCAGATTCCAGACAAGAGTGAAACAGGAACTTCATGAAGACCCCCAGACCACATCAGATGATGTGCATCACTTCTACTTTCAGATGCTGACAGTGTTCTTCATGACCAGAATTGCTAATGGCTGACCTAGGGGCTCATAGAAGTGGAGTAGCATGTCCATTCAGCATGATCTGTATGAACATGGAAGTGGAGCATTCAGTCATCAACAAAAATAAAGTGTTTAGTCTTCTCATCCCCACCTTAGCTGCCTGTTCTCATTTTTTTTATGTTTTCTGTTCCCCATTTTAAATAACTGATTATTGGTCTCAGTTAACTGTTGATTAATAAAAAATGATCGTATACGATAATTCATCTCAGTGTCACGGTTTGGCACAAGACCGAGGCGGACGTACTCACAGGATAATTGTTTTAATACAAGACAAGAAAACAGAAACCAAACAAGCACAAAGTTTAGCAAAATGAAGAACACCAGACTCACATGAACAGGCCAAATCTACAAACCATAAATTGGCATGAACACATACGCAGGAATAGGAACATTAGCGCACACACATGCACAAGACCAGACAAGGGATGACTGAAACAAAGAGGTACTTATACAAACACTAACAAGAGACTCACAAGGACTACCTGGGACTAACAAGGGGGTGTGGCTACAAAGGAGACACTGGTGGAACACTAATGGACAGGCGTGGCTAGGGCAGACAAGACACAAACCGAGCCATGTGCTTGGGAGGCAGACATGACAATGCGCAGCTCCGGGGTGCATAAAACCAACACCTGTCAGCACAGAGTCAGGGGCGTATGGCTTAGGAGCCGGCACTGGAGCAAACACAGGCAGCCAGGGAGTCGCTGGCACTAGAGCAGACGATTTGGGAGTCAGCACTGGAGCAGATGCAGCAAGTGTCACAGGCACTGAAGCAGACGACCTGGGAGCTGGCACTGGAGCAGACGTGGCGGGCGCCACTGGCACTGGAGCAGACGCGGCGGGCGCCATCATAGGGACCGATGTGGGAGGCGTAGTCATCTCAGGGATGGGGGCGGCAGGTACCACCTTCACAAGAACAGCTGCCACTGATTGCCTTGGGGCAGTCACAGACACCACTGCTGGAACAGAACTAGACACAGGGGTAGCTGGCACTGCTAGCCTGGTAGTAAGCGCAGATGCCACTGCCTTGACAGGAACAGAGGCGGGCTGGGCCGCAGAGACAGGAACAGAGGCCGGAGGCCTGGGCGCAGACACTGGAGCCGGGACGGACTCCTCTGGTGCAAGGGGCACCTGTCTGAGAAAGTCCAGAATGTCCCACAAACTAGGATACTCATGCCCGGCGCCCTGGTTAACCTTGCCTAAATTGTCCTCAGAAAGGCTAACCGCAGTAAGCCATATCTCTCTCTCAAAATCCTCCCCATTCCATAGAGGAAAACCTTCATACGCCGCCTCCTGTGGCATCGGGTGGAGGAAGGCTCCTTCTCCTTCCATACATACCCAACGGGGGGGCTGTCTCAGGGCACATCTGGAACAGGGATTATCCACTACATCCATCTTTTTGGGTCTGGTCTTCTGTCACAGTTTGTCACAAGAACGAGGCAGACATACTCACAGGACAATTGTTTTAATACAAGACAAGAAAACCGAAACCAAACAATCACAAAGTTTAGCAAAATGAAGAACACCAGACTCACTTAAACAGGCCAAATCTACAAACCATGTACTGGCATGAACACATACGCAGGAACAGGAACATTAGCATGCGCGTGCGCACATGCACAACATGCACAAGACCAGACAAGGGATGACTGAAACAAAGGGGTACTTATACAAACACTAACAAGAGACTCACAAGGACTACCTGGGACTAACAAGGGGGTGTGGCTACAAAGGAGACACTGGTGGAACACTAATGGACAGGCGTGGCTAGGGCAGACAAGACACAAACAGAGCCATGTGCTTGGGAGCACACACCAAAACCAAACAATGGCAGACATGACAACAGGGGCAGGCATGACACTCAGGAGGTTTTAGGTTTAAAGGATGACTTAAAAGTAAATTATATAATATTCAGAACATTTTAAAAAAAATCAAATTCACAAAGAATTATTCTTAGAGAACATACTGATCATTTAATTAGAGTTTATTATAAGAATATTTTGGAAATTGTGATTCTGTGTGTCTCAAATACAGTAATATAACATTAATAACCTTCACTGAGGATGATAAACTCTTTCATGTTCTGAGAGGCTTGCATTTATAATTAAGTCATAACAGAGTTCTCACAGCTAATGAAGCTAAATGAACAATATCTCATACATACAAACACATGCTTTTCTGTTTTAAACAACAACTTTGTTACAAATGTGTAGAAGCACATACAAAGAATGCTCTTTACACTCAGGAGTTCAGATTAGAGATGAACAGCAGTTTGTTCAAGTGAAAAGTTCACATTTCAAACAGAAACCTTTTCTTACACAGTTAGAGAAAGAAGATCAGAGTAAAAACCTTCTTTAAATGGAAGCAGATTAAAAACAACCTGCAAACTGCAGAGAGCATGAACCCACTATGGGCTACCTGTCACCCTTCAAACACACCTGTAGGAAGGAGAAATTATTCTTGCATAATGTGAATACATAATGCTTAAACAGTGTTAAGCCATTTATATAAAACCACAAAACTAATGGAAACATCTCCATTTGCTTTTATACAATGAAAGAAAATTTATATTGTAAATTATGTAAAAGTTATACAACATTTTTATCGTAATAAATTCCTACAAATGTAGGAAACCCTAGTGAATTTCAATCTTAGACTGACGTAATGGTAAAGTGTCTTCAGGGCTCTGCCAGGTGTTCCTCTTTGCCTCTGATGTGGCAGACTACAGAGCTTGCATGGTGAGGACGTGGCTCAGCACACACACAGAGACAGAACACATTCTCATTAATTAATATTTACAGGCCTCCAGAAGCCTACTTAGACTTTTCACTAAGAATTTAGTGATTTTGTTACAGGCTTAGCAATGTGCAGTAATAAGGTAATAAGTGTAGGAGATTCTAACATTCATTTTGAAAAGGAGAACAATTTACATTTGTATTAAATATATGTAATATGTGTAACATTACATATTAATGTAATATCTACTGTAGTTTTCTGACTCTTTACTTAATGACCTGGGTTGTTTTTTTTTGTTGATTATTATTATTATTATTATTATTATAAAAGTTGTGAATGCAGAAGTTAAAAGACAAAATAAACACAGAAAAGGTTAAAAGTATTTGATTTGTTATGTTGGTGATAATAATCATGCTAATGTTTTTCACATTTCAAGGACACACATTTCATATGTCCAAAATTCTGATCACTGACTTTTATATGCTGACCAGTAAATGAGAAACAATTATATATCATTGCTGTCCAATGAAAACTTTAGACAAAAGGCCAAAAAGTTCTTAACTTTATATGGAAGTTAATGTAAAATAAGATGTTTTAAGAATTCATGCTATATCTATTTCCATATACTGTCTTTCCCACGTGACTTTAATGACTGAGAGTCTGATGCTGCTCTGATGACTGAAAGTCTGGATGCAGCAGCTCTTTATAAGCTGAGCTGATGTGAGGACATATAAACACGAGCGGTAAAACCGGTGACGTAGAAAAGCGGCTGAGATCTCTGCGTCTCGTGAGCATGTTTTGAAATGAACGTTGGTCTCCGAGGTGACAGAACGTTCTATGGAACTTTACCGGAACTGAGCTCTGACTCTGATCAGTCGTTTACCGACACCCACCTGAGCAAGACGCTGTTCCTGAGCTTTCACTACCTGAACACCCAACCGACTGGAGATGCCTCGTCCTCTGCCTTTCCTCGGGGTTCAGCTGCGGCCAGTGGTCCTCTGGGCTGCTGGCGTTTCAGCTGTAACCGCGTATTTTCTCTTTTCTAGGTGGCGGCGGGTCCTGGACCAGCAGCGGACGACGGTGGATGCTGCGACCCGGACCGACGCCTGCGATGGTGAGTTCAGTTAACGGCTAGTTTTGATAGCACAGCGACGACGAGACCAAGCGGAGCTAGCGCTTCATTTACTGACCGAGTGGCGGCGCTGTCTAGCGCACACTAACCCGGTAACCTTTTTAATAGACCTCGTTTCTGAGCTTCACTGGCGGTAAAACATCGATAGCTAACGCTTGGTTTCCTATGGCAACAGGTTACCACAGTAACAGAAGGTCAGAGCTACCCTTCATTCATTAGACTTTAGTGAATCCACACTACAGTCCCTCTTCATGCTGTAGAAGCTTTTCTTACATATTTCAGGGATTATTGATCATTTTAATGTTGAATATTGAAACTTTTTATTTGAACTTTGTCTTTAGGAATGGATCATCTGGAGCAGGAGGTTCTTCCATCCTTCTGTGTCCTCATCCCAGAGGTAATCTTTCTCCCTTAGTTCATAAAGACTAATGGGGATCATTGATTGGAGGAGATTACAGTAATATTCCTACTGTATGAACCATATTTCCATATCTTGTCTCGTCTTAACATTGTTTCTCCTTCACCGTCCCTGTAGCAGTCCCGCAGAGAGGTGGACAGAGGCAACAGGACGTTTTCTTCCACCTACTCAAAGTGGTCATCGGACTACAGAAAGGTTCCTCTCAGTTTTTATTGTGTTTATAGTACAATACTCTGAACACACACATTTTAGTACTTACCTGTTGTAGAAGGACGTTTTCTAACTGCTCAGATGTTTTTCCATATGATTTCTGCAGCTGGTGGAGGTGAAGCTCCAGCACAAGGCCATCTACAACGGTCTGGAGTCGGAGCACTGGTGGCTGCTCATCAACGACTTCTACCACGTGCGCTCACTGGAGGTAAGTCAGTGGAGTAGATTGAGGGTTTTATTGTAAGTAGATCTTCTACGACCTGCTTTCTCTCAACCTCATGCTTTTCCTTGTATTTACAGCTTCCTCCCCAGCATTTCGCCACCACCCGTGCAGTGGCCTACATCAGGGTAAAGCTACATATTCTCTTGAATTTTAAGACTTTTGGAACCAGTTTGTCCTTTTCTAGTTTTGGTTTCGTCACCATGTCACTCTGTTCATTCAGTGCACCGGGCCGTTCATCGTGGAGGCGAAGATCTACCTGCGCGCCGAAACAACAGAGTCGTCAGTGCAGGATGTTTTCCTGGTAAGTTCTGGTTCATGTCTTTTTATAATTAGAGTTTCTAGTAGTGCGTCCAGTGACAGTTCTACACAGTTTCATCATTTATTTATTGTGTGCTCTTCAGAAAACCATGGTGGCCATCACGTCGAAGGGGGTCTCCGTTGATGAGGATGGCCGTTGGCGGTGCCACGACTCCAGCGACAGCCAGACCCTCGAGGCACCTTTCGTGATGTCCGGCAGGCCAAGAGGACCACCCCCTGGATTCTGATCAGCTGCAGGACTATTTACTCTGTTTTATTACATTTTAGATATTTTACATTTTTTAGCATTAAAGTAAAGCTTTCTGAACCCATTTAGAGTTTGACTGATTATCTGGGAGTGTGTGTGTGTGTGTTCTTTTTTTCAGATGGAGTTGCTGTTTAGTGTGAACCCCTAAATGCTGACCTGGAGCATGGAAGTGGAACATCGTGTCCTTTCATCAACAAAAAGGAAGTCTATAGATCTTTCTTATTCTTCTAATTCTCTTAATGTTTCTCAATTTTATATTTTTTATGTTTGTTTATGTTTGGAAACACATCTTCCAGATTGTGTTTAACCATGTTGGAAATATCTTTGTCTCACTTTGTCTGTCTTTCTCACTGTCTGTCTTCTATGCAGGGATCAAGTGCATCATTTCTCCTGGACGTGTCTTTTAGATGCTGCCACTGTTCTACATGACCAGAGCCCATACTAAATGCTGACCTGTGGGAGCGCAGAAGTAGAACATCATGTCCTCTCATCAACAAAAAGGAAGTTTTTCTATCTTTCTGATTCCCCCACCTCATCTCCCCCTTCTTTATTTTGTTATGTTTTGTAATCTTCTAGATTTTGTCTAACCATGTTGGGAATATCTTTCCCTTCCTTTGTCTCTCTTTCTGACTGTAGTCTATGCAGGGACCAAGTGCAGCATTCCTCCTGGATTCCAGATTCCAGACAAGAGTGAAACAGGAACTTCATGAAGACCCCCAGACCACATCAGATGATGTGCATCACTTCTACTTTCAGATGCTGACAGTGTTCTTCATGACCAGAATTGCTAATGGCTGACCTAGGGGCTCATAGAAGTGGAGTAGCATGTCCATTCAGCATGATCTGTATGAACATGGAAGTGGAGCATTCAGTCATCAACAAAAATAAAGTGTTTAGTCTTCTCATCCCCACCTTAGCTGCCTGTTCTCATTTTTTTTATGTTTTCTGTTCCCCATTTTAAATAACTGATTATTGGTCTCAGTTAACTGTTGATTAATAAAAAATGATCGTATACGATAATTCATCTCAGTGTCACGGTTTGGCACAAGACCGAGGCGGACGTACTCACAGGATAATTGTTTTAATACAAGACAAGAAAACAGAAACCAAACAAGCACAAAGTTTAGCAAAATGAAGAACACCAGACTCACATGAACAGGCCAAATCTACAAACCATAAATTGGCATGAACACATACGCAGGAATAGGAACATTAGCGCACACACATGCACAAGACCAGACAAGGGATGACTGAAACAAAGAGGTACTTATACAAACACTAACAAGAGACTCACAAGGACTACCTGGGACTAACAAGGGGGTGTGGCTACAAAGGAGACACTGGTGGAACACTAATGGACAGGCGTGGCTAGGGCAGACAAGACACAAACCGAGCCATGTGCTTGGGAGGCAGACATGACAATGCGCAGCTCCGGGGTGCATAAAACCAACACCTGTCAGCACAGAGTCAGGGGCGTATGGCTTAGGAGCCGGCACTGGAGCAAACACAGGCAGCCAGGGAGTCGCTGGCACTAGAGCAGACGATTTGGGAGTCAGCACTGGAGCAGATGCAGCAAGTGTCACAGGCACTGAAGCAGACGACCTGGGAGCTGGCACTGGAGCAGACGTGGCGGGCGCCACTGGCACTGGAGCAGACGCGGCGGGCGCCATCATAGGGACCGATGTGGGAGGCGTAGTCATCTCAGGGATGGGGGCGGCAGGTACCACCTTCACAAGAACAGCTGCCACTGATTGCCTTGGGGCAGTCACAGACACCACTGCTGGAACAGAACTAGACACAGGGGTAGCTGGCACTGCTAGCCTGGTAGTAAGCGCAGATGCCACTGCCTTGACAGGAACAGAGGCGGGCTGGGCCGCAGAGACAGGAACAGAGGCCGGAGGCCTGGGCGCAGACACTGGAGCCGGGACGGACTCCTCTGGTGCAAGGGGCACCTGTCTGAGAAAGTCCAGAATGTCCCACAAACTAGGATACTCATGCCCGGCGCCCTGGTTAACCTTGCCTAAATTGTCCTCAGAAAGGCTAACCGCAGTAAGCCATATCTCTCTCTCAAAATCCTCCCCATTCCATAGAGGAAAACCTTCATACGCCGCCTCCTGTGGCATCGGGTGGAGGAAGGCTCCTTCTCCTTCCATACATACCCAACGGGGGGGCTGTCTCAGGGCACATCTGGAACAGGGATTATCCACTACATCCATCTTTTTGGGTCTGGTCTTCTGTCACAGTTTGTCACAAGAACGAGGCAGACATACTCACAGGACAATTGTTTTAATACAAGACAAGAAAACCGAAACCAAACAATCACAAAGTTTAGCAAAATGAAGAACACCAGACTCACTTAAACAGGCCAAATCTACAAACCATGTACTGGCATGAACACATACGCAGGAACAGGAACATTAGCATGCGCGTGCGCACATGCACAACATGCACAAGACCAGACAAGGGATGACTGAAACAAAGGGGTACTTATACAAACACTAACAAGAGACTCACAAGGACTACCTGGGACTAACAAGGGGGTGTGGCTACAAAGGAGACACTGGTGGAACACTAATGGACAGGCGTGGCTAGGGCAGACAAGACACAAACAGAGCCATGTGCTTGGGAGCACACACCAAAACCAAACAATGGCAGACATGACAACAGGGGCAGGCATGACACTCAGGAGGTTTTAGGTTTAAAGGATGACTTAAAAGTAAATTATATAATATTCAGAACATTTTAAAAAAAATCAAATTCACAAAGAATTATTCTTAGAGAACATACTGATCATTTAATTAGAGTTTATTATAAGAATATTTTGGAAATTGTGATTCTGTGTGTCTCAAATACAGTAATATAACATTAATAACCTTCACTGAGGATGATAAACTCTTTCATGTTCTGAGAGGCTTGCATTTATAATTAAGTCATAACAGAGTTCTCACAGCTAATGAAGCTAAATGAACAATATCTCATACATACAAACACATGCTTTTCTGTTTTAAACAACAACTTTGTTACAAATGTGTAGAAGCACATACAAAGAATGCTCTTTACACTCAGGAGTTCAGATTAGAGATGAACAGCAGTTTGTTCAAGTGAAAAGTTCACATTTCAAACAGAAACCTTTTCTTACACAGTTAGAGAAAGAAGATCAGAGTAAAAACCTTCTTTAAATGGAAGCAGATTAAAAACAACCTGCAAACTGCAGAGAGCATGAACCCACTATGGGCTACCTGTCACCCTTCAAACACACCTGTAGGAAGGAGAAATTATTCTTGCATAATGTGAATACATAATGCTTAAACAGTGTTAAGCCATTTATATAAAACCACAAAACTAATGGAAACATCTCCATTTGCTTTTATACAATGAAAGAAAATTTATATTGTAAATTATGTAAAAGTTATACAACATTTTTATCGTAATAAATTCCTACAAATGTAGGAAACCCTAGTGAATTTCAATCTTAGACTGACGTAATGGTAAAGTGTCTTCAGGGCTCTGCCAGGTGTTCCTCTTTGCCTCTGATGTGGCAGACTACAGAGCTTGCATGGTGAGGACGTGGCTCAGCACACACACAGAGACAGAACACATTCTCATTAATTAATATTTACAGGCCTCCAGAAGCCTACTTAGACTTTTCACTAAGAATTTAGTGATTTTGTTACAGGCTTAGCAATGTGCAGTAATAAGGTAATAAGTGTAGGAGATTCTAACATTCATTTTGAAAAGGAGAACAATTTACATTTGTATTAAATATATGTAATATGTGTAACATTACATATTAATGTAATATCTACTGTAGTTTTCTGACTCTTTACTTAATGACCTGGGTTGTTTTTTTTTGTTGATTATTATTATTATTATTATTATTATAAAAGTTGTGAATGCAGAAGTTAAAAGACAAAATAAACACAGAAAAGGTTAAAAGTATTTGATTTGTTATGTTGGTGATAATAATCATGCTAATGTTTTTCACATTTCAAGGACACACATTTCATATGTCCAAAATTCTGATCACTGACTTTTATATGCTGACCAGTAAATGAGAAACAATTATATATCATTGCTGTCCAATGAAAACTTTAGACAAAAGGCCAAAAAGTTCTTAACTTTATATGGAAGTTAATGTAAAATAAGATGTTTTAAGAATTCATGCTATATCTATTTCCATATACTGTCTTTCCCACGTGACTTTAATGACTGAGAGTCTGATGCTGCTCTGATGACTGAAAGTCTGGATGCAGCAGCTCTTTATAAGCTGAGCTGATGTGAGGACATATAAACACGAGCGGTAAAACCGGTGACGTAGAAAAGCGGCTGAGATCTCTGCGTCTCGTGAGCATGTTTTGAAATGAACGTTGGTCTCCGAGGTGACAGAACGTTCTATGGAACTTTACCGGAACTGAGCTCTGACTCTGATCAGTCGTTTACCGACACCCACCTGAGCAAGACGCTGTTCCTGAGCTTTCACTACCTGAACACCCAACCGACTGGAGATGCCTCGTCCTCTGCCTTTCCTCGGGGTTCAGCTGCGGCCAGTGGTCCTCTGGGCTGCTGGCGTTTCAGCTGTAACCGCGTATTTTCTCTTTTCTAGGTGGCGGCGGGTCCTGGACCAGCAGCGGACGACGGTGGATGCTGCGACCCGGACCGACGCCTGCGATGGTGAGTTCAGTTAACGGCTAGTTTTGATAGCACAGCGACGACGAGACCAAGCGGAGCTAGCGCTTCATTTACTGACCGAGTGGCGGCGCTGTCTAGCGCACACTAACCCGGTAACCTTTTTAATAGACCTCGTTTCTGAGCTTCACTGGCGGTAAAACATCGATAGCTAACGCTTGGTTTCCTATGGCAACAGGTTACCACAGTAACAGAAGGTCAGAGCTACCCTTCATTCATTAGACTTTAGTGAATCCACACTACAGTCCCTCTTCATGCTGTAGAAGCTTTTCTTACATATTTCAGGGATTATTGATCATTTTAATGTTGAATATTGAAACTTTTTATTTGAACTTTGTCTTTAGGAATGGATCATCTGGAGCAGGAGGTTCTTCCATCCTTCTGTGTCCTCATCCCAGAGGTAATCTTTCTCCCTTAGTTCATGAAGACTAATGGGGATCATTGATTGGAGGAGATTACAGTAATATTCCTACTGTATGAACCATATTTCCATATCTTGTCTCGTCTTAACATTGTTTCTCCTTCACCGTCCCTGTAGCAGTCCCGCAGAGAGGTGGACAGAGGCAACAGGACGTTTTCTTCCACCTACTCAAAGTGGTCATCGGACTACAGAAAGGTTCCTCTCAGTTTTTATTGTGTTTATAGTACAATACTCTGAACACACACATTTTAGTACTTACCTGTTGTAGAAGGACGTTTTCTAACTGCTCAGATGTTTTTCCATATGATTTCTGCAGCTGGTGGAGGTGAAGCTCCAGCACAAGGCCATCTACAACGGTCTGGAGTCGGAGCACTGGTGGCTGCTCATCAACGACTTCTACCACGTGCGCTCACTGGAGGTAAGTCAGTGGAGTAGATTGAGGGTTTTATTGTAAGTAGATCTTCTACGACCTGCTTTCTCTCAACCTCATGCTTTTCCTTGTATTTACAGCTTCCTCCCCAGCATTTCGCCACCACCCGTGCTGTGGCCTACATCAGGGTAAAGCTACCGTCTCTCTTGAATTATAAGACTTTTGGAACCAGTTTGTCCTTTTCTAGTTTTGGTTTCGTCACCATGTCACTCTGTTCATTCAGTGCACCGGGCCGTTCATCGTGGAGGCGAAGATCTACCTGCGCGCCGAAACAACAGAGTCGTCAGTGCAGGATGTTTTCCTGGTAAGTTCTGGTTCATGTCTTTTTATAATTAGAGTTTCTAGTAGTGCGTCCAGTAACAGTTCTACACATTTTCATCATTTATTTATTGTGTGTTCTTCAGAAAACCATGGTGGCCATCACGTCGAAGGGGGTCTCCGTTGATGAGGATGGCCGATGGCGGTGTCACGACTCCAGTGACAGCCAGACCCTCGAGGCACCTTTCGTGATGTCCGGCAGGCCAAGAGGACCACCCCCTGGATTCTGATCAGCTTCAGGACTATTTACTCTGTTTTATTCAATTTTAGATGTTTTACATTTTTTTGCATTAAAGTAAAGCTTTCTGAACCCATTTAGATTTTGACTGATTATCTGGGAGTGTGTGTGTGTTCTTTTTTTCAGATGAAGTTGCTGTTTAGTGTGAACCCCTAAATGCTGACCTGGCGCATGGAAGTGGAACATCATGTCCTTTCATCAACAAAAAGGAAGTTTATAGATCTTTCTCATTCTTCTAATTCTCTTTATGTTTCTCTAGTTTTTATGTTTGTTTATGTTTGGAAACACATCTTCCAGATTGTGTTTTACCATGTTGGGAATATCTGTCTCACTTTGTCTGTCTTTCTCACTGTCTGTCTTCTATGCAGGGATCAAGTGCATCATTTCTCCTGGATGTGTCTTTTAGATGCTGCCACTGTTCTACATGACCAGAGCCCATACTAAATGCTGACCTGTGGGAGTGCAGAAGTAGAACATCATGTCCTCTCATCAACAAAAAGGAAGTTTTTCTATCTTTCTCATTCCCCCACCTCATCTTCTCCTTCATTTTGTGATGTTTTGTAATCTTCAAGATTTTGTCTAACCATGTTGGGAATATCTTTCCCTTCCTTTGTCTCTCTTTCTGACTGTAGTCTATGCAGTGACCAAGTGCAGTGTTCCTCCTGGATTCCAGATTCCAGACAAGAGTGGAACAGGAACTTCATGAAGACCCCCAGACCTCATCAGAAGATGTGCATCACCTCCACGTTCAGATGCTGACAGTGTTCTTCATGACCAGAATTGCTAATGGCTGACCTAGGGGCTCATAGAAGTGGAGTAGCATGTCCATTCATCAACAAAAAGGAAGTATTTTGATCTTTTTAACCTCCCTCCCTCCCATCTGTTTACCTCTTGTTCATTTTAAAATGTGTTTATAATCTTCCAGGTTTTGTTTAACCATGTTGGGAATATCTTTCCCTTTCTTTGTCTCTCTTTCTGACTGTAGTCTATGCAGGCAAACAGCAGTGGGACCTGAGCTTCATGAAGAACCCCTGAACCACATCAAAGGACATGCATCTTCTCCACTTTCAGATGTTTTTGCTTTTCTACTGACCAGAACCTTAATGTGCTGACCTGTATGAACATGAAAATGGAGCATCCAATCATCAACAAAAAGGACGTGTTTAGAGTCTTCTCATTCCCACCTCAGCTGCCTGTTTTCCCCTCATTCATTTTTTGATGTTTTTATGACCTTACAGATTTTGTCTAACTATGATGGGAATGTCTTTTCCTCCCTTTGTTTTCACAGCCTGACTGTCCTCTATGCAGAAAACCAGTGTGGTAATTCTTCTGGATTAGAGACTCCAGACAGCAGTGGGACCCTTGCCTCACTAAGACTCCCTTGACCACATCAGAGGATGTCTCTCATCAGGAACAGCATCACCACTGACACTATCCTAACGACTGCACTAATTATAAACATCCTTATCTTTTCAGACGAGGACAGAACTGTAGACTGAACTGTAAACTTTTTGTCATAAAGCTGTGTGTCTGCTTTCTAGGAAACACTTGGACTTCTACTGAGAAGCAGGCAGAAGGCCTCCTAGCCTGGACACTAGACTGTTGGTCGTAGTTCAGTTTCTGCTGTTTGACCATCGCTAACAGTTTGATGTCTATGCTAGGACATGAATGTCATCGTCATTCAGATGGAATTTTTACTTCTACAAGAAACAACAGTAAGATCATAGCTGATGCTGATCAGCAGCATGAATGAATAATAAATACAGCAGGGTTTTAACAACTTTTCTAGTAAATATAGTCACATGCAATCCTCTATAATTCAACATTATTAATACTGAATATTTCTGTTACTAATTTTAAGTATTAGTTTTTATTATTAAAAGTTTCTAAATGTAATCTCAGGGGGTTTTATTCTTAGAGAACATACTGATCATTTAATTAGAGTTTATTATAAGAATATTTTGGAAATTGTGATTCTGTGTCTCAAATACAGTAATATAACATTAATAACCTTCACTGAGGGTGATAAACTCTTTCAGGTTCTGAGTTCTCACAGCCAATGTAGCTAAATGAGTAATATCGCATACATACAAACACATGCTTTTCTGTTTTAAACCACACATTTGTTACAAATGTGTAGAAGCACAGACAAAGAATGCTCTTTACACTCAGGAGTTCAGATTAGAGATAAACAGCAGTTTGTTTATGAAAGAAGTTCACAGAAGTTCATGTTCTTACATAGTTAGAGAAAAAGATCAAAGTAAACTTTGCTATTCCACTGTTTTGGTATCATATGTAATTATTTTAGTCAAGATTATGATTCAGTATATATTTTACCAACTATATGTAAACTGCTTAACTTTAGCTTCAAATATTGCCATTTTATTCCCAGTAATTCCCGTTAATTCCCATGGTAAATTACCCAACTTTGAAAATTCCCGGAATGTTGCAACCCTACTGACACCTTTACTTCTTTTGAGGGGCTTTCTATGAACATATCCAATCTGGTCACAAACAAGAACTCATTCTCATTATCTGATATTTACAGGCCTCCAGGGCCTGGCTTAGACTTTTTAAAAGAACTTAGTGCCTCAGGCTTAGCAGAGTGCAGAAGTAGAGTAATAATTATAGGAGATTTTCATCAATCCATTAATAAAGACACCTCCGAGTTCATGACTGCCTACTTATTCAGCCTGACCTGATGGAAGACTGACCACTAGGCTCCCCTACCACCTGCATCAGACCAGCTGCCCACCCACCAGACTAACCATCGGGCTGCCCTGCCATCTGCATCAGACCAGCTACCCACCCACCAGACTAACCATCGGGCTGCCCTGCCATCTGCGTCAGACCAGCTGTCCATCCTCCAGACTAACCATCGGGCTGCCCTGCCATCTGCGTCAGACCAGCTGTCCATCCTCCTGTCACTGCTATCTGCCTAATGACTATGTTGGACTTTTTGCCACTATTGTTATTATTACCTCCATTAACATTATTTTTACCATCTGTATTATGATTATATTAGTCAGATCATATTAGGGTTATATCAACACACCTGAGCAGAAGGTCAGTCTTGGTGGTAAAGTGACTTTTGTCAATAATTGTGAGTCTTGGTTCCTAATAAAGTTTCTTCCTTCAGCTCTACAGTAGACTTTTCTTTCCACGGTCACCTTTGTCTTGCTCACGGGGGGTTTTGATTTTTTTATTTCCCGTTACTGATTCCTGTAGTTGCTTTGTGTTGATCTGACCTGATCTAATCTGATCTATTAGGATTTAGGATTGCGTTGCAGCCAGTGGCACAGGAAAGAATCTGGAGAAAGACTCAATATCAACAAATCCTGGATGCAAATATCCCACAGAACCTGAAGAACCTAGAGGTGAAAAGAGGTTGGATGTAGAGCTGCAAGGTATAAACCACTTCATCAACTAAAATCGGCGACCAAATTACCTACCAATGATTTTAATAATCGATTAGTTGCTGATGTCATCGCGAGCGTATCGCTATTCAACAATAAGGGTGTGGAGAGCAGTTTTACTGCTGCTGGTACTTTTTACAGTAATAATTATCTCAGTCTGGACGCAGAGCTGCTGCAGCGGAAACACGCGGGCTGAGCAGCTGTCTGTCTGTCACGTGAAAGGATCATGTGGAGAAAACCGGTACGGATCAAGAAGGCAGAACGGAGACACATGTGAGGCGCCATCACTCTGGAGTGTGATCTGAGAGTAGAGGTCTGTTAGTGTGAGCTGGGGGAGTCTCATATGGACTTGGGCGAAGTGAAGACAGGGAAATGAATGACGTTATAAACGAGGAGACTACGACCACTCCTTCTGAGCGGGGCTCGTAACGCTCAAGATGGCATCTGTTTACAGATAAGGTTCCGCCCTTCAACAAAGAGCCAATCAGCTTACTGGTCAACGCTCCAGTCAGACCGTGTCAAAATAAAAGTCACTAATACAAACAAAGCAGTAAATCAAAATACTACCAAAAAAAAACAACTAATAAACTAATAAATAAAATGGAAGCTATAATTACTGTCTCATATGTTTCTCTGTTTTTCTTTTATGTTGACTTGAATAATTAGGGGAAAACTGACTTCGTTTTTAAATATTTTATTTTTCAAAGGAAGGTTATTATACTGGGCTAATGTATTAAATGTATGTAATATGTCAAATATGTATAGTATTACATATGAATGTATGTAATATCTAATGTAAGTTTCTGACTCTTTACTTAATGACCTGGGTTGTTTCAGCCTTTTGTTTATTGTAGATTCAGTCATGTAAATCAGAACACATACTCTGTGTTAGAAGGCTCTTTGTTTACTAATGTTATTATTATTATTATTATTATTTAAGAAGTATTGTGAATGCAGAAGTTCAGATGAACAAACTGTTTCATGCAGCTGTACATACAGTAAACACAGAAAAGGTTCAGTGCTTGATGTGTGTCTTGTTATGTTGGTGATAATAATCATGCTTTTATCGTGTTTTTATCCAATGGAAACCACATATCACCAAATTCAGTTCTTCCTTTATGTTAACGCCAAATAAAACAGCATTAAATATGTCCTAGTAAGCGGTTGCTTTGGGTCGTCACTCACTGTATTGGGTCCTAAATGGTCTTTCTGTAAGATGACGTCAGAGGGGATAGGATGTGTCACGACACCGGAAACAGTGATGCATACCAACCATAAACCAGAAAGGAAGAAACGCCGTCTTGTGCACCTGGTGAATTACCCTCCCTTTAAAAAGCCCTTCCTTCCCCTTCAGTTTTGTGGAGCATTAGATTATGTCCCCTTGTGGTGACACAGGGATTTAGGCAAAGAGAGGAAATGCTGTCAGATAAGGTTTGAGAGCTCGAACCAGCAACACTGTCTCACCGTCTCCTTCTTTTACACCCTGTCTTCCAGGTGGGGAAAATAAATCAAACTCCTGCACAGGTTCCAGATATTCCCACACAAGCACACCTGATTGAACTCATCACTTATTTACAGGCTTAGTTGGTGTCCTAGATCAGGAAAATCACCAAACTGTGCTGGACTCAGATTCCCACCCCCCTTTTAGAAGATGAACTCAGCAAAAGTGGGACAGATGTACCAGGTGGGTCTTATGAAAGTTATAAATTCATATCTGTGATGTATTTGTCAGATCATTACACCTGATTGGCTCTTTCACTCCAGGAGCAAAGCAGTCTTAGGCTTGCTGGTGCCCTTTTAACCTGTCATATCTACATTTGTAATATCCATTAGTTTCTACAGTTCAGGAATCAGATATATGCAGTTTTAACAGATGAGCTGTCTTTCCCACGTGACTTTAATGACTGAGAGTCTGATGCTGCTCTGATGACTGAAAGTCTGGATGCAGCAGCTCTTTATAAGCTGAGCTGATGTGAGGACATATAAACACGAGCGGTAAAACCGGTGACGTAGAAAAGCGGCTGAGATCTCTGCGTCTCGTGAGCATGTTTTGAAATGAACGTTGGTCTCCGAGGTGACAGAACGTTCTATGGAACTTTACCGGAACTGAGCTCTGACTCTGATCAGTCGTTTACCGACACCCACCTGAGCAAGACGCTGTTCCTGAGCTTTCACTACCTGAACACCCAACCGACTGGAGATGCCTCGTCCTCTGCCTTTCCTCGGGGTTCAGCTGCGGCCAGTGGTCCTCTGGGCTGCTGGCGTTTCAGCTGTAACCGCGTATTTTCTCTTTTCTAGGTGGCGGCGGGTCCTGGACCAGCAGCGGACGACGGTGGATGCTGCGACCCGGACCGACGCCTGCGATGGTGAGTTCAGTTAACGGCTAGTTTTGATAGCACAGCGACGACGAGACCAAGCGGAGCTAGCGCTTCATTTACTGACCGAGTGGCGGCGCTGTCTAGCGCACACTAACCCGGTAACCTTTTTAATAGACCTCGTTTCTGAGCTTCACTGGCGGTAAAACATCGATAGCTAACGCTTGGTTTCCTATGGCAACAGGTTACCACAGTAACAGAAGGTCAGAGCTGCCCTTCATTCATTAGACTTTAGTGAATCCACACTACAGTCCCTCTTCATGCTGTAGAAGCTTTTCTTACATATTTCAGGGATTATTGATCATTTTAATGTTGAATATTGAAACTTTTTATTTGAACTTTGTCTTTAGGAATGGATCATCTGGAGCAGGAGGTTCTTCCATCCTTCTGTGTCCTCATCCCAGAGGTAATCTTTCTCCTTTAGTTCATAAAGACTAATGGGGATCATTGATTGGAGGAGATTACAGTAATATTCCTACTGTATGAACCATATTTCCATATCTTGTCTCGTCTTAACATTGTTTCTCCTTCATCGTCCCTGTAGCAGTCCCGCAGAGAGGTGGACAGAGGCAACAGGACGTTTTCTTCCACCTACTCAAAGTGGTCATCGGACTACAGAAAGGTTCCTCCCCTTTTTTATTGTGTTTATAGTACAATACTCTGAACACACACATTTTAGTACTTACCTGTTGTAGAAGGACGTTTTCAAACTGATTAGATGTTTTTCCATATGATTTCTGCAGCTGGTGGAGGTGAAGCTCCAGCACAAGGCCATCTACAACGGTCTGGAGTCGGAGCACTGGTGGCTGCTCATCAACGACTTCTACCACGTGCGCTCACTGGAGGTAAGTCAGTGGAGTAGATTGAGGGTTTTATTGTAAGTAGATCTTCTACGACCTGCTTTCTCTCAACCTCATGCTTTTCCTTGTATTTACAGCTTCCTCCCCAGCATTTCGCCACCACCCGTGCAGTGGCCTACATCAGGGTAAAGCTACAGATTCTCTTGAATTTTAAGACTTTTGGAACCAGTTTGTCCTTTTCTAGTTTTGGTTTCGTCACCATGTCACTCTGTTCATTCAGTGCACCGGGCCGTTCATCGTGGAGGCGAAGATCTACCTGCGCGCCGAAACAACAGAGTCGTCAGTGCAGGATGTTTTCCTGGTAAGTTCTGGTTCATGTCTTTTTATAATTAGAGTTTCTAGTAGTGCGTCCAGTGACAGTTCTACACAGTTTCATTATTTATTTATTGTGTGCTCTTCAGAAAACCATGGTGGCCATCACGTCGAAGGGGGTCTCCGTTGATGAGGATGGCCGTTGGCGGTGCCACGACTCCAGCGACAGCCAGACCCTCGAGGCACCTTTCGTGATGTCCGGCAGGCCAAGAGGACCACCCCCTGGATTCTGATCAGCTGCAGGACTATTTACTTTGTTTTATTACATTTTAGATATTTTACATTTTTTAGCATTAAAATAAAGCTTTCTGAACCCATTTAGAGTTTGACTGATTATCTGGGAGTGTGTGTGTGTTCTTTTTTTCAGATGGAGTTTAGTGTGTTTAGTGTGAACCCCTAAATGCTGACCTGGAGCATGGAAGTGGAACATCATGTCCTTTCATCAACAAAAAGGAAGTTTATAGATCTTTCTCATTATTCTAATTCTCTTAATGTTTCTCAATTTTATAGTTTTTATGTTTATGTTTGGAAACACATCTTCCAGATTGTGTTTAACCATGTTGTGTTTAACCATCACTGTGTCTGTCTTTCTTACTGTCTGTCTTCTATGCAGGGATCAAGCGCATCATTTCTCCTAGACGTGTTTTTCAGATGCTGCCACTGTCCTACATGACCAGAGCCCATACTAAATGCTGACCTGTGGGAGTGCAGAAGTAGAACATCATGTCCTCTCATCAACAAAAAGGAAGTTTTTCTATCTTTCCCCAACCTCATCTTCTCCTTCATTTTGTGATGTTTTGTAATCTTCTAGATTTTGTCTAACCATGTTGGGAATATCTTTCCCTTTTATTGTCTCTCTTTCTGACTGTAGTCTATGCAGGGACCAAGTGCAGCATTCCTCCTGGATTCCAGATTCCAGACAACAGTGGAACAGGAACTTCATGAAGACCCCCAGACCACATCAGAAGATGTGCATCACCTCAACTTTCAGATGCTGACAGTGTTCTTCATGACCAGAATTGCTAATGGCTGACCTTGGGGCTCATAGAAGTGGAGTAGCATGTCCATTCATCAACAAAAAGGAAGTATTTTGATCTTTTTAACCTCCCTCCCTCCCATCTGTTTACCTCTTGTTCATTTTAAAATGTGTTTATAATTTTTGTTTAACCATGTTGGGAATATCTTTCCCTTTCTTTGTCTCTCTTTCTGACTGTAGTTTATGCACGCAAACAGCAGTGGGACCTGAGCTTCATGAAGAACCCCTGAACTCAAAATGCTGACCTGTATGGAACATGGAAGTGGAGCATCTAAGCATCAACAAAAATGAAGTGTTTAGCGTCTCATCCCCACATTAGCTGCCTGTTTTCCCCTCATTAATTTATTTAATGTTTTTATATCTTCCAGATTTTGTCTAACCATGATGTGAATGTCTTTTCCTCCCTTTGTTTTCACAGCCTGACTGTCCTCTATGCAGAGAACCAGTGTGGTAATTCTTCTGGATTAGAGCATCACCACTGACACTATCCTAATCACTGCACTAATTATAAACATCATTATCTTTTGAGACGAGGACAGAACTGTAGACTGAACTGTAGACCTTTAGTCATAAAGCTGTGTGTCTGCTTTCTAGGAAACACTTGGACTTCTACTGAGAAGCAGGCAGAAGGCCTCCTAGCCTGGACACTACACTGTTGGTGGTAGTTCAGTTTCTGCTGTTTGACTGTCACTAACAGTTTGATGTCTATGCTAGGACATTTTTAACTTCTGTGAAAAACAACAGTAAGATCATAGCTGATGCTAATCAACAGCAAAATTAATGAATAATAAATACAGCAGGGTTTTATCAGCTTTTCTAGTAAATATAGAGATACTGAATATGTTTTGTTTATTATAGTTTATTTAAATGTTGTAGCTCCAAATAAAAAAAATAAATGAATCAGTTATTTTTTATTATTATTATTATTATTATTATTATTATTAATAATAATAATAAATTAACTGTTTGCTCAGATTTACATTATTATTTATGTCAAGGTCTAAAGGATTTCTTAAAAGCAAATTATATAATATTCAGAACCATCCTGCGTGCTTATTGCTGGGAATGAAAGGCGGACCCAAAAGAGCAAAAATCCTTTCCAGTGTTGTTGTGTTACCCTTACAAACCACTAGAAGTAGGGTTTCTTGAATCTTCACTAATGACACATGTAACCAAGTATTAGGATGTATATAATTTTGGGAGCCTATTAAATCACAGAGGTTTCCCTTCTTGTCCCTGGTTGTAAATCAGTCATGATGTCACAGGCATCACTGGTAAAAAAAATTTATAATCTAAATCAGGTAACATTGTCAATGAGCTCAGATATGAGTAGTAATAAGGTAGTCCTCTATAACCTTGGAAAAAATCAAAACCTTTTTATTTGTCATTGCTGAGATTTGCTGCAGGAGTGTAATCCTTATTTTGGTTAAAGGAAGATCAAGAGAAGGTTATTATGTAGGAGGTTTCCACTGATCAAGTTTAGTCACTAAAAGATGAACATTTTTAGATAGGTCATCATGGAACTATATATATACATATACATCCAATCTTTGGCAAAACAATACGATCAAACAGAAAGTAGTGTTGTATGTTGTGACACTGTATTTTTCTTTGTGTACTCTTCTAATGTGTACCAGAGAATTTATTCCAGGTGTAGCGTCCACTTCTCACACAGGTTGTAGCTTTAGAGTTAAGAGGCAGGTACTATTGAAGCTATATTATCTGTAGCTCCTTGTGGTCTTTAGAGGTTGCTGATAGGCCCTATAATCCTCCTGGCTAAAAAAGGGTCTGTTGTCTCTTGTAAAATCATTCAGTCTCTTCATTTTGGTTCTGTCTCTTCTGTTAGTAGCTGCTCTCATGACCAGTCAGGATGTATAAATTGCTGGTGGCTGAAGGGTTGTCTGTTGGAGTGCTCTGTAGAACAATATCTCTGCAAAACAGATTTCATATGTCAGTTGATGTATGGGTTAAAAACTGACAGAGGGATATAGAGAGGAGGTTCCACCCAAGTACTAAATTAGCCTACCTGTTTGTGCCCAAAACCCGAAACACTCTAGTTTCATCTGTGATTTCTTGTGTTATCTGTAAAACATGATTACAGTCAGGATCTACATTTCTGATTTATCATTTGTCCACTGAGACAAATATCATCA
The DNA here is from genome assembly GCF_030463535.1 of Salminus brasiliensis. Taxonomy (NCBI): domain Eukaryota; kingdom Metazoa; phylum Chordata; class Actinopteri; order Characiformes; family Bryconidae; genus Salminus; species Salminus brasiliensis. The sequence continues at coordinate 23,845,136 of NC_132886.1, forward strand.
TTAGGATTGTGATAAGATGTCTGACAATGGCCTTAATGATGAGGACAATAACCAAAAGGTCAATGTAAAGTTCATTTGTTGTCCTGCTTCTTAACTCCAGTGTACATTTCAGCAAATTGAGAAATATGCTGTACACTAGAAGGCCAAAAGCATGTGGACATCCCTCCCATTTATTAAGTTGAGATGCTTTAGCCACACATTTACATAAAAAGAAATACCTTGCTGTCATGAAGACTACGTCCTTTAAGTCCATGTTTCCAGAAGGCTAAAACGCTGTCCTGTAAACAAACTGTAAGGAAACCATATAAAATAAACATGTTTGAGACGATATGGATTAAACTGCTTGATCAAACTAAGTTCAACCTGTCTCCTGTGATACCTAACACCTACAATTTAGGGTTTGATATTCTGATATTACCTCTTTAAACTTAATCATTCAGTAACTGTTGTCAGTGAATCTAATATGAAAGTTATCTGAGAGTTGAAATGCGGACCCACATACAAACACCTGCAGTTTAATCTGGTAAGAAGCCTAAGGCCTGCCAGCGGGGCCAAAAGTGTTATTAAAAACGTCTATTACTGAAGAATAGCCATTCTGTACAGTAATACACCTTAGTGTGTAATAAGCCTTTCTGTGGTAAGGGGTTAATGGGATAATTAGTCTGTAGTCACTAAATGTATGGTCAATAAAACTAAAATTGAAGATTTGAAGATTGATAAAGCTACATTTCATACCTAACGTCTCAATAGGGAATTCAAAGTCCAGTTCCGAGGTCAGCTCCTTGCTTGGGACACCCTGAAGATTCACAATCTGCACTGCTTCTAAAATAACAGATTTAGATTGTGACTGAATAGTAGGCTATTGTGTGGACACCTAAAGTACCTGATAGGCAGTACTTACTTTCTAGTGCAATCAGAACGGTATCTCTGTCCAGTTGTGTGACCTGCACTGCTTTTACACATTCAGTGTCTGACACATACACACACACACATACACACGGCAATTATTACTGTAAAATTCAAAGCAAGTAAAGACCTAAACAAATGCCACGCACTGCTGCCAGTTCCCTACCTGCTTGGGAATTTGGAGTGCCGTTCAGGTGGATGATGTCAAACTTCAGCTGTTGCTCTTTCTGAAGTGCATCGTTTCTTGGCCTGCATTCTCTAACACCCACACAGAGCTGAGGAAGCTCATCCGTCACCAGAACCAGCAGCTCAAAGATGGACAGAGGGTCGGGCAGGCTCACAACTATATGCTGTATGGATAAAATGGAAAACCATAAGCCCAAACACAGGATTGTCTTCAGTGGATCAGTATTCAATCCACTACTTAGCGGCTTGTTTGCAGTTGGGATGTTGTATTAGAGCTGTGCACAGTTTTATTTATATATTTGGAAAGCTAAGCCTCAAGGGTAATGTTAATGTAAGGTGTTAAATCTTATGCTAGCATGTGCTAGCAGTGATGTTCCTATTGCGTAATAGTTTTTATACACACCTATGTTTATTTATGGACATTTATTACTGTGAAATTATTATCATGCCGTGAAAATATCCAACCATAACACCTCTGGTTTGCTCATTTGGCACCAGCACAGCTTGCAGTTCCCAAATTATGCTGTTACTTAGAAACTCTGTAGAACGTCATATGTAGAACAGTGTGGAGGATCAACAGGCAAGAACTGTGCAGACCAGATCAGATCATAAATCTGGTGATTAGCAATAGCAATAGCAATTTTTGGCATGTTTTAATAAAGTAGTGACATTCCATGACTCTTATATGCACTGGATCGACTGCGATTTTAGTTTAAATTAATCGACACAAAAAAGTTTGCCATGCACTTGTCTTGCAGCAGGAAGCTGCAATTCTATCTTAAAACAGTGCAAGTTCTGCAACATTTAAGGTGGAACGGAAAAATCCAGTAAGAAGCTGGAGAGTAATTTAGTGTTGTTGGTGCAGCCGTGTTTGTTTAGAGTATCATTAAAGCAAAAACATGATCCTCAGGTGCCTTTATTGTTACAACTAACTGTCATAACTACATAGATCAGATCAATAATGGCCACAGATCAATAATGCTCCAAATCTGATCTATTTCTTTGCCAAACACGGACATGCACATGTTCCAACCACTAAGTAGGCAGATTTTAATAAGTTAAAGAGAACAAAGCCAGGGTCTCTAAATGCATTGTCAATGGGATGTTAGACAGAGTTAACAATAGGACCTACCTTAAGGTGCATGAATTTCTGCAGGGGTTCGTACCACAGCAGCAAAACAAGCCCAGAGGGCACAGCTGCACACAGGAACGTGCTGTCAGTGTATGGGTTGCGAGCTGGTGAGAAAGAAAATCAAAGTGGAAAAGTCTATCAGTTATTCATATATAAACCATCAATTTATTTGTATATTCTGCACAAAAGAAACCAATATGAATGGCTTGACACCACATCTGCATGAGTCAGTGGAAGTACATAGATGAAACATCCTTACCCACACTGCACTTCCGACAGCCTTTAGTGTCTGGGATCTTGAGTGACACTGCAAACTTTCTGTACAAAATAAAAAACGATTTTTGTGGTACTTATTAATTTAAAGGGTTAAATTGAAAATGTAAAATTTAAAACTATTTTCAAAACTAGTTAATCTTTTACAAAGTTTTATTTATTTTTACCCATTTTCTTCCCATTTTGGATCGCCAATTACCCACCCCATATATATTCTCCCCCCATCACAATGCTCCTGACACTTGTAGGGTGAAGACGAACACAGGCTTCCTCCGACACGTGCACAGTCAGCCACTGACTCTTTTTCTGAACTGCCCCCTGACGCAAAGTCACCAGGGGAAAAATGTCACGCTCTGGGGAAAACACCTTTGTACCTGGCCTATGCCTGTGCACACTGCCTGACACAACAATTACACAGCAATGGAAGACACCTTGTGGCGTGAGAAAGCCAAAGCCAGAGAAGTGAGGAGGTGCTGGGCGGGTGCTCGGCTACACACTAGCTAACAGTACTGAGAGGACACCAAGATGACAGTAACAAGTAAATAACAATTTTTTTTTACAATGTTCTTGTTACAGTCATATGTTGTGCTATGCTATGCTACAAGGCCTCTGTGAGCTGTCATGATGTCATAAACCTGCCAATAAAGGCAGATTTATTCATGAGCCCTCAGTTAAAGGCAAATCAGTGTGTTTCATTCTAGGGTAAAAAACACAGGGTTGTAAATAGGATTGTAAAACCACATATGTGCATTTTTCACCTCAACCAAAATCACATAATAGTTATACATCAAATAACAACTTCAAATACTGAATATAAATATATATATATATATATATATTGATGGGACCTTTAAAGTAAAAGATGTGCTATTAAGAGTGAGCCTGCGTGTTGACCTGTGAATGATCCTTTCAGTGAAGCGGTTGGTGCTGAGGGATAAGTGACTCTGTTTCTTCTGCAAGTGCCCACGCTGCTCAAACAGAGCTGTTAGGCTATGAGAGTAAAGTTGAGACGATTTCCCTGAGAAAAAGCCAACGAAGAGTGAATTAGGTGCTGCAGTGCAAAGTCTGTTGTACCATATGTCATAACTTTAAAAAACTGTAAAAACACACACCAGAGACAGACATGAGAACATTGTTCATGACGTAGAGCCAGGTAGATCTCTGTGGAAGCAACTAAAAAGAGGACAGAGATTCATCATAAGACAATGAGATTCCTGTGTCCATTTATATTAAAGTAGCACAGAAAGAGAGAAAGAGTTATACCTGCCTGTGTGCCAAAATTAGTACAAAATTATTAGAGTAGCATAATATTACAATACCACAATAAATTAAAATATCACAATATAGTAGTACAAAGCCTTTTCCAGAACCTTTTCCAAAGTGTCCTCATGAAGCTCATTCAAGTTGAGTGTATAGACGCCCTCTTCTGCTCCCAAAATCAGGTACTGATCTAGACAGCATTATCAGAAAAGAGAATTTCAGTGCTTAAAAACCAAGAAACCAAAAAGAGTTCTTTGCAGCCATACCATAGAAGGTTGCCTAAAAAACATTGCAGTGGATGTCCTTGCAAACCTAAAATAGCTTTTGTATAGTTAAAGGAATCTCCAAATAATGTAAAAGTTCTATAACATATAATGGTATTCTTAGAACCGGACACTCAGACTAGTGACCACTTGCAAAGTGTCTCCATGCTTCTTCTAATGCAGACATATGGAACAATGATTGCTGTTAAAAGCCAGTGAACTCTCACCTCTAGTCTTTGGAAAAACCCATGTCACGGCACAATGGATTTTAAGTGGGCAGCCGTTGAAGACTTTGGAGAAGCAGGCCCCCATCTGTGCAACAGAACATATGAGAATACATTTTACAGTTTGCTTGTATTGGTTTTGCATATATTGCATTTCACATATGATAGAACAGATGGATAATGCAACAATAAAATGCACTCATCATAATGAACAGATGCACTGTGTTATTTTGGTGTCACCTAACAGTGTCCTGTTGCCCTGGTCTATATTGTTTAGGCTTTATTTGCAGTGTAACAGTTTTTAAAAATAGAATCCTCAGTATCCTCAGTGACAGACTGGAGATTACTGTGGTGTTGATCTGGTGCCCTGTGTTGACTGTAAGTGTTAACATACTACTGTGAACAAGTGGATGGATTCAGCAGAGCTCATGCGATTAGACGGGGGGACACTTACATGGACTTGGGGGGTGGGAGGGAGTCCGTGAGATTCAGCTCTCTACAGATTAAAGGTTAAAAACACAACAAAACAATTACATGGAACTTCTGGTAGCTGACTACACTTGTCAGTAATATTTTAGTAAAAAAAAAAATGCTTAAATTATCCCTAGATCTGTATTACTAAACTATTCTATGATTACAGTGTGAAATAAGAATGTATGCGTGTAGGAGTGAAGAGAACTTTGGGAACTTGTGCTGGAGTTCAGGGCAGCCTCTGCTTTAGACTGGAAGGATGTTTCCTTGTTATAAATGTATGTAGGATGGAGAGAGGACTGAATAACAGGAAGGAGATGAGGAGTGAAACTGTTACAGGACATGGAAGGTAGAGATGGAAATTCATAGGATATTAAATTGGAAAGAGAAGGAGCTTCAGGCATGGTCCTCTGTTGGAGGTAGATGCTTCTTGACATTCTGATCATCCAATGACTGGGCAGACGGTTTAACAATGGTTTAAACAAGGCAGTGCTCCACAGCTCACAGGAGTCCTATTCTATTGGCAATATTTATCTTCAGGGACATCTGTGTCAGCAATGGGTACAACCTAAAGTAGCTGAATCCATTCATTAGGCGGCCTGTCCACAAACATTTGGACATATAGTGTAGTTTGCTCAACAATTAATGTGATTCTGTTGGATTCTGTTGGAACCTTTTGTTTGACTTCAGATCCATTGTGCTGGAACACAGAGCCAAGTCATCAGAACTGCGTTACTGAGCAAACACAGACCGCACTGCAAAGGTGACGTGGGTGCCCCTTTAAACTTGCTCAGTTGGTTGAGTGTGTAAGAATCAGTGTCAACAAGCATTACAGAAGCTCAGAAACAAACACTGTGCCTGACCGAGTCTTCTGCTTTCTTCCTCATGGTGCTCCACTCAGGAGAGAGAGCTGTGTCCTTGCTGGTCATTCTGGTAAGAGTCTTCTGCTCATCCTCGCTGCCCTCAGGAACACAAGGGTCACTGCACCACTGCCGCACATCCTGACTGGCTGAGCACCTTATGAGCACTATAAAAAAAATAGGTTAAAGAAAAATATTTGGAAAGATTTTTACTGTACATATTAAATAATGTCTTGCACACACACACACACATACACCAGCAGAGCGTTTTCAGATGGAGTCTGATTGTTTCGCTGATTTCATTATACACCTAAAATGACAAAATAATAAATTTGGATATTGGTATAGTATAAAATATTGATTATCAGACTGGTTTGCAGGTAGTAAGTGTGTGTTTACAGTAGTTTACAGTAGATGTAGGAAAATAGGGGGATTTGATGACATGAGGGCATTGGTGAGGTTACTACTGTTAATTAATAATAATTACTGATTTTGGATGATTAGTTCTGGATCACAAACCTCACTCCAACTTAGCCCAGAGGTATAGGATGAAGCTTCATCACTCTCACAATCACAGCCATAATGCTGAGGGGCTTAATACCCTTCAAGGGCTCTAGTTGCTCCAGAACATTGCCCTTCTATTAGCAATACTTATCTATGGAGATTATACTCCATACTAAACTGTGTGTGTGTGCAGTTAAACACTAGTGTCAGCAAATGATGTCTGGATACTCTGGACAAATCCATCCATCCAAATCCAGTATATTCAAAAAGGAGGACCTCTTAGATATGCTGGTTGTTTGCCAAGGACAGATCAACTGATTATCAACCACAACTGAGTAGTGTAAGATTTCCTTGCTAATTAATTTAAGATATAAAAAATCCCATCTTCAACTCATCAGAAATTTACCTTTGATCTAAAATAGTAACGGTCTTAAATCTGTTGTCAGTGTTGCGTACCAGCCCATATTCTACGGACAATCACTCATGTTTTTTATTATTATAATTGTGTAATAACTGTGTGAAGTACCTTGAGATGACCCTGTAAAAAATATGCTTTGTATTAATAAAACGTTAGTACCTGAGCTGGGCCTCGGGGCAGGATCAGGCCGCAGGGTTGTGCTGGGCCTCAGAGTCAGGTCTCTGTCCTCCTGAGAAGTGCTGAAAGTGCTCATGGGAGGGAGTGAAGCAGTGGCTGAGGCTGGTGGAGCACTAAGTATTCCACTTTTCCTCTTCCCCCACTATGTTGCATCAAAAAACACACGTCAGTACAAACATGGTCAAAGTACATCCTGACGCTCTTTTGAATGTTGTGTTTCTCAGTCCATACCTCAAAGGGTGAAAGCCTTTTTACTGTCAGGCTCCTGTAAAGTGTAAAGAGTGAACATGAGTGTGTTGTATCAGCTGCACTAGATTTTACATGCAGAAGATGGTGCCCTTGAGCTAATTCCTACCTCTGCTGCAACTCCTCTTCCACACATTCCAGAAGACTCCTGCAACACCACCAGAGGACATGACAGTCATGATAAATGATGTTTGCTCAGTGGTTCAACTATACTAATGTTCACTCGGGACTATTAAATATTTAATCTGTTCTGGTTAGGTTGTATTTAGTGACACTGGTACATGGGAACTGTTGATCTCCTGAGCTCCTTCTGCCTATTTACTAATTTAAACTGGCATATCGAAGACAGAAACTGAAGCTTAATCAGTGCTCACTGTTCCACATATGCCCTTGAGGCCAGTTCACATGTAAAGTGTAAACAGTACTTTATTAAATGAGATTAAACATTCTTACGGTGACTCAACTTCATCCCCTGAAACACTCCAGTCATCACACGAACCCTGAGAGGAACACACTCAAGTCATCAGCAGCAGCAGCATTATCATCATATCAAACAAAATCATCATCATTATCATAATCATCGATTCATTTTAAGTGAAGAAAGCATGCTAGCACTCCACCCACACCGTCACCCACCCCCTAAAGCACTTTTGGCACTCTTTGGAATCTCAGCAAACTATGAATATTTACATATTGTACTAACACCAATTAATTATTAGGGTAAATATTAGAATAAATAATAGAGAAAATATTGATATACAGAAGTTTGCAGTACTGTATTGATTCTCAAAAAGATTTTTAATGAATAGTTTACATGCAAAGATGTGGCAGACAGTGGTTCATTTTGTTAGATAACTAGATAGCAGCGTTGTACTCAGATCCCACTGTTCTGATTGGATAAAAAATCAACTTTTCTTTTATGCATATGATTGTAGATTTTCAGACCATGACAGTTAAATTTACTACAATTTATTTTTTTTAATCGCAATAAAACACCTTGCTTACCGTATTGCAATATATTAAATAGTAAACCCTGTATCGTGATACAGATTATATGCCTAGATACACCAATACACAGCCCTAAAGAATACTGACACTGTCATGCAAAAACCTATAGCTCCACTTTTGCCATTGTTTAGTTTTTGATATCATTCGAATCTGACAATTGTTTTTTACATTGTGTGTTTGGAGATGCAAGGTTTTTGTGTGACAATGACGATACACTGTATTGCATCAGCATCAAAATTAAAAGTATAGAAAATAAAATACATATATTGTGATGTAAACAATATACACAGTTCAATAAAATACATTCAACCTATTTCTTTTCCGTTACATAATGTCTTAATGTATGTGCAGAAGTTCAAACTCACCAGATCCGGATAGGGATCTGTCTCTTTCCTCCGCAAAGGTGCAAACTTCACCTGGTCAACTGGGAAAGGAGAATATTAAAAAGGAACATACATTAGAGTATGGGATGCACTTTGATATCAGAATCAGGATCATCATCATCAGACAGATGTTTTGATCTAAAAAAATATATATTTTTAAAACTGATATATAATGACATACAATCAAATGCAAATGCATGGTCAAATTACATGTATTGTTGGTTTTCTAAGTGACAATAAACTGACCTGACCAATCACATTCTGAGTACTTCTGCCTGTTCAAGTGAGTCTGTATGTGTTCAAATCATTTTGCTATGCTGTTGATGTGAATGCATGTGCATTTCCATGCTTTGGTGCTGTAGGTGTTATGTGGCTGCTTGATTCTGTGGTTGCTGTAATCTTACTGATAGCACATGTGACAACAGTGCCTCAGTGACAAGAAACCCTACTAGTCACCCGCCTACAAACACACACACACACACTGTCCAGGAACAGTCAGTCATGGCTCTTCACATGTGTGGATGTGTTTATTGAGGAGGGGGTTACAGTGGGAGTAGGTCAGTGGCTGAGCACATGCCATAAGTGTGTTAAACAGTGGCAGCTCTATGGGTTCTGTGGCTGCTGACATCATCACTGCCTGCTTCAATGCCTGCCTTGTCATGAAAGCCTCCTCCTCTGCTCCAGATGCATACATTAAACCATGTATATGTGTGTGTGTGTGTGTGTGTGTATGTGTAAATGTGTGTGTGTGTGTGTGTTTGTGGAGTTGATCTCAACCCTACACTGCCTGCTGCTTAACTAATCACACATATACTAAGGAGGTAAATACACACTACACTGAGACCATTTCTGTGTATTTTACATTTGGAGCATTGCATTCAGTAACAAGAGTGTTAATTTGGTCAGGCTCTTAGATGATTAGCACTCCACCTCATTCCCAACTCCTCAGCCCATCCCAAAAATATTGGATAGAGCACCATCATTCCAGAGAACACAGTTTCACTGCTCCACAGCTTAATGCTGGGGGCTTTACAACCCTCTAGCCCACGCCTGGCATTAGGCAATAGGTTCATGTTTATTTTCTGTTCCAGAGAGTCCTATTCTATTTGTAATACCTCTCCACAGGGACTAGAAAAGCTATGGGTGCCACTTAAAGTTGCTGAATGCATTCATTAGAAATGGTGTCCACAAACATATGTTTCCAGTGGCCTCTCTTTGTAAATTGAATGCATGATCAGCAATACAAAATACATGGAAACTCACATAATAGTTTACATTGATTGAGCACTAAAAAGGTTACATTTACTTGATTTAAATGTGTGTTGTTGTCGTTTCTGCATGTGTGAAGCTACGTGGCTTATTTGAATCGTAAATGGACTGAATGGCATTCCTCATACTCACACTGTTCCTCAGACAAACTCCTCTCCACTGGTAAACACTTTCCCTTAGACTGAATCTTATCTGGAGTGTCAACGTTGGCCTGTGAATTCATACCCATCCACCCACACACACATGTACACACACACACACACACACACAGTTCAAACCTTTGCTAATGTGGAAACATTTATCCAGCAGTATCTCTCCCAGTTGGACCTGCTATCAAAGACGACCTCAATTCTAAAGTAGCGCACAGTTACAACCTATAACTCACGTCCTGCTCGTTGTCTTCAATGGTGGGATCTTGATGCAGGTCTGGGTTGTTGGCCATGTCCAGCAGCTCAATGACCAGGTTTCTGGTCAGTAACTGTGTCACAAATGGATGCTATAAAAAAAGAAAGAGAGACAATAGGGGCAGCTGACCAAATATGTGCACTGTATTTCATATTTCCATTTATATTTTTGTTAAAAATAGCAACATTCTGTAGCTGTTCTTTTGGCCTTTATGTATTCATATATAATATAATATAATATAGATATAAGAATATCTAATATTTTAACCTTATACATATATAATATTTTAATTGCACTGCATGTGTAATACGACACTGTACTAGATCTTTATTACCTGTAAAAGAGTTTCTGCTGTGGGTCTCTTTCGTGGACTCTTAGTCAAGCACATCTTTACAAAGCTGTGAAAACCTGGAGACCTACAAAAGAAAGTTGGAGTTGATCAAAAAAGTTGAACGAAAAAGTGTTACACATCAGCTTATTCAATATTAAAGATAATAAATAAAACACCAGTAGAAATACATACATACACTCACTGAGTGTTGTCATGGAGGAATACTTCTGGTTTCATGAAGAACCACATTTAAAGCACATTTTAAGTGTAAAACATCACTTGATGTTAAGGTTCTGTATCAGTTTAAAAGTTTTCTCACACTAACATCTCTACTACAAACAGGATTCTTTGTGAAACCAAAAGTGGTTCTTCTATGGCATTGCTGAAAGAGTCAGTGCAGTACATGAAAGCACCAGGACCAGAACTGGGAACCTGTGGCAGGAAAATTATGGCACAAACCACAACCTTACCATTTTGCCTTGTCTTTCAGTTTAGGAGGCTGAAAACTGCTCTTGGACATCAGCATCAGAGCCCTGTGACAATCATTGACACTGTTATCAACAAATATACATTTATTATAGTCTTAGAAAGCATGGTGTCAGTGTTGTAACAAAATCCTCCATATAGAAGACAAGCATTTCTTAACTTTAATTCATGTTAATCATATGGGATTCTCTTATTATTATTATTATTATTATCATTATTAATTTGAGCTATTTCGTTTTTTGGTCTTCTTACTTCATGGGATGAAGGTCAAACATGGGTGGCTGCAGTTCTGCTAGCTCAATGGCAGTGATGCCCACAGCCCAGATGTCACACAAGTGGTTATAACCACCCTTCTTCTCCACGGCTGCAACCTCAGGAGCCATCCTTAAATGTACAGAAACACACACCCCACTTAGCAGAAACCTACTGTGAACTGAAACCTCCCGCTGTGGTTTATTACAGTGTTTATTGTCATGTCATACTGAAACTTATTTAGAGTATCAGTTTGATATTGTTTTAATAGGTTATGAATGCAGAAAAGAAATCAATAATACAATAATTAGGTTATTCAGGTAACTGCAGCATAGTTTTATTACACTCAAGAAAATACTGTTGTTGGTTTTGTTGTCGTTGTCCTTTTCTTAATAAAACTGTGTGTTCAAAATAATCAAATGAAAGTCAAATCTTTATTACTATTTATTTGGTTTATTTGATATCTTATTTGATAAAAACTAAATTAGACTAAATGTCAAATTAAAGACATGTCTTTATAAATATATATAATTACTAAAGTATAATTAGTATAAATACTATTGTTCTGAGAGGACAAAGTTAGGACACCCCCAAATTTATTACTACTTCAAATGCCTACAATTAGAATCAGGTGCAGCACATTAGCTGCAGATTAAAAGAACATCATTAGAGAGTATTTTGAATGAGCCTGTCTTATTCAAATCATTTTGAATAAGACATTTACTGTGGTTTGGCCTTGATTGTTGACATGAGTGGTGAAGACCACCATAGTGAGGTCCAAAGAACTCTATGAGATCTTCAGAAAGAAGGTTGGATATGCATGAGCGTCCGGGAAGGGAGGTCTCTCATAAAGACCTCATAAGAATTAGTCGTTCCACTGTCTGCAAACATGATCTTATAAAATTTGTTCATATACCACACAAGTGTATCTCAAGAAATTCATATTAATTTACATATTTACATATTTTACAAGTCACAAGGAGCTCTTGTCCACTGTGTACCATGCCACAGCATGCTGTTTGGAGTAGTTATGGAGCTTCTAAAAATTTTAATACTGGACATCCTGCAGAAACAAGTCAGGCAGTCTTAGCAAGTTCAGCCCAAAGGCAGACCGCAAGATGCTTAAAGAAGTCTCCAACAATCCTGAAATGTCATCATGGTACCTACAGGTAGCTCTGGTCACAGTTGATGTCAAAGCATCTGAATCTACCAACAGAAAAAGACCAAACAAGGGAGGTGTGCAAGGAGTAAACCAGCAAATTGTAGTCTTGCTTTGATGTGATGTTATGTCTGGTGTTCATGGGGTGTCCTAATTTTGTCACATGACAAAAAACACATTAAGGATGATGATGCTATTTAGCCAGTGGTGGCCTTTTAACAAGTGCTTCTTCACTGCTACAACACAGAAACACACTGTGGTGAGATAAATTGGAAACAGTTTGTAGGATTGGCAATGCTATTCCCTGTGCAGACGGCTCACCAGTAGGGAGTTCCAATAAAAGACTTCCTCTTGGCAACAGAGGCACTGATCTCTGCAGCAACCCCGAAATCAGCTGCAGAGAAAAAGAGAGAGAGAGAGAGAGAGAGAGAGAGAGAGAGAATTTGGGAAGGTCACACATATGCCTACAGCAATGTGTTCTCAAAGCAGTGCAGCATTTGGACAAATGGGTGAAAGAATCTATACAATGTGTGTGTGTGTGTGTGTGTGTGTGTGTGTGTGTGTGTGTGTGTGTGTGTGTGTGTGTGTGTAAGAGAGAGACATGTTTAGTTTCAGTAGGTATGACAAATTCTCACTGACCCAGTTTGACATCTCCTCGTTCAGTCAGCAGTATGTTGGCTCCCTGCATAAAAACACACCACAGAACCTTCACAAAAAGTTACTGAGAATCTTTTACAGTTAACAGATGCTGCATGCGTAAGTTCATTAACTGAAAGAGTGCACATTTAAACAGTAGGTGCTATACAGAGAGATAAAACGCACACTGATCAAAACAATTGAAATTGCAATATGCTTCTGTAGCAGCTCTGGAAAGTAGCATAGTGCAGATCGTGATTGAACTAAAATATAATGCACATTAAAAACATAGTTTAGAGTTTCAATGTGCTTACCAGTGAAGTGAAATTATGATTTACATCTCATTATAAAGGACCACTCCTAAGTGAAAGCATCTGTTTCCACATGTAATTAAAATAGCTTTCTAATAACTACCAAACTAGGGTGTCTAAAATATTTTTGGAAGGAAGAGGAGCCCAAACAGGTTTACAGGAATGCTAATTTGCATTTGTGAAATGGTCACTTTACAGGGGAGTGAAAAAACCTTCTTAACCTTTAATGGAAGGCAATTAAAAATATTTCACTCCAGGACATTTCAGAGCATTTCTTTTCAATTAAATTTTATCAAATGTATTTTTTTGAAACCGTTATACCTCTATACACTTAATGGATTTTAAATAGTGGGGTTAACAATTTAAGTTTTTAAAGTTACAGCACCCATTTATTTCACAGTACATAGTAAGAAAATTTAATTGCTTACCTTAATATCTCGGTGAATTTTGCCAGTCTCATGGAGATGATTTAAACCCTAGACGTACATCAAGAAGTCAGGATAAAATAACCACATTCTAAAAATTACATTTGAAAATTCTTTACAGTTTCTAATACAGTTAACATAAAAATGCCACAGAATTAACAGAAAACATGCAAGATTTCTTGAAAAGAAAATCAAGCATCAATGTACTAGAAATTACAGACGATAAAATAACCACAAAGTAGACAAGCATGGCTTTTATGAGCCATATACAGTGATGGGCCATGACATTAAAATAACATCAATACTAATATTGAACAGAACCCCCTCGTGCCTCTAAACAGCTCTGACTTATACAGGCATTGGACTCTACAAGGTCTGTAATCTGCAAGGTTGGTCCTCAAAATGAGCCTCGGACACCCATTCATAGGATTCATATGCAGATTCATATGCTTGGCCATTAATTCATTTGTCAATGATTTTAATGTTATGATTGAGCAGTGTGTACGAGATAATGAATCATGACCACGTATGCTACCATGGGTAAACATCACCTCTACTGTATATCTGTACAACTGTCTAATTACTGTAATTTAGGGCAGTTCCAGTTACGCTCAGTTCATTACAATTGCGACACTTTCTTTACTTTGGATTCTTTAAAATAATGCCCTGGATTCCTATAGACAGACAGGGGCATACTGATTTTTACAGATTTGCAAGTGTTATGGATTTACTGTAGTTTTAAAATGACAATTACAGTTAAATAATTTACAATATAATATAGTATATCTACAATGCAGTGCAAAAAATAGACAGTTCGTTAGACATTAAAATCCATGTCCATAGTAAATCAACATAAGAGGGAAAGGTACTGTATTGCAACACCCTCTGTAACAGCATGTTTGTGATTAAGTCATTAATGAAAAGCCCTTACCTGCAGAGTTTCCCTGCAGATATAGGCAATCTGTTTCTCCTTTAGGGGCCCAGTCACTGCGAAGGAAGAGAACTGTGATTCATGAAGAAGGCAGTGTGAACAGGTAAAGAATCTGTGGCTCTAATCTGTTTTCGGCCCATTATGGCATCTGAACAGTCAGAGAGCTAATAATTAATATGCTCATTAACATACTGATGTTTGAGTGGCTGTTCAGCAGCAGTACATAAAACTGCAACTTAGAGGAGCCTATAGACTTATTGTGGCCTCTCTATTTTATTGTGATCCATGAAGAAGGCAGGGTGAACAGGTACAGGCAAATGCAGAAAACAAACAAAAAAAGAAGACCAACAATACTCAACAACACGGACCACCTGAGGGCAATAATGTGGGGGGCGTGGCTGCACACAGGAGATGGGGTTGAGAAGAGCGGAGTGTAGCAGAGCAGGAAAGCAAAAAATAAATAAAGAAGCACATGGACCCTTAACACAGGGGTTAAATGCACTGCAACTATGGGAAGCCAGATGTTTCAAGTACATCTACAATCGGTGCATATTGTAAGGCTACAGCTACTGTTCATGTGTTAGCCCCCCTGTACCATTTAATAACGGAAAAGGATCATTATAGGACCACCACTGACAAGGTTACTTGGGTGGTGGACCATTCTCAGCAAACACAGTGACACCAACATTGTGGTGGTATGATAGTATGGTAGTGCTGGTATTAGTCTATTAGGCACAGCATCACAGCTGGTGTTTCTAAACTCTGCAAGGCTGAGAACAGTTCACCATCCAGTGACCCTGTGGTCAGATGAAATGCTAAGGGATGACTGTCAGGTTCGCAAACCTGATATTTTTAAGAGTGTACATTCAGAAGAAATATCAGAGAAATATAAAACACACAATATTTACTTTGTTCTTTGTTAATTTGTCACTATATTTTACCCAACAGAATTTCTGCTGGTTTTATTAGAATATGTGGTTCTAATCTGAGGTTATCTGTCCATTATGGCATCTGAACATTCAGAGAGCTGTTTATTAATGTGCTCATTAACATACTAATTTTGATTGGCTGTGTGGCAGCAGTAAAAGAACAACAGCACAGAACCGCAACTGTTACTTAGAGCCGCCTATAGACTTTAACTGCACACAAGTCTAGAAAAGTACAGTAGAGAGCCTACCATGATAGATGTCTTGCAATGACCCTCCTCCACAGTACTCCATACAGATCCATAGCTTTGTGTTCCTGCAGAACAAACAGATACAATCCAGCACACTTTTTATCATTACTCACATTTGCTCTGTCATTCTTTGTCCTCACAGACACACACACAAACACAGTCATAACAAGACTGCAAGAGCAGGCCTGAATACAGATGGAGCTTGTTTTAAAATAATGATGAATTATACATGCATTCTGCACACTCTTCAGGCCAACGTGAGACAGTGTTTACAAAATATATCTCAGAGTCATTCCGACCTGTAACTCGGGCGTGCGGGAGTGAATAATGAACCTAGTAAAGTGTGCAGTGTCTCTGTGTGTGTGTGTCTGTATGTATGTGCGTGTTTGTGAGTAATGTCTTCATTACTGGAATGCGTCTTCCCTTTGCCCTGACATCTACTGGGAAGCTAGCCCGACCACCACAAACAGCAGGCCTGCATAACTTTACCTGTGGTAGCTGCCATAATAGGCCACAATGTTCTTGTGCTTGCACTCCTTCATCGTGGTAATCTCCTGCTGGATAGACGAGATGTCGTCTCCTGAACAGAACAGAAAATGCAGCATTACAGTACCTGAACAATATTCCTGTCTGCCTGAAGTTCTGTAACCTGGATCACTGTGATACATCTCAATTGTTTTTGTCTGGAGTAAAAAAGATTTGGCTTGATAAGTCTTAGCAGTAATTGACTTGTTAGAAAAGACTGTGTGTAGTTTGTTGTTTTATTGGGTTCCGGTGTTTAGGCTATTCATACTAATGCTAGCATGGTAGTAAATTCATTGAATTTTCAACTTGCCTGCCTTTGATTAGCGACAATAGTAGTGTAGTGCTTTTTGCGCTGGAAACTCAACCCTATGTAGTAATTCTGCAGCAGTCAAATTTGGATCATGTGCATGTTCTGACAAACACGTGCAGTGTACACTATCCATTACAGTATTCGAACTGCAAAGCTTGCCCAACCTTGCAACAGTTGCTAAAAACAAATGCAGTGGGTGGAGTGGAGTGAAGTGGATAGGTCAGTTACACAGCTGGGCATAGAATTACAAGTACAAATAATAGAAATAATTTCTGCGACTGATTTGTGAGGCTAACAAAGTCATATACACACAAAAAGAGGGACTATTAGAGTAACATACACCTACCAGGATCCAGTTTAACGATCTTAATAGCAGCCATCTCTGAGGTCTTGATATTTCTTGCCTAGGAGAAAACAAACCACAGAATTTAAATGACTGGAGTAGTCCCTGTATTCTGTGTCATGTTCTTCATATGTTTTGTAGGCTTGTGATACAACTGGAGCCCTCCCAGTTTTATCTCACTTTGATCTGGTGACTTGATCTGGATCTTTGATATTTTGGAGGCAGTAAATTTCTGCTTTTTTTTTTTTTTTTGGAACCACAAGATTTCAAATTCCTGACAACACGCCAACACCTTGGATGGTTGTGCTAGGAAGAAATCTGTTACAGTCAGTCTCTAATTAACTGGTTATTTCAAACACAAAATATCATCATGGTATCATCATCATCTCCCTTTCCTGTGAGAGTAACACTTTATACCACATAATTACCTTTTTTTTAACATAAGAAAAGTAAGAAATATGACAAATATGAGAGGTAATTAGCAGACAAAAAAGAGCCACAAAGAATTCTGGGTAGCTGCACCCCCAGTGCTTCAGTATTTATATTATTTAAGACTGTAGCTGTGTCTGAATTCGCTCCCTGATCACTGCTTAGTGTTCTATTTAGGGTGTCAGCCATTTCGTAGTGTCGTCCAAATTCTCAGGGGACAAATTCCAAATTACCAATCCAACGGGATGCACCATAAAAACCAGTGAACAGCCGTTGATTTAATTTAGTTTCATTTAGAGAACTGAGAATGTGCACCGGTAGTGATGTCTGTCAAATAAATCAGTGTTTACGTAAAAGTATCGGAATAAGAAATGGAAATCTAAAATATACATCTAAAATTGTACTGGCAATATATTAACAGTCAGCATAAAGATTAAAGAGTCAAGAGTACAGAAACAGAGCTTATCAGGAAGTTAGGTTAGCTGCATTCCACCTAACCCTGCAGAGCAGGAACATCAGTATGTTAGGCTACTGCCTGAAGCTAAAACAGTCATCTTACATCCATGTTACTTTATCAAATTTCTAATTCATATGTTTATCACAAATTTGCATAATTCTTGTTTATATCTGTTAATGTATATTTGTGTATATCTTTATATCTGTGCAAGACCCGGTACACAACAGCAGAATAAAAGAGCTTTAAAAGATTGTTTGCATAAATGTAGAGACATTTAACTCCCTCCTAATCTCACATACATGCACACGCACCAGCCACAACACCCTATCTATGACGAATGCTAGTGTGTCCTCAGTGTCCTCTATTTTGAAAAATAAACAAAATATTTTACACAATTTACACATTTGTTTCATAATAGATGCTGAATAATATGTCTAAAGTGTAAATGTAGTCAGGTATTAAATCCTCAGGATTATTACTCAGTAACTACACGAAGAATAGGGCTGCAACAAACCACTGTTTTGATTTTAGAATAATCAGTTAATCAGATTATGAATCGCTCAGTTACCAAATATCAATTTTAGCTTGAGGTTTTTTATGCATTTGCTAACTTACAATGAAGACAATGAAGATTAATGCATTATAAATTGAATCCAAAAATCATTGCTTTAATAAACTGTTTTCTGCTCAAAGATAATAAACCTAAAACCTTTCTGTTAAAATCTAAAATCTAGGATGTACAAAGTAGCAGCAAAAAACAAAACGAAACCACCAAGGAAAACACTGTCTGGCAGAATATCATCGGTAATACTTTGTTCGCAGTGAAACAAGCAAGCTGATTGCAGCATTTTGTTGAAGGACAGAACTTTGTACGTAAACAGGCGTCATGTTGAGCATATTCTATTCATATTTCAACCAGTGACTGGTGTTCTGTCGAGTTGTGCTACCTTGTAAAGCGTAGAGATTAGATAATCACATAATGTTCCTACTGGAAGTGTAGGGTGGGATATTTGGATAGAATTCACTGTATTAAAGTGGTAAAGATAAGGTTACTGATTTTTCTTGGGGGTCCTCGCTTGCACAGAGCCACTAAGTAGCACATAGCTATGAGTAGCACTCCATTAATTCATTAATAATGTCTCTGGGTTGTTTTGGGTAAGAATTTCTTCCTTTAACACTCAGCCCCGTGTCCATATGAGACTCCTACGCCTCACACTAATGGAACTCTACTTTCCACTCACACACCAGAGCGATACCGCTCCCTTCATATGTCTGTATGAGTCTGTATGTTTTCATGGCAGCGGGATTGAGGGAATTATTACTGTAGAAAGCAAAAGCAGCAGTAAAACTATTCCACACTGTTATAGTTAAACTTTTTAATCCGCAGTCTGTGTTCGTCCCGAATCGTTCTCAGTTAGCGCAAGTGCGTGATGACCTCACCAACTGTTCAATTAGTTGCCAAAAAATCTGTCCTCAGATTTTTGTCGACCAGGTCAATTAGTCATTGCACCCTTAATGGAGAAAAAGCTCAACTCCTGCCATGCAGCCAGTTTAGACCTACTTTATTTTCTGTCCAGTAGTCAGTGACAATTTATAGAGCTCATCTAGAAGGTATCTGCAAAGCATTTCAATAAAGGAATACTGAGTAATATTCTTATATTTGTGGTACTCATAATAAAACGGTGGTGTACAAATAAAAACATTATGCAGGACAGCTATACACATGCATATCCGGACAAGCTGAGAGATACAGATCCATCACTAGAAGCATGTGGACTGAGGCAGTAGAGTAATATTACAGGATTTTACATGCATATGACTCGAAAGGTCACGAAACGTTGCACAGTTCCCACAAGAGCTGTCCTGCCTGCTTTCTCAGAGGTCTATAGCGGTTAGCAGTGTGTTGGGTCTGGACTGGGAATGATATAGGTTCTATTTTCACTATCAGAATGATTTAATGCTAAGCTGTTATGTTAAGGTAAAAATGCTACAGAATTGTGCTGTAAGGGTTAGTAACGCAACTAAGAAAACTTTATTCATAATGAAATCATAATGTGCAGAACCTACAGCCTGGTGAGGAATACATTAACACTACTCATTAATAATTGGAGCCATACCGATACACTGCTGCACTACTACTTAAACATCCCCTCTAATAAATGTATTCCGCTAGTTTAAGTTACATCCATAGCTAATGCAGGCTGACACACACAGCTTGTCTAGTCCCTGTACAGAAGTACTGTCAATAGAATAGGACTCTCTGGAGCAGATAAACATGAGCCTATTGGCACCCTGCCTAATGCCAGGTGTGGGCTAGAGGGGTATAAAGCCCCCGTATTCTCTGGAATGATGGATGATGCTGCTCCATCCAGTACTTTCGGGAAGAGTTGGGGAATTAGGTGATGAGATGGGGTGGTGGTCATCCAACATCCTGACCTCACTAGCGCTCCAACAAAAGCAGGATCATCTCTTTTTTTAAATACCCTTTGATTTCAGAAGAAACAATAAATGAGCAGGTGTCCCAATACTTAGTATAGTGTATCATAAGAGACAGAGTGTGTTTCCACAAATAGCAGAACAGCTGCGATTTGGTCATTTCATCCAACAAAGAAAAAAATAGGTCCACCAGAAGTGTCATCTTCCGACACTTGAGCTTTATCTTAGTGGCCTGGTAGAATGATCCTGGTAAAGGTGAAAAATGATGTAGAACACAATTAGACTGTAGAGGTACATGATCTGATCTCCTCTTTGAACAAAGAAAATGACGCTTGTGTCCAGCTGTGGTGAAATCTACTAATGAGAGAAGTATGAAGACTCTGAAGAAGTATGGCACATGTCATGAACATGCTGGAGTGGGTGCTGGTTTGTGCAAATATTAAATACAATGCAATTAATACAATGTTTCTCCACAGTTCCATTTCTGCCCTGCGATATCAAAATATTAGATGCATTATTTTACATCTAGACTCTTTGAAATGAATCATTTACTAAAGACAAGTTTGCAATATTGAACCAGAACAACACAAAGAACCATGTGGATGCTCCAGTGGTTCTCTGTCTGGATAGAAGGTTCTTCCGATTGGCAGAAAGTCTTTTGTAGACAGTCCTAGAACCTTTTAACCTTGGGGTGTGTTAGATTTGGGTTAGAGGTGAAACCTACAGGAAGATAGCAGTCTGGATAGAGGATTGGAGACCACTGTACAATAGTCATTAAAAGCTTACTTTACAACCATACGTCCAACCAGAATCATTCGCAAATGTCTCTTTTTAAAGTTGCAATGCTACACGTATGCTGTCTCTTAACAAAAATGGCCTCCATGTTTTGATTCTGTTGATTACAAACACAGAAAATCAACCAATCCTGGACAAAACCTGGAACTTAGCTGAGCTGCCTTCCTGTTGTTTTTCCTGGCATGCCTGTGGACTTCCTGCTATGACTGAAGCGACAGTGCAGTGGCTCTTAACGGTTTCATGCCACAACCTGAAATAACGCCGCTGTGCTCTCGGGACAATGGCCTGCACAGGAAATCGCTCACACTTTGATCAACAGTCCAGAAGTTTGTCTTAGGCCTACTTAGCCTAAGTCCAAACAAGATGTAGGAAGTCCATACGCTGGCCTACCCTTGTTCAGGATTTTCAGATTTTAAGAGATGTTCGAGCCAAAGCTGAGATAGCCAGAAGGGTGCTAAAGGACGGCTTTGTCTATTGTAAGAATCAACAAAGGCTCGTTGGCTCGCCCACACCGTTATGATAGAGTCAGCTGTGCATGGCTGCATAACTGCAGCAGTTTGGAAGCCACTGTCAGGAATCAGCTTATAAATCCATTCGTTCAGACACAAAACTTAACGAGTACCTTAACTGCAATCATGGCCAATACTTAGTGTCAGACTCATGTTGGACACAGATGCTATACATGTAATAATTGTCCTTACTTGACATGTGGCTTACTGTCCCACTGGTTTACTGTCCATTGGTCCAGTCCAACTTATCAGATATTTTAAAATACATACATTGTAACTGTAAGACATGTTTATCATGTCTATTTATTATGAGTATCATGACATTATATATGTCATATCCTCTATGCCTAGTATTACACCGTCAGACATCAGCACAAAACTAAAACACCACAGTGGAATGTGAGGGTCACACCTGCATGTCTGCCATCAGGCTTTGTAACTTTATGACTAACAGAAGGGGTTTGGGCCTTCCCTGCATATGATTCACATCTGTCTGACTTTTTTTATGTTCGGGTCATAAGTTTTAGATACTAATAAGTAATAGCACCTCAATTATTAGTTAAAATAATAAGCAGAGGGATTTGATTTTTAACATAATCGATAGTGAGCCTAAACATTTAAACAATGTAAAGTTTTCTCTGCTCTCACACACCCACTTCTCCTCAGGAAGAGCTTGCTAATTAGCTGATTAGCTGGATTTAGTGTGTTTGGATTTAAGAAAATTGAATGTGTGAAGGGGGAGGGATGAGGGGGGGGGGGGTCCTAAACCAAGAGCAGTGTTCAAAACCATTTAAAAAAGAGAGTGTGTGTAATGGTTATGATCAGTGTAGCCCTGGAGTCCAGAGCAGAGGAGCTCTGAGTGTACTCCTGGGGTATATTTTAGGTCTAAAAAAGCAATATTACGTAATCTAAGAGATGACTGAAATTACTGCTTACTGTACTAAACGTAGACAAACACACCAGCCTGTCTGACTTACCAAATAACCAGTTCTCCACTACCACAGTCTGAAACAACTGGCCTACATCAAAATCAAGGAAACAATGATGAACAAACTACTTTGAAATACTTTAGTGGTTTAGTTAGCTAGTATGGTGAGCCTAATCGTGTCACCCCAGTGGGTTTTTTCTTTCCTCAGCTCTTGTTTGGGCAGGTTTAAGGTCTTTACTGCACTTTCGCTCATCTCACCTTAAACACATCTCCGTATGTTCCGCTTCCAATCCTGTGAATGATCTCATAGTCATCCAGCGGGTCCAAAAATGAGACTCCGATAGTATTCATATCAGCACTTCTCACGACTCTTCAGTAAATAAACATGACAGCGAGATCACGCAAGTACATCCGAGCAGATCACAGATCACACAGAGTCACACAGAGGTCTCATACTGGGGAGAAAAAACAAATGCAACGCGCGAACGGGGAGATTCCGGCGAGATGAAGCGTGTTTTTCCTCTCATGAGTCCCTGTGAGCTCCAGCTCCACAGAGCAGGAATGAGACCGTGAAGAGAAACAGCGATGTCCGAGTCGTGAACGAACCGACTCTCCAATGAATCGGTTCTTTTCAATAAACACCTGTCCGACCGATTCGTAGGTCAAAACTGAATCGAATCAAACGGAGCGCGTGATAAAGTCGTTCAGCGTCAGAAATAAATACAGAAACTGTCAAATATGATAACAATAATAATCACCAATTAACTCATTAAATTTATCGTATTTATAGTAATACATTAAAAACCTTAATATCTTTATTTTAAAGTATATATATATATATATATATATATATATATACACACACATACACATACATATATACATACATATATACAGCTGTAGGACCATCACCAGGACTGGTGGTATTAATTAAATTTTAATTACATTTAAAAGGCTTTTTTTCCTTCTATGCAGCTGAATGGAAACCTGTTTTATTAATTAATTTTTGCCATATTTCCATTAGGCACAGGAGAACAGCTGAATGGAAACCTGGCTACTGTCATACATCATCATATTAACAACCTCTCCTCTCTGAGGCACATATGATTTTTCTTCTGGTTGTTTTTGTTTTGTACCTTGTAATCCGACTGAGACACCCATGACAGTTCCCGTGTCATATTCTTCACTAACACTAGACACTGTTCATTCACAAGGCTGACTGACAAAATACTCTACAAAACACAATGAAGTTCAGAATGTCTTTATTATAAAACAGAGACCATTTAACATCGATCAGAGCAGAGCTGTAAAGGGTATTCTACAAGCTTACTGTCCCTCAAAAAAGGACACTTGCTTTAACGTATTACGCACTAAAGGCCACCTAAGAAGCGAACCAGCTTCGAACTAATATGGCGATGAATAAGTAGGAATGAAAGCAAGCACAGCAGAGACTAGCATGTGTCACTTGTCCATACATGCTATATGTAAACTTCCTAACAGTTTACTGGGCTGAAAAAAGGCTTGTAGGAAAGTCACAATGTGACTTCAGAGGCTTTATGAAAGCAGGCTATCGAGAAAACAACTTAACTTCTTCTTCTTCAAAAAAAAAAAAAAAAAAAAAAAAAAAAAAAGTGTTTACAACACGTTAAACACAAATGGACTTTGGTGTGTGGTAACTTTACATTTCATAATTGCCGTTTAATTGAATGATATAAAAAATAAGGCATCGTAATTAATCTCTTACCATACAGCAGACTTTTTCCAACTCTAGTCCTGAAGGGTCACACAACAGTTAAGTGTCTACCCAGTTAAATCATGTGATCGACATTTTTGACTTTACAAATAAACAGCAGATGAATTAGGTATGTGACGGTTTGGAGCCATCAAATTGTATAGTGCTGCGGCCCTCAGGAACTGCAACTGGTGAACCCCACTTTACAGTAAATCACATCAATAGTCAGTGCTGGTACATGATGGACAACTCTGTGAACCACCTATGGTTTCCACCTTCCATCCTACTGCAAGAATGCAGGTAAGCTAAAGATGTTTTTTCAAGGTGAAACTAAGCAGGAAACAACGTTCTTTCAATGAAGAATGTCCTAGAGAGTCTTGCGAGGGCGTTTCATGAAGGACAGGGTGTAATCACTGGAGGCTACGGGTTTCTGCCTCTTCATCTGGACCTGTGACTGAGCAGTGAGCTGTAGTTTGATGGCGCTGGAGTTAATCTTGGCTGCAGAAAGCAGCCCCTTCATGCCTTTCATCTTCTCACTGTGGAAGGTCACCACTTGCCCACTAGATGCTGCCACTGGCTGAGGAGAGGAAGGCGCAGGACTGGGGGAGGACGGTTCGTTCTTCCCATCTGTCTCTTTACCTCGTGCTCCAGCTGAAGATCGACGCCGGCCTCCTTCTCCCCCAACTTTTTTGGGCAGGCCAGGCTGGGAGGGCGGAGCGGCAGGCGTGGGCCCAGGCCCGGGCCCAGCTGGCGGAGAGGTCCCCGCTTGTTCCTCAGGTTTGGACTCACGCCTCGGGCCTCTTCTGCGTCCTTCACGGGGGTCATCGCTGGACTGATCGTCATCGTCCTGCGGTTCTGCCTCTTTGGTGATAATAGCCACTTTCTGCCTTATCTGAGAAACAATTCAAAATAGCAGAGTTGGTTTATCAAGCTTTCCTTCTAGCAGGAGAGCAGCAGTGTCACTGCAAACTGCATCTTTATGCACTCCTAAATATGAAGATGCTACAAACAGTTCTTTGAGAGATGCCACAGAAGAACCACTTTTGGTTCCATAAAGATCCATGTCTGCAATGGAGAGGGGTGTGTAAAGAAACATTAAGTAATGGTTCTTTAAATTTTTAAAAGGTTCTTCATTCTTGCACATCTATTAAAAAGCACAAAACAAGCATCCAGACTTGCACACTTTTTTTCTCTCCAGCTAACTTCCCCATGGTAACCTATCACTTTTAAGAGCACTTAAATCAGCATTAAGGCTAACGTACTTATGTTTGATATTCAGATAAAGTGTAGTTTGTTGAGTATTGTGTATGCAGGTATCTTGTAATTGACCTTTATATGTCCCAATGTTTATGAACAGCCATTCAAACAAATCAGGCCATTGCTGACACAGATGCTCAAATGCACACACACAGCTTGTTTATTTCCTGTAGAGGAGAATTTCCAATAGAATAGGACTCTGGAGCAGATCTATCAGCACTATGCCTAATGCCAGGTGTGGGCTAGAGGGGTATAAACGCCCCAGTATTGAGCTGTGGAGCAGTTGAACTGTGTTCTCTGGAATCCAGTCCTTTGGGGATGAGCTAGGGATGAGGTGGGGTGGTGATCATCCAACAGCCTGACCTCACTAACACTCTTGTCGCTGAATGCAATCAAATTCTTACAGCAATGCACCATAATCTAATATAAGGCCTTCCCTGGACAGTAGAGACAGTTACTCTAACTCTAATAATAAACAACAAAAAGAGACTCTAACTCTAAAAATAAACAACACAAAAAAAACAAAAACACCCTTGATTTGAGAATAAACACTGAATGAGCTGATGTCCCAATACATTTGTCCACATCATCAACAGAAACAGCAAAATTCTGCAGTGAAGTGAGTATGATGCAACTTTCTTGTTTGGATGCACAAAGAGTGCCACTTATAACCTAGTTTTTCTTGGTATGAACTTCGAACCACTTAAACACTGCTTAGCAGTGCGGCTGTGGCAGAGGCCAATAACACATGGATACAGTAAAAGACAACAGAACACTTTTTAATCTGCCTCTCAAAGCTCTGGGCAGTACTTCCACATAAACAAAACTGTAAACTGTAGAAATGAAGGTCACAGACCCTCATGTCTGCTTCAATGGTTGTGTGACTCAAGCATATTTGGACTGATTAGCTTCTTAACTTTTAATGGAGCAGAGAGAGACAAGTTTACCTGTGCATCAAAACGGCTGAGAGACTGAACGAGGTAGGTGGCCCAGCCTACATGAAGCACAGGGGTAGGACTTCCTTCTTCCCACTTACAGATTCCGTCATAGAAACGCAACAGGTGCGCAAAGCATTCTGGGTCTTGTAGGGCAGAGAAAGCTGCAGCCTGTCTTGGCTGGTCCTTTAGAATGGTGGCAAATGGAAACAGTTAAAAAAAGGAAGAGGGAATGAGCAGAGATTTGAATACATGTGGTAAATGAAGAAATGGTGGACATTTCTGACTTTTCTGGTTTTTAGAGTTACCTTTTCTGCTCCCTCAACACCTTCTCCTCCATTTTCAGCAGCAGCAGCTGTCTCTTTGAGCAGTGTGGGTATGACATCATTAGCAATGTCAAAAAACTCCTTATAGATCTCCTCATCCTCTCGGCAGTAGTTGTAACTGAGAACAAAGCAGATCCCAATTTATCTCAATTTCAGATTTTCAAATTAGATTTTATAATATATATATATATATATATATATATATATATATATATATATATATATATATATAATTTTTTTTTAGATTAGATTTTGGATTAAAGGTAACATTAGACTTCAATGTTGGGTTGAGGATAAAATTAGGGTTTGGGATAAGGTTAGGTTTAGATTTTGGTCTGGAGTTACAAATAGGCTAATATTTTGGACTGAGGTTAAGATTAGAATGAAATTGGGTTGAAGTTAAGATTAAGTTATTGTGGACTGAGGCTAAGGTAAGGCTACACACATTTGACAGATATTTACGTTAGAATGTAGCAGTTCATAGTTTAGGAATGTATATTTGAAGGTTAATTGCCACATCCAACGTAGAAAACATACAGCAGTATAGTTTAAAAGAATGAGAGCATGAGCAATAGCTAATTGTGTCCAGGAGGAACGGGAAACAGGAAGACAAGGAAAAGGAAGTGTTTGGGAGGGAATGAGCAGTTTTGGGCGTGCCCGGTGCAGATATCCTTCAGGACGCAAGGACATGACATACAACTATTTTTAGTTCTGCAGTCCGTGCAGCTTATGTTTACAGGGAGTAAGGTGCAGGTTGTGTATTGCTCCCCACGCCCCCACACAACCGAGTCTGAGGCGGGACTGAACCTTCCTGTCCATGATGATGACTCTACTCTGGATATACCCATCCTACTAATCAAGACTGTCAACTTCACTTGACTTTATTGGATCAATCTTAAAAGATCGCATATGTTGAAAGGCTGCGTGTATGGAGTGACAATCAGAATGGAAATCACAAAAGGCCAGTACTGCCATCTTCTGGACAAATGTGGTAACAATTATTTTGAACCGTTGCAAAAAATGTGCCCTGTAAATTTAGATCAGTCATGTCATGATCTCAGAAGGATTGGTCACCAAGAATGTAGCACAAAACAGAATTACAAACAGCAGGGCAACAGCTGGGATGACATTAGGACTCACTCCTGCATAACGGAAGCAGCTTCAGCCCAGGCCCCCAAAGCCTCCCTCACGTTCCTGTGTCTGTAGTGGTATCCGGCCAGGTACATGAACGGATAGATGTGCTCGTTGTTGTAGTACTTCTTTGCAGATTCTACAGCCTTGAACGACAACAAAAATGGACATCAAGTTGACGTGCCTGAATAAATTTTAAGCCACTGTTGATGTGTGCCAATACTTTCAGTTGTGCAAATATTATTTAGGTGGTCAAATGAAAGCTATACTGAGTGATTGTAATTGCACACACAAGTGCAGTGGAATTATAGGTGTATGCGTGCTGTGGAGATCAGTATACAAACCCTGAAACCTTTCAGAATTTTTTTTTTGGACTGAAACACAGCAGGGGTACCTTGAGATGGATTGAAAGCGGGTCTCCCTTTCCAGATATTGGTTCTTGATCTTCAAGGTCAGCAAGAGTACCCATTGCCATAGGATACCTATAAAACAATTATTTTATTTATTTATTGATTTAGTGTCAATATGTAAGAGGTTGCTTCAGATATACATCATTGACTAAGCCCACTAGACATAATGAGATTGACGCACCTTTCCAAATCTCCTCGCTCATACAGCAACCAAAGCAGCCTCTGCAACACAAGAAAAAGAGGGTCAGAATTTAAACCCTACTGTTAGGTTATCTTCAAAAATAGTATCTGTTGTCCTATATCCAGCACTTTACCTGCTGAAGCTGGAGCAGCTCACTGCTGTCCGTGTGCAGATCTAAAGAAGGGTTGATGGCACAAACCATAAACGCCACCTCCATATTACGGTTACACTTCATGTAGGAACCTTTTAAATATAACCAGCTCTGCAAAAAGAGACAGAAAAAAAAAATGTTACAACATAAAACAATGAATAAGCCTTTCCTCGTCACCAGAGTACATGAGTGGAGCTGGGCGGGGGGGAGGGGGGGAGGCGGAGTGGCACAAGCGGTGAAGTGCTTAACCTTCAACACAACTTCTTAGCTATTGAGATACATTATATAGACAAAAGTGTTGGGACACCTGCCCATTCACTGTTCTAAAATCAAGGGTATTACCAAAGAGTTTGTCCAGGTTTAGTAGGCTTCCTACTAGATGTTGGACCATCGCTGTGAGGATTTGTTTGGATTGTATGCAGTGACAAGAACATTAGGATGTTGGTTCAGCATCACCCCACTTCATCCCTAACTCATCTCAAACACAGTTCCACTGCTCCACAGCTCAATGATGGGGGGCTTTATACCCCTCTAGCCCAGGCCTGGCATTTGGCATAGTGCCAATAGGTTCATCTTTATATGCTCCAGAGAGTTCTATTCTATTGGCAATACTTCTCCACGGGAATCACTATGTGTGAACATTTGCACATGTCAGCAATGGGTGCAACCAATTGGGTGTAACTAAATGCATTCATCAGAAGGGAGTCCACAAACATAGCAGTCAACTAAACCAGAATCAATGGTTTTAGATCAATGGTTTACATAAAATAAAAAAGGAGTATGCTAAATAACATTATACAGAATTCACATGTAATTTAGTGTTTATTATAAGTATTTAGTAAACAAGATTTCCCAAGACGAGAATAAGTAAACACCTCTCACCCTCTCATTGACTCCAGCTGAGACAGTCTGGCCTCTCCTGTCTTCATTGCCCTTTCCGTGCCATGTTACTTCAGCTGTCTCCTCACCCCCTTTGCCAAAGATCACCCAGGCGTGGTCCTCAGAGAGTGCCAGGTGGACATCCTTTAACCCTAGCACCTGACACGCAGCTACCACTGCAAATGCCACGCCAGAGCTGTCCAACTTTGTGCCTGAGCAGAAACACAAACAGTTTAGAAACAGTCCTTGGAGGAAACATTATTTGGCATAAAATGCTTAAAACTAAGAATACTATGTGGCACCATTGTGCATCCAAGCAGACAAGTATATTAACAAAGACCAAAAACATGATTTTGATATAACTAAGTGTTCAGATGACTGGAATGGAGCTTCCTGCCCATACTACACAACGCCCACCTGTGATGAGACTGAAGAGAGACTGAATGTGGGCTCTGTCCTTGAAGTACGATCGGCTCAGGCTGTTCCAGATCACGTCCGAGACCTTCTTGACCAGCTCCCTGCTCGAACCACCTGCAGGCTTTCGGTACACAGACAGGTCCACTGCACCGCGGATCTGTGCCGTGAAACGTTCATGCAGCGCAGAAATTAATCCTAGTTCAACAGTGGGGAAGCAGGAGTTAAGACAGTCTCCTTTCAGGGGTTCAAAGCGCACTCCAGGCACGTTGAAGGGCACTACCCGGTTGACAGCCAGAAAGTGCTCCACAAAGCCCAGGACCAGAGACAGCAGGGCCAGATCTGGCTCAGGGTTCGCCAGCTCCGCCTCGAATAGCTGCACGACTCCATCGATGCCTCTGAGGGGAAAGTGCTTCTTCTGAGTTGACCGGAGCCCCATGGTTGGGTGCTAAAGTTCAGGTTCTTCTGTAACAACCTTAAGCACACAGACAAAGCACATGTTTCATTTGAACACCATGGCTATTCAGGCTGATGATCTAGTTTAATCCAGGACTGGAGAGATTTGACTTCCAAATGTAACTTAAACGTAGGAGCAGTGACTCCTGCCAACACTGGAAGGTTGAATGACTTCCAGGCCAATTTCCATGACTTATACATGACACCACACATTCAATGAGCATTTTAGAAGCTTCCCAGTGTAAACAGGTTTTACACACATGGTTGCTGGATGTACTATTTAGCACATATTACTATCTGTAAATATTTACCAACAAGATGCAATTCAAATGTTAATCATTTGGTGTTTTTTTTTTTTTTTTTTTTAAATATCAGGCTCACTGGTTTCAGAGCTGGCCTTGGAGATAGGACAGTCTTCTAGAAAAGAGGTTGAAGAGAAGTTGCGAGCTCGATACCTGTAATGTCGTGTAATGCATCTGTCCACATGACAGTCCAGCATTTCAAACTCCAACAAATAAGACATCATTGACTAAATAAAAGTAATGTTAATGGCCCCAAATCTCATTAATATTGCCAAATAAAACTTTTGGCAAGTTTCTCAATGTCCATGTGTTCCCTCTGACAGTAAAGCAAGTTTAAGTGTTTAGATTTTGCAGGACACGTGGGAACCCTGCACCAGTAAAGCGCAGGAAAGGCCAAGCCTCACCAGCTCCATTCCCATCAACTAAAACTGTGCGCCTTTAAAGGCATCGCAGACACGTTAGTTAGCTACAATCTCCAGCTGTCGAGTCTGAGTACAGAATAAAGTTGACTGCTTTGACTCTGGCGTTCAAGTTCGCTAGGCTAGCTATAGCTTAGTTCCTCCAGTCCTATCTCGCCTACCGTTAGCCTATACAGCAACCCATAGCAGGCTGATAACACTGCTTTTCGCTGTTTTGCCACCATCGCCATCAAAACTAGTTGATATAAAGACCAACGTGGCTCTTCGATTCACTGCTAGCCAGATTAGCTATCTTGTGTTCTTCGCACATGCATTAGCAACGGCACAAATTCAGTAAAACACAGCCAGTACTAGTCTATAATAGGTCAATATCACACACTGGACCGTCTGACCGGCCCTGTGATGATTATTTCATCTCGTATTCTTTTCTAAATCGTATCTGACACACACCTTTGTTGAAAATTATGTCCACATGCTTTTGTTTTGCTGCTCGCTTTTGCCGCGCAGTGTAGGGACTCTACCCCAGACAAACATTAAACCCATATACACTCTACACAGACACACACTCTGCTCTACACAACACAGACAGGCCGATCCACACCTTCTACAAGTCCGCCAAACCAAACAGTCTGCGGAAGAACTACCGTAACGCCTTTGTGAATAGTGCATTCTGGGAAATGGAGTCCCGTCCAGTGTTCCTATTGGCCATTCTGCATTTGGCATCGCCGCAACATGGCGAAACACTGTCGACTTCTACGTTACACAGCAAAAAACTTACCACAGTCCGGCTGACACAACATTTACACTGCCATTTCTGACATTTGTCCACGAAAAGTGGAAAGTGCTTCAAAACAAATACTACATTTTAATTTCACGATCAGTAAAGTTTATAGCCATAATAAAAACGTGGATAATCTGACGTTCGTCTACAAAAATAAAACGTTGATGAACGTATTTATTAAGTGTTAAATTTTTTATTTATTTTGTATATTGCCGACAAAAAGTATCCGTTTCTTCTGAGCTCCATCAGTCATTAG
This sequence comes from Salminus brasiliensis, assembly GCF_030463535.1. Lineage (NCBI taxonomy): Eukaryota > Metazoa > Chordata > Actinopteri > Characiformes > Bryconidae > Salminus > Salminus brasiliensis. Next base: position 23,877,191 of record NC_132886.1, read on the forward strand.
AGTTTTGTCTTCTAATGTTTTCAGCCAGGATGGAAATAATTAGTCTATTTTTTTTGGTCATTTTTTAGTTTAGAGGTGTACAGCAATGAAGTACATACATCGTCGCTGTTACGCAAAAACCTTGTGTCCACATTTTGCCGTTTGACATAATATGCACCTGGCAGTTGTTCTTTACGCTGTATATTTTATTGTAACCAATAAAAATGCTCCGAAATGACTTGGAATAAAATAATTTTACATTGACCTCCATTGAAAGTTAATTATTTACCCTTGGAGATACAAGGTTTTTGGGTGACAGTGACGACCTACTTTACTGCTGTACTGTTTGTTGTTTTGTTGTTGTTGTTGTTTTTTTGTACATTTCTAAATATTTCAGTTTGTGAGCCCTCTCTATGGAGTGGTTCATTAGACTCGGAGTTGTTACTCTGTAAGAGGACCAGCAGAGGGCGCTGCCGCTCAGACAGCGCGTTTCCGAGCTCTATACGGAACAGCTCCTGCACACATGCAGCATTACATAATCAGGGTCCAGAGGATTGAGTGAAGGAAATCTCTTGTTTATGTACATATACTGTTTACTACCGCTCTGCAATGTGGCCCCATGTGTTATAATATTAAAATGAAGATTTAACTATACGCCAGTCACAGAAATAAAGGAGGGCTGTGGTGATATGGTCTGGCACTGGATTTCCTTCCACTCACCAAGTCAAGCCTCACAAGATAGTGCCTAATCTTAGCCAACAGCAGTGGTTCACAGACATGCTGAGTGCTAACACTGAACCTCTGTCAATAAATTGATTGATTTGTTTATTTGTTTTTTGACATCGATGTAACTTCTGCAACCTGACTTCACATGAACATATACTGGAAGTAAGATGGATCTACACAGCACTAGCTAGCTAAATCAAGAGAGTCGATAGTAGCATACAGGCAGAGATGGGCGCAGGTTTCCAGGCCTGTATGGTCAATGATGTAGCTAGAATTTGCCTGGGAGTGAGTGTCCCACACTGCCCCTTTAAGCACAGCAGCGACCTCTCACCCTAATAAACCGAGCTCTCTCTCTCTATCTCTCTCTCTATATCTCTCTCTCTCTCTCTCTCTCTCTCTCTCTCTCTCTCTCTCTGAAGCTGTACCCGCCCTATTTCACTGCCACCACCTCCCATCCTCCCCACACCACATTCGAGAGGCTTCACCTGTGTACTTCTCTCTCTCTCAGCTTCAGCCCAGCTTTAGGGACATACTGTGGTGAGGTCGGACAGTTCAGACACAAGACGGAGAGCTTTCCTTGAGTCGTAGCTGCACCCCGAATCGCAGAGCCCAGCGAGTAACACCAGAAAAATGGCAGATCCCATGACACAGTCCTCTCAGATCTCGTCGTCGCAAGGACTAAACGATGGACACCCTGCAACGTCCAAAGACTCAAAGTTTTCCGGTAAGATGCGTTAAATGAAGCGACCTCCACTGTAATGTCTCGGTTTGTAAACCCGCTGATCTGCTCTGGGCATCTAGCTAGTCAAACTGAACCAACTTAGTGGAATTTTCCGTTCCACCTTAAGTAGCGCAGCCGTTACCGCGGCAGCCCCGTCCCTCCGCCCGTGCGCCGTAACGCAACTGCCGAGCCTTTTAAGGTGGAACTGGAAATCCCGATAACAACAACAAGACTGTCTAACTGTAACCTATCAGAGGTAGAAGTTTCGCTGTGTAAAATAACATGTGACTCAGATTATTTCCCAGGACGGTCATTTTGACTGATCTCTATAAAATTAACCACATCATACGAGTTTTATTTCCACAGCCTGGCTCACGAAAACGGAGGAGCTCTCTCCGGTGCGTAGTGGTGCATTAGCCTATTTAGACTTCGGCTCACTGGCTTTTCAAGACCCAGTAAACGACTCTCTGAAGGGTGACGTCCTCCATAGCTGTGACCTAACTTTTAATTTTAGGACCAAGCTACAGAGAGCTGTAGAGGCAGGTTTTCGTGAGCCCGCTGGGGGCGTGTGGAAATGGCCGTGCTGCGGCTCCGCTGTGATCTGCAGTGCAGTGCTGAAGCAGGACCGCCGATCAGCAGCTCTTAAAGGCGCGGGTGTGTTTTTCTCCCCACTTGGCCCAACGCTGTAGAAATGGTAAACAGACGGTCCGCATGAACTGAGCACACTACATAGCCCGGACGTTCTCCGTTTACAGATGTTTATTAAAAAATTAAATGATGGTTTTCGTGCACTTTAATGAACACTAGGCCGTGGACTGCAGCAGCTCGGTGCTCGTTGAGGAAACAGGAGCGTGGCATCGACTACAGAGTGAAGGCTCCTGGTTCAGTGCCATGCTAGCCTGTTCAGTTCGCCATCATAGACAGAGCACTTGTGGCCTCGTTTAAAGCTCAGGATCTCAGGACATGGAGTAAAGTGGTTTAACAACAGATATGCTTCAGATATGATCTTCAAATCGTATGTTTTTCCATATCTGTAAGCTGTCTGTATCCAGAGATAACGCAGCTCTCTATTGTTTTGCTGGCTATAATGAAGAGGCTGTGTTATGGGCGTTCATAGAGGTGGAAATGGCTTTTTTTTATTGTTATTATTTATTTATTTATTTATTTAAACATACCCAAAGATTTATCAAATGTAGAAATTTGGACTGTCAAAAAGAAATTCTGCCTTTATTTGCAAATGTAGAAAATAAACAAAATGCAGTTATTTCAGCAACACAATACATCATACAACATTCAGTTTTTCTTCAGTTCAGTGAATACACACACACACACACACACACACACACACTCAATTATCCACAATACCGATATGCTTCTGACACCATTGTGTATCCCTACTTACAGTATAGCAATGGGGCAACGCTGAACCAGATGGCCAGGCTAACCTTTCCTTATCACCAAAACCCCTCTGTCAAAACATGTTATAGGAACAAAAGGCACAACAAACACAGCAGAATCTGCAGTGTAGTAATACATTTAGATGTTTTCTCATATAGTAATAATTATTGCGCCTCTTCTCTGCAGTGAATGACTCCTATTGTGTTTAATTTTTGATGAGAGTTTGGATCATCTAAGGTATTGTGCACAAGGGTAAGCATTAAAACGGCTTTTTTTTCAATGATCAGTGTGAGGTATAAAGCCAACAGGAAACAATATCCATAAATTCAATTCTGTGATATTGTTTTAGGTTCTTTGTCTCTCTCTTTCTTTCTTTAAGGCTGCTTACACCTTGCATTAACATGCATTTCTTATCCGGATAGTATCTGGATCAACTTTGGCTGGGTTCTGTTCACACCTTTCACCAAAAAGCATCCCAAGTGTGATCAGATGTCAACATGTACATCATTTCCATTTTACTTCTTGTAACTGACTGTAAACATTACCTCCCATATATGCTGTCAGGCCTCAGAAATGAGTTTAAAACAGGCAGCAAATTGTCTGGATCGCTGGAACAGAAGGTTGTATCTTTCAGCTGCTGTGATTTCTGCAGTGCTCTGCGCCACGACTGTCCAGAAGACTTTTTGTACACAACAGAGATGTCAATACTGGTGGGAAAGAGTTGTGTCTGGTTTCACTGAAACAGAATACCAGTCATTACTTCATGTATTGCGTCAGATATTCGATGTATTTGATGCCTGCACCTTCCCCCAAATTGATTTCCAGAAAAACAACAGCCTTGCATTCAGCCATAGAGGCGGATAAAGAGCTGCGGGAACAGTGTGGTGCTTTGCAACAGGCCCAAGATACAGCACCTTGTCCCACCTTTTTTAGTATTAGCAATGCAGCTGAGCTGCGTATTTAGGAGGTGTGTTTCAGCGCATCCTAGGTGTGTTTCCACCTGTTTCTTCAGGTGAAGAGGTGAAATCTGAACATGATTCGATCACTGAAAACCTGTTTCTGCAAGGTGTACACAGCGTCTCCATCAAAGCCAAACGTAATTGCTAAAATCAGAACATTGATAGGGGCAGCTCTAGTGGCTTAGAGAGAGGCTGGGTTTCATTATTTGGTTGACCGGGATAGAGCTGCAGTTCCTGGCATGACACCAGCACCACACGCAGGACTCTGACACTGCCCCAGCTAAGGCAAAACCAGGCACTTCTTAGGCTTGGTGTGACCTGGGGTCACTACTCTAGCATGTCTGTAATATGACTCACCTTTGTCCTAGCAAGACATGGGGTACTGGAATGCGCTAGGACCATTTCATTTGGAAGTATTTGTACCCTAGAGTACAGATATGGTCAGATGGTCTGAAGAGCTTGAGGAGTCTCTTCTCATTATAATACTTTATCTACAGGCCTATTACGTTAGCTGTGTATAGGAGTCTCAGGCCCCGAATCTGGGACATTTGAAAGGGTTGTTCTTTGAACATGCCGCAGAATTACATTTTACAGGTTGCATGACAGAGTAGGACTAAAGACACTGGCTAGCACTTTTGAAACGAGACCTTCCAAAAGCAATGGCTCCCCGACATACTACAAGGACCCTCTTTTGATATGGTGATGGTGGTTACCATGTCCAGAATACATGCAACTGCTTACTGATAGCTAGCTAACTGGATGACCCATCTTCACAGACTGCTGGCAGCTAAGTGGCCATGAGATCTTCCAGACTGATTGTCTCGTTTGTCTGATGATGAGCTTGATTTACACTGCGAAATGTGTATTTAGGAAGCAACCTCTTTTCTCATTGGGCTCTAGGTATCATGTGATCTGCAGAACAAACGCTTTGTCGTCTGTCAGTATCAGATCAGTGGCTATGTAAATGAGAGGAGAAGTTGTTGAGCTTCAGAAATCAGGCAGAGGCTGTAAAAATAAATAACAGGTTTAAGACGATCTGAGCTGTAATTTAAACAATTTGGAGGTTTGAGAGGCAAGCCTTTCCCCAAGGATCATGGTTTGGTAGTTGTTGGAGTTGTGCTGTTGCATCCTGGCATCTCCAAAGTTGTTAAAACAGCAAATTCCATGATACATTTTTTGGTAAGCTTTTCAAAAACAAAATTGGTGATAAACTGCAAACATTAGCAGTTCAATTTTTGCTAAGTCACAGGAAGTCTGAACTGTGAATCCTTGCTGTGAGGTGTGTTGATTGGCTTCTGGTATAGTGGGACTGTGTTTCATCCAAAGGCCATTGGAGTCTTTTTGGTGATATGTGACATTAATGATTTGTTCAAATACTGGAACCTTCTCAGCAAAAATCTAGCTGCTTCTTCCAGAAGCTGATGACCCACTGGGTCATTGTACGATCTTCCCACGGGAAAGTGATTGAAAGCATCCTAACGAAACCATACAAAAATTGCTCACTGACCGCTGAATGAAGCTTTTTCAGTAGCCAACCCAGTCCTCTGGCATCAGAATCATTTGACAATCTATTGCTGTGATTTATTAGAAGCCTGTGTGCTGGATGAGTGATATTCGAGAGAATGCTTCCTGTGGTTCACGGGGTGTGTGCAGGTGAAACTGGAAAAGGGTGGTCCAAGGTGTGTCTTGTAGTGGAAGGCTCTTGAGCATCAAGCTTGGGCGAGGCAGGAATGCCGTGTGGCAGGTATGCTCACCTAAACTCAGGCAACTCACCTTGCCGTGGTCGGGACTCGGGTGTATAATGATTGCTCTGTGGCCAGAATGCCCTGCTGTTGCACGACCAGTACTCTGTTCTCTTCAGTTATGATTGCTGCGTTACTTGACTAACCTGCTCCCTCCAGAACTTCACCCACAGCTCTTCACCTCTGGCACGCCTCGTTCTGTTTGAGGTTGCCATGACCGAGTGCTTTAAAAAGTGTGTCGGTGCTGCTTCAGTTTGGGATTTGGCTAAACCGTGAAATGGAGGCCCACCATTAAAGCATAAGTTTGTGAAGTGTGGTTAGAAAATGGATTCCCTAAATGGATTGCATAACTCCTGCCCGTGGTGCACAGTGTGGGAGCTTGTTTGGGGTCAGATGTCGGAAACTATGGGAGGAATGATTTGAAGGGTATGTGGGGGGAATTTATCCACAATGGATAATGTGTGGCGGAATCTTTAAGAATGTTATCTAGGAATGCCGAAGCCGAAACAGGGTGGCTGTGTCACTAATTAGATGTGTTGTACCTCTAATGTAAAGTGCGTTCAATGAACCTTCCTGTAGTTGCGGTAACTGTTGGCTTGAACTAAGGGATGAACTCCTTGCTAATAATTTTGAGTAAAGATTCCTAGTCAAGCAATGTCACCTCAAGAGACAGGTAAGAGGTTCTCCTAGTGGACGCTGCTTTGGTATCTTCCATTTTCAATTTGTAGAGTATAAGAAAGATATTGAGACTATTTACTTCTCATTCTTCTGTCCTTTTTATTTTTTCAGATTCCTTTTTTTCCTCTTCGCCTGTATCTCTCATTCAGTCTCCTCAAGGCAAGTGTATAGTTCTCTTATGCTGCTCGCCTGCTTTTCTACCCTTTTAACGCTCTCTCCTTTTTATCTTCTCCTTCTGTCCCATCTCTACAACGTAGTATGCCATCTCTTGCTCAGCTGCTGCTATGATCCTCTCAATCCCTCTCTCTAGTGCCCCTCTCCTCCTTATACCAGATTAGGTACTCAAAGAGAACTATTTTGGATAGACTGCGAGCTCCGGGACAGGAATGTCACAGATGAAGCTACAGATCCTTTCACACGAGCGCTGGAACAGATTTCAGCCTCAGCCTCCAGTCGCTCATTTACATCTCTGTGAATCTGACCAAGTTCTCTCCTTCAGTCGGTATGCTTTTAGGTTGTACAGCGGATATTGATATTAAGCGACCATGGATATTAAATTTCACCCCCGCACGCCACCCAGTCACATGCTCTAGCCCAGACCCCCTTTCTGACAACCCCAGAGGCCCTGTAATACGACCCTCCCAGTTTCTAATGGTATCCCCCCCCCAGTAGTTATGCACTCTGGAATCCCAGCAGGTCAGTCAGGTCCCACCTGTTTTCAGCACCAACTGATGACTGGAGTCCTCCACCTATGCTTAACCACGCCTTCTGCACACTTGGTAGTCATATGACTTGCTCAGTAATCAATCGCAATAACCTGTAACTCTGAAAAAGCAGGTAAGACTTCTAGTTAAAGTAATCACAAAGTCGACACCCTTCAGCCTCCGACTGCCTGTTAAAGGTTTCACATGTGCTAGTTAGAAAAAGTGTTCCTTAAGTACTTGTTAGGGCAAAATCAAAGAAGTGCGCATGTTGTTTATATTTTGCAAGTCATCATTCCGTCTATACCCCCCAAGTCTTATCGTGATTGACAGACAGGAAAAGGTCGCCACAGATGATGGAAATCTGATCATCTGCAGTCTATCCCAGCTGCATGCATTATATAGGTCAGCTGTAGTGTGGGTCCACCATAATCCCAAGATTGCCACCTTATTTTAAGACAGCAGAGAAGTTCAAGTTCACTTTGTGTGAAGGCAGAATTCTAAAAATGGATCAGGTCGGTATCCCCAAGGAATCCTGTCCTTGATGTCCCTCGTCCTCCACCACTGGTTGTGTTTGGAGGTGCCTCCCCCAAGTCTTCATTGGTACTGCAGGTAGAGTGACACTGGGGAGGGATCGACCATGAGGATGCCTGCTCTGGGTTATTCCCCCCACCCGTGGCTGCGACTGCTGGCTCTTCACTTCTGCTTGTGCCTTAAGACATCTTGCATGCAATCTCTTACCTCAGAGTAAGGGAATTATTAATTGTTTTAATGTTTTTCATTGTTTTGTTTTTTTTGTTTTTGTCTTTTGTCTACTTTGCCATTTATTGTTAGTTACAGGATCATTTCAGTGGTAATGACAATGTCTAGACTAAAGAAGCAAGCACATCCACTGAGCAAGATGCTATGACCATCAAAAGTCTGCAATAACAATGCTGCATCTATTAGGTCCATAGTTAAAACCGCCACGTAAACTACAGTTCATTTCATCTTTGTTATTTTTGTTGTTGTTGCTGCAAGTCGTCTGGATTTGTTAATGTGGTTCCCAACTAACTCTCTTATGGTAATGGCAATAGGTGGTTAGAGATGCTTGTTTATGGGAGTCTAACTCCAAAGTAATTCTTGTTATTTACTTACTGCTGAACTTTTCTTTTTAATTTTTTTTTTACCTGATCTCTTTTAGAGAGGAATAGTCTAGGGGTATGGCATCCTCATTTAATCGAACTATCAGATCAGCAGACTGGAAATACGTCTAAAAGGCCATGTGCAGTTAGTCCGAATCTAAGCCTCCGATGGTTTGAGTACACAACTTTCATTTTAGAATAATCAGGGCCAGCAAGTTATTTAACTTTTTGTTTACTTTTGGTTTTTATAGACCATGTACTGCTTTTTTTTTTTTAATCTGACATGAAGTCTGTCAAGGCTTCATTATCCTTCAAGAAGTCTTAATTTCAGGCAAAGCAGCCAAAATGCACATTCATTTCTCTGAGGGAAGTCTGTGCTGTTTATTATGTTTTGTCCTTGAACTTCAGGGACATGGGACATATTTGAATCCTATATTGTTGAAGATGCAGCATTAATGAAAGGCATTCACATTATTTATTTATTTATATTTCACATAACTTGCAATTACTTAACTCCTCTGCATCATTTAGATACCTGAAAGGTAAAAGCACATTGTCTGACTGGCATGTCATCCATTAATTGTTTAAACCATGCAATGCATGATCGCTTCAGCTGCAACAAAATGGATGTTACCAAACATCCTTGGAATGCTGTTTAAAGTACTAGTCTAATTGCTGATTGCTAAAGTTTTTGGGGCCTGTCTTTGCGTCTGAAATAATGTACCTGGAAAGGCACATTTTCAAAGCATTTGTGTGGATGGATTTCATCAAATATGCCTTTCAAGGTAAACGGTTCGCATTCACCAGAGCTGCAAGTACGGCCCTCCGCTTTAGCAAATCTGTATTAATATAGAGTGTGCCTTGATTTTTGTTTCCTCCCTACCTCCTTCCCTCTTTCCCTCCTCTTTAATGGACACAGACAAAAGGGTGGTACTGGGCTCTGACAAGCCTTCAGAGGGTGTGGCCACCTCGCTTCGCTTTTCCTCCCAGCCAAGTTCTTTTTCTCCTATGACTTACGGTAATGAATCATCAGGACCACCTGGTGGGAACATAGATCGTAGTTTCCAGGAGAAAAGGGAGCTTTTTGAATCGTCCTCTGGATCCCAAAACCAGGACTCCTCCCCAGTAAAGGTGTCCCCCGTGTCTGAGCGAATCAAAGCATTGGAAGCTCTGGCTGCAAAGCAGAATGATTCTGATTGGAGCGAAGGAGGATTTCCTCATTTCCGAGAGCGCCATTATGAGAAGTCCCCTACAGAGATGCATGGTATCTCTTCCCGTTCATCCTTGAAGAAAAGGGCAACATCCACTGAACAGGATTCCCCAGAATCACCCTTCGAAATACTTGGCGATGTCCGACGAGGAAGCGACTTTGAGGATACTGCAGACTGGATGAGGGCTCACTTGCCGCCAGCTCCTGATTTCAGCACTGCCGAGTCTGACTTTGATGAAGTGCAAGAGTCTGCTATAATTCAAGAAAGCCCATCCAAGGAGCTCAAAGGCAAAGAAACGGATGCACCAGTTTCTGAATCATTTGTCGGCGTTCCTCATGAGTTTATGGATATGCCTTCTGAAGTGACCAAAAAAATGGATGAGGATGAAGGTGATCGTAAACAGCCCAAGCAAGACAGTGTTGAGGAGGAATCTGAATTTGATCTTAGATTTTTACCCACTGCCTATATGTGGGACAAACAAGAAAAATCTGACCCTGACGCACAATCTGGCTCGTCATGCCACCCTGAAACTCAGACCTCTGACAATCCTGCATCTCCTCCATGTCCTGCACCTCCTACTGACTTTGGATCTCCTTCCATGCCTTCTCCACCTCCTACTCCTCAGGAAGATTCAAGTGCAAAGCAGCAGTCTGCCTCCTTGGGTGGTGGTGGTGGTGGTGGTGGTGGTGCTGCTGGTGGTGCTGCTGCTGGGCCTGCCGAGATTCTTGAAGTTGACAGCTCTGGTGAATCTGACGATACGGTTATTGAGGATGTGAGTGGTGCCCTTCTGGGTGCCAGCACTGATGCTCCGGAATCTGGACCATGTATAGAGAAGTCAGCCCTTCCAGATGAACGCGGCAAGCTGGGCGTTCTGGTGCCCATCATTAATGTCATTGAGACAGAGGAGCAGAACATCCTCAGTGATGATGAGATGGAGCAGGAAGAGGAAAATGATGATGATAAATATGAGATCATGCAAGAGCCTGCAAGACCAGAATCCGTATCCTCTGAGAAATCTTCAGAGGTTTCTGAAGAAAAATCTGAAGTTGTTCTGAAAGGCGATGAAATTTCTTCACAAACTAACGTTGGAGATTTTGACGCAGATTATTCTCCAAAGCACAGCGTTGTCAAAGATGATGTTTGTGATGAGAGATCCGTCCAGACTTTCATTGACTCAAAGGAACCCGCTTCCGAAGAACCACAAAAGCAATCGGATGTGGCTCAGAATATCAATGAGCCCTTCAGAGAGTCTTACGTTAACAATGTAAAACCTGACAAAATGTCAGAGGTCACACCGGACCTTCCCCCCAATTATCAGGATTTGTCAAATGAGCTTGAGTCCAGTGACATAGATACATATCTGGACCACTATACCAGTCAGGAACTAGCTTTGAAAGACCAGCTAAGTTCAGGCATTTTTACTGAGAACGTTGGGGAATCAGTTGACTTAAAATCCAACTCTCACCAACTTGGTCAGAATAACACCGCGTTTACCCAGCAGTCAATTGAGGAAGCTGTTGTTGATGAATTTGATGAGGAACTTGATGAAACCAGGCAAAACCTTGATGTAGTGTCTGAACCTTCACCTGTTGTCTTTACCACTGAAGTTCTTGTTGAGTCTCTGCCTCCTCAAAATGAATCCCCTGTTCATGAATTAGATGGTCAACGTGTAGAGCTGGAGGACCAGAGCGTAGTACATGCACCAGGAGATTTTTCTGTAGTGGCGGAGGAAGATGACATCACTCCGGCCGTAGAGGAACTATCCTCTGTTCAAGAGAACTCTCCTGCTCCATTCCCCTCTTTCCATGATGATTCATCAAACAAGATCAGTGAGGTAATCTCTGATTTTGTGACCACTGATGTGGCCGAGGAATTAGTCATGACTAACGCCGAACATAACGATCTAGTCCAATGTGATGTTACAGACAGGCAGTCACCAGAAATCATAAGTGAGCCTGAGAAACCCGAGCCAGAAGGCCAGACTGAGACAGCAGCAACAGACAGCTTTGTGGAGTTCATGAGAGAGTGCTTGAAGTCGCGACAGGATGAGGAGCCTGAGGGTCTCGGTCTAGGACGCACTGGCAAGGATCCTGTGTCTGATGCTCCTTCTTCCCCTGCTATGATCATGGACCTGGAGCAGGAGCGTCTTACTATCAGTGCTCTCAAAGAGCTTGGGAGCAGCCAGGAAGATGAGGATGAACTAAGCATTTCTAACAAAACGACCCTGGTCTCTTCAAAGGAGGCTGCGCAACCTCTGTCTAAAGCAGAGTCTTCCATCGCCTCCCCTTCCACACCGCAGCGTTTTCCAAACGAGTATCAGCCTGAAGCTTCGTTAGCCAAAGAGGTAGAGGCAATCGACATTTGGGTGGCAGAGGCCTACCACCTCGCAGAGCATGTCTTGACAGCAATACTAACCCACGTGTCAGGTAACTTGCCTTTCCTTTGGGCTATCAGCCTGCTAACCTTGCACGCAAAGAAAGACCCAGCTTCAGACTCACTCTAGGCTTAGTCTTACCTTAAATCCAGTTTGGTTTCTGCGACACTATCAGCTTTAGTTGCATGTGTCTGAGAATTTGAACCGCTTTTTAAAGAGAGATGGTGTACTAGGTACTCTGCCACTAACAACAAGCAATATTTCTTATAATTTTTAACTTTTTTATTTGATTCTTTTTTTTTTTTTGTAAACAGTAAAGCTTCTATGTCATAAAAGATGATGAGTTTAGTCACAGGATTGCTGATTCCCACCAAATAGTCAAAAGAGCAAACATGCATCCAAACATGTCCCCTTGGTATCAGTTTGCACAACTCTAGGGGTTTGGCAGTAAAGTCTGTCCCGAGTGTTCGATTTCTGCAGCTCGATGCAGATTTTTCTGGCCCACTGCCTTTTCAGCAGAGGGCAATGGAAATTTAATTCCGGGTGAGCATGTCAATTTAAAGGAGCCATATCAGTTTTTTTTTCTTGACCCTCATTGTCACTATTAAGCAGAGCTGGAGGCCAAAAGACCCTGATATGGTGTGACATTGGGAAATTATGTCCCTTTACATGTAATCAAGTAAGCCTAATTTCGTGCCATAGCTGGCAGTGCTTTTTATGTTGTGCAGTTGGTATGATCTTGTTCAATGTGTATGAGGGTTTTAGCCCTGATTCTCAGTCTGGCTGAGTCTGTGCTGGTTGGCCTGCAGATTTTTCATATTTTTCATCAGTCAGAGTCGACAGTTGGAAAGAGAATTGAGCGATTATAATCGAGACTCCGATTATGAGCCTTTTGATATTAGTGAGAGACTCCGTCTGAAAGGCTCAAGTCAATAGCCAATTAAACCCAAGCAACTTTAGGCAGTTTCAGGACGTTCCTTAATTTAATTGAATTTAATTGAATTTTGATTCTGTTCCACCTTAAATGATGTAGCAGCTACATTCTGATGCTAGATACTGCAGCACCATTTAAGCTGGAATGGAAATTTGCATCAAAACCAACATCTGCCTTGTATGTATGTAACAACTCCCCTCCAACTACCTTTGCAGTCTGTACATACCAAGCTGACTCCATCTTCCCACCCACAACCTCAGTTAACCTTAACCTTAGGTTAATTTCTTTAATTTCTTAATTTTGGAGCAGTGCAAATGGTGGTGCGAAGCTATGTTTCCTAGCTAATGCAAGGCACACGTTTTGGGGTGGGGTTTGGTTCAGCTACAGGTTGAAGTTGTTTAGTGTGCGTTGGACATTTGTCATTTGCCAAAAGAAAGGTGTGAGGTACCCTGTCTGTTTATAATCTGCTATGCAATGTACCCAGGGTTTTATGGTTCTGGCGTACAGGATTTGTATTAGGTTTGGGTGATAAGGTACAAATTGTCGTTGTCCAATGAAAAGCATGTATCTCCAAAATGGTAACTTTACAGAAAATAAACATGTTCTTTTACTTTAAATGAAAGTTCATGCAAATAAGAGTTTATTCCAAGTGATTTAGAGCATTGGAACCAGAACCCTTTGTAGCATGTGGTTGCATCCTAGTGGAAATGACATGCTATGCATGACACAAAATCTCACCTTAGAATGACAAAATGTAACAAACCTGAAAATACATGCATTGTTGCATTGTTATTAGTAGGTTTGAACATTGGCAGGTTTATTTATATCTCCCTGATATCATTTTAATAGAATTATGTTATTAAAATCAGTCCAAAGACCATGTTACCATATGTCGAACATTATTCTGCCTGTTATTGGATCACTTATAAACTCAACTTGCTACTACTGAGAAGGTTGGTTGTGATGGATCTCTAGAATAGCTTTATCCTGTACATGTTCACTGTAGATCAGTGCCTAATCTAAAAGCCTTATTGGCAAATGACTGGGAAAATCACTTGCTTTTATGCAGCTAATATTGTTATTATATATATTTATAACATAAAAATTACACACAATTACATACAGTGTGTGTGCGACTGTGCCTTTAAGCGGCGAGCAGTGCCAGAACTGAAAAGAGGCCACTGCGGCTCGGCTACCGCTGGGACGTGCTGCTGTTTCTGGGGCCGCTAAAGCAAGAGAGGGAGGGAGGGAGTGAACGAGTGATAATAAACGAGCACTCAGTCCAGGCTGCCTCCCTCTGGGCACTGGCAAAGCATGCTGGGAGGGACTCAGACCCCTGCAGTGAGCGAGCAGGAAACCCCACGCCTGCATTCGTTGTTGGCCCCAAAGCATCTGAAATGGAGAGGTGAAAACAATGGCGTGCTTTCTAAGGCTCTGAATCGTTGGCCTTGCACCATTGTGCCGCAGTTATGTCATGATGAGCGTTCTTGTAAACACTTTTTTTTTTTTTTTTTTTTGGTCTTTTATGTCATTTGTTTAAACACAATTGTTTATCTATAGTAAAATGTTGATTCTTTGTTTTTTTTTTTATTGTGTTTATTATTAGCAGGGAGGTACAAGTAAGGGAACCTGCTGGAAATGCTTTATCCTTAATTGAGATTAGCTCCACACTGTTTGCAATTTTTGAGATGCAACAAACAGATCATAATTTCTTCTTTGTTAAAATGGAGTACTAAATGCACTTTCCCCAATCATGAATAAGTAACGTTTAGGTACAGCACCTAATGCTGTAAACACACCGTTACCTCAATACAGTCTTTGTTCTTAAAGCCCTGGAGAATCTACTCAGGCATTCATGGCAGAGATGCTTCCTGTTTCATTAGATTAATATATGTGAAGAGATAGGACAGAGAAAGTGACACTGAATGCAGTGGGTGAGCTTGCACGAGTTCTAGCGTTGTAGTGCCCATCCCCTCACATGCCCGTGGAGGAGGTTTCTAGAACAGGAACCAGGAGGGTAGCGTTTTAATGTTGAGAGCCAGTTCCAGCCGGCTTTTCCTGTGGTGGAACACTTGGTCCTTCTGGGTTGCAACACTGGGAGAAAAGTTTGAGACACTCCAGTCGTTGAGCTCGCTCGGAGCGTTGTGATCGTCCATAAACCAGTCCCTTCAGTGAGTATGTATGCATCTCTGCGATGGTGGAGCACACATACTAAATGCCCAAGGCATTTCTCCACGTGGAGGCTGCTGTTTACATAAGGCTTCTTTAAAAGGTTTCTTTCATGCTGCAGTGGAGGCTGCTTAGAAACCCCTGTACTGGATTACATAACAGGGCTATATAGGAAATGGCTCTGTTCATTGTTTTTACAGATTTAAAACCAAGTTAAAACCAAGTAGAAACTATATGTCCCTGCCAACAAATGGGCTCCATAGTGCGAAGAACGTGCAGTACTGGTTTAGTGTGGGCAAGCATATGCAGGAGAATTTGAAAGGGAGCAAATGTGAATCATTGCAGATATTAATTGTGTTGTTTTGTATCTCACTCCTCCTCTCTCTTCCCCCCCCCCCCCCCCCTTTTCACTCACACCATACCGCCTCACTGCATATGCACACACACCACACCATGCACACACATACACTCTCTCTTTTGCAGTACATGACTTGGTGCACTGGCGGGACCCGAAGAAGACGGGCGTGGTTTTCGGCACCTCCCTGCTGCTGTTGCTGTCTCTGGCAGCTTTCAGCGTGATCAGCGTCATCTCCTACCTGCTCCTGGCTCTGCTCTGCGTCACCATCACCTTCCGCATTTACAAGTCGGTCATCCAGGCCGTGCAGAAATCCAGTGAGGGACACCCCTTCAAGTAAGCCATTGTGCACTGGGCTTGTGGGGTTTGTAGTGTTGAGAATAGTGTTGAGGAGTAATCCAGAAGTTCATTGTGAACCACGTTACTGGAGCTACCGCTGTACTGAGCAAAGCTTTACTTTTACACATTCCAAAACCAGGACATTACTGGGATGCTCTTACCGGTGACCTCATTCACAGCACATTTAACAGTGCTGGTATTTTACCAATGCATGACTGCATGACTTCCCTGGTAAACAGGACGCAGCGTCCTCAGGATCAAAGACAGACTGCTGCCTCAAGTGTGAATCATGTACAGAAATGCATAGATTTTCAATCTTCTTGCAGGAAAATTAAAGAACACTCTTCTGCAACGTTTTCCCTTGTTAAACTAACCTGTGAACATCTATTAAACATAACTGTCATGGAAATGTTCCACTTGACCAGGGGATGTATGTACTCTCCAGGTCATTACCTGGGCATTGTGCTTGGTCTTGTGCTGGTAAATTGAGTCTAAATATTTGCACGTTAAAATTGCCACAAAATTATAATAATATTTTGAATAATTGTGAAAAATCGAATGTCAAATTTGACCTGAAATCCACATTCCTAAATGTTTCCATTAGCAATTTTCTATTTTCCAGTCCCTTCTCATTTAATTACAGGTAAATGCTCAGGTAATAGTGCATACTATAATGCGCACACACTCTGTGCTGGTTAATATTCTGCAGTAGCGAGTATGTTTTACCCTCACGCTTGCTAACATTTCTAGTGGCCATTTTTTGTTGCGTATCTGCCTTAATGATGTGAGTAGGGAAGAGCGGAGGGATGAATTGAGGGTGCGTCTGCCTCCATTAAGTGTGTGGGGATATTGCTGCTGGGCTAATTGGGTTGACCCGTGCTTGTGGCAGGTCTCTGATGGAGAAGGATGTCAGCGTGCCTCCTGAGACGTTCCGCAAGCACGTGGACGTGTGTCTGACCTACATCAACTGCGCACTCAAGCAGATGAGCCGCCTGTTCCTGGTCGAGGACTTGGTGGATTCCCTCAAGGTTGGTACATTATCCATTAGCATAAGGCCTGGCATGCCATGACCCCTCATGACTTGTGTGCGCATTTGCGGAAGACATTTATTGACTGCAGTCCGACTTTAACACACATGTCCAAGTAGAGTCATTTGTAACTGAACGTACATGATATATTGGTAATTCAAAGGAAATCGAATCAGGTTTATTGTCACATTAACATTAAGAAGGGTGTAAAGGGGAGTGAAAAAATAAAAATACACAGTATATACACTAACTTAAACTATACATACATTATTGCACAGATTCCATTTACATGTTTATTATTAAATGTGATTTATCATTTACCAATTTATTAATTATTTAATTATGTTCTATATTAGTCATAGTTCAACCAATTAAGCACCCTATTTTTAGCTCGTACAGGAACTGATGCACATGTAGTCACTAGAGCTGGCTGTTTTCATTCTAGCCAACCTGCCAGGATGGGGAAATCACAGCATAGTGAATACAACTACTGCTCTATTAACAAGAAAGTCCCAAGACCGATGGCTTGTAGTCAATATTGCATTCATTTATCATTGTTAAGTTGCTTGCTTACTCTAAACTATTTAGATAAAAATATGTAAGAAACTAAAAGAAGTGCATATAAGACATATAGTCAGCCATATTATAAAGTGCAAAACAAAAAGATCAGTTAGCCTATTTCACACGCATGACAGGGGGAGATGATGCATTCAGAGGAAATAGAACAGAGATTAAAGAGATAGATGACTGACCCAGAACATACTGACCCCCACAAACAAAGGCTCCTTATGTTGTACGTTTTATGTACTGTAGAGCTGTTCAAGCCAAATGATCACACACTGCTTAAATCCCTTAAGATCTAAAGGCACTCTTCAGTTCCTCATTCTCCTCATAAATACCATACGTTGTTTTGTAATTGGTACTGGATAGTTAATAGCTGATTCCTATTTTTCAATTTTCGACATGTTCTTAATAATAAACATATAATTAAAGGAGCACATTATGGCAGTTGGTTAGCTCTGCATGGTCATTGTATGAACATTTTTCGCCATTTCATTACAGCTGGCAGTGGTCATGTGGTTGATGACATACGTGGGTGCCGTCTTCAATGGCATCACAATCCTCATTCTTGGTAAGCTCTGACATAGCTGATTCCTTTGCCTTAACACTGATATTTACTGCTTTTCTCAGAACCACTGTACTTTCACTTCAGGTGAAGCTATCAGAAAGAAATTGAGTACAGTCTTATGCAAAGTTTGGGCACCATTGGCCAAATTACACATTTTCTTTCTTTCTTTCTTTCTTTCTTTCTGTATTTATTCATTCATTAATTTAGCCTTTATAGCTAATGAAACATTAACCACAATAATTTGAGCAAATCCGAATGCGCAGTTACTCTTTCATGTTAGTCTTTCATGAGGTCATAAAACTGAGCAACTGTCTAAAGCAGGGGAAGGCTATAAGAAAATGGCCATGCTTGTTTTTGCAGTGCGCAAGGATTTAGCAATTTAGCTCAAGTCAAGAAGGTGGTGCACCGTTCCACTGTGCAGCATTGCTTTCCCAACCATAATCATTGAAGTATGAATTTTAGAAAGTGCTGTGTACTAATAAAATCAGTAAGGTGTCCGAGCATTTTTTTGTTTCCTTTGGAAAAACAAACAAACAAAAAAATTAGTGTATCTGGTTAATATATCTGGTTGGACTAGGTGTGCCCCAACATTTGTTTACTGTTGTATCACCGTGTTCTGATCATCCCGAGCTGTGTTCAGTTCAGTTTTCTTCTTGCTTTTCAGTGGACATCCTTACCTTCACTGTACCGCCTTTGTATGAGAAGAACAAGGTGAGTCCATGAGAAATATTGTTCATTAAATATGCTCTATAGGGAGATCACAAATGTGTACAAATGTGTACAAATGTGCATTATGCAAGACTAGTCTCTGATTTAGATACAAAAACGATAGAAAAATGTGGTCTCCTCCAGGTCCGTGTACTGATATAGCTGTCACTTTAACTCCCATCTGGCAGAAATATGCCGTGGCCTCGAAACCATGATAACCCACTTTATTTAGCTTTTCCACTGTTGTGAACGGATATGAAGGCCCGCAGCCACGCTACACTGTGACTTCTGTGTACATCTGTGATAAATTAGACATTATCTTTGGTAGCTTTTTTGTTTTATATTTAACTTTCTTTATTTATTTATTTTCTCTGCAGACCCAGATAGACCACTACATTGAAATGGCACGCACTCAAATCAATGCTACAGTTGCCAAGTAAGTTTTTAATGTTCATTTATTTAGTAGATAGAATAGAATTTGGGTATGTGTGCCAGTATGTATGTAAAACAAGTGGGAGCAAAGCACAAATTAGATTAAAGGACTGCCACCTAATGGGCGATTTATAAATAGTGCTTCCATTTTTTAATTTCTCTTTTTTTTTTTTTTTTTCTTTTTATCAGGCTACAAGAGAAGCTCCCTGGAGCAGCGAAGCGCAGTAAAGCGGAATGATCCATCTCTCGGATCCCTTCATGGCCACCCCATTGCCTCCACCCCTCCCTGCATCCTCTCTCTTCTTCCCTCCTATCCTCTGATCCTTCAGTTTAATCTCACCCCACCTCCCCCCTCCCCTCCCGTCCCCTTCCAAATACATCTCAACCAACCATCTGCACTGAACCAGCTAGTCTCTTAAGATCTCTGAAGCTTCTCGATATTCAATGTTAACTCCGCAGCTTAACTATGAGCATTAGGGAAGATGCGTGGGGCTCCAGAGGCTGGTGACTCAAACACAGGAAGTGATGTAATACTGCAACTGGATGCCCATATATGGCGCCCCTCTTTGGGCAGGGTGTGTGAACTAGACTGAATCTTTGACCTGGTTTTCAGAGTATCCGCAGGCGCTGTTCTATTATTAAAGCGATATATATGAATATATATATATAAGAAGGGTGGGGATTGGGGGGTTGACTCGGAAGCTAATGTCCGTACTTAAAGGAACGTACACACAGAACAACACGCAAACTGTAGGAAGTAAAAGGAGAACTAGTCTGCTCTTTCTCAATTCTGGTTGCGTAGCTCTTTTTGCCCTTTTCTTTCCCCCCTGACTCCCCATACTACACCCTCCACCCCGCCCCCCCTCTCTGTCACCTTAAAATACTTGCTCATGTATTATGAAACTGCAATGCACTGATTGTTACTAGTCTCTCACTCACACACACATACACACAGAGATCGATTGATTGATTTTAGACGATTTGGTCTAGTTTGCTGTCCTGTCTGGGGTTCTTTTTTTTTGTTTGTTTGTTTGTTTGTTTGTTTGTTTTGCCGTTCCAATTTTTAATTGTGTATGTATATATAGTAAGATTACAAACAGGCTCTTTGCTGTGAAGAAGTAGTAAGCCTTGCTTTTTATATTTAAAAAAAAAAAAAAAGAAAGAAACCAACATCCTCTTGCGCCTCTTACTTGTCTCTTGCATCTGTCTGAGACTCTGATCTCCTGAGTTCACATGTAAATGTCCGTTCTTATTATTACTGTTCAGATTTTGATGATTATTAGGTCATATGTAGGATAGCTGCTCTTGACTCTCCAGTCTGGCATTGGCATCTTAAGTGAATATTATTATTATTATTATTATTATTATTATTACTTCATTTAAGGTTGAGTTATCTGTATAGAATCTTCAGAGCATCTGAATAGACAAGATGTTGGGAAAGACAATGTTGCTGAGACTGCAGAAGGAGCGTGATCGGTGTTGGCGGCTGGTGGGTGGAGGGAAGGTATCTCCCTGCTGATCTTGGACCTCTTGGCTTGTCTCTTAGCTCTAAGCTGATCCCTGGTCAGTGTTCGGAGACGCATTTCCAACACATTTTTTGTGATGCAAAGTGCTTTGATTTGGTGGATTGTAAGGTTCTTGTTCTTAATTTAAGGATGCAGAGCACATGTTGTTAAAAGCTGGTTTTCACTTGTGGTTTGTTACATGAGAAAGTGGGCAGACTTCATACAGTTGTCTGTAAGTATACACTGAAAGGGACTTTGAGGACTAAAAATGGATGCACTTAGCTTGCCACCCTGTGCGCATTTGGCGCTTGATTCTACCTGGCCTTGCTCTAGAACCATCTGGAAGCATTTGCGTGCATTTTTATGAAGCGCTAACATAGGCTTCGGTATATGTATACCTGTATTTATTGACGTACCAATGGCTTAACACAGTACCAGAGTTAAAACAGTAATACTACTACATAGATGTCTATCAACTGCTGAATGTTTCATTGTAATGTTTATAGAGCATTCCAGCTGACGCATGCAATCCTGTGTGTTCACAACGGAACTCATTTCAGCCTGAACTTGCCTCATGGGAAGTTTTTTCCCCCCATAAAGGGTCAAGTTTAACTTGGACTTTGATGGCCAAAACCAAACGCCAGGATTTTATTTTCTTTTTTGTGTGAGTGTGAGTGAGTGTTGCTCATCCCCTTGAAGCTCAACTGTAGTCAGGGTCCTGGATTTCTTTAGATTTTTTCTTTCATTTTCTTCTTTAACCACATTTGTTTTCTTCTATGCATGCACACAAGTGACACACTCAGACACGCTCACCAACATTTTTTGAAAGTATCCTTCGTTCATACCACTTGTGTCCTTGTGTTGCAGAACTAACATGCGTTATGTCAACTTGTGGATCGTAGGTGTGGTGGTGCTTGAAGAAATAGGATAAGCTCCAGCAGCTAGTTTGAACGTTTTATTCTTTCTTCTTGTTCCGACATTAAGTTAACAAACTACTACCTTTTTTTCTTGATTTTCTTTTTTTATTTAATTAATAGATCCAGACCTCTCTCTATGTAGACAGCTTCTGCTGTTTTTTTTGTTTCTTTTTGGTTTTGTTTTTTTCTCTCCCTTTAGTGTTTCAATTATCTAACCTGCAGATGATTTATTTCTGTAGTTTAACAGCATGTTGGTTGTCTCTCCACCCCTTTTTTTCCATGTTTTTGAGTTTTTCTCTCTTGGGGAGGGATTTGCAGAGGTCCTGTTTATCTTTGGTTTTTGCTTTGGACTCTTGATAATTAGATGTGATAACTAATCTATGTTCAGTTTGTTAGTTATGCGTTAAGTTAATCTTGGGAGCTTTGGAAAAAAAAAGAAGTGGAGGGGGAGGGGGGGATGTGGTCCCTGTAATGATGTCAAAGTGAAATTAATAAAATGGTTAAAAACAAAACAAAAAAGACTTACTGAGCTTGTGTTTTCCTCTTAATCAACAGAAATGCATGCATTTACTTGTGTATTTTTATTGTAATTACAAGATTTTCATCAGCAAAAAAGCAGCCTGCCTTGACATTAAATGTACCATGAAGTTTATACTGGAAGGCCTGTGTGGAGCTCAGGGCACGGAGATCTTTTTTCTTTCGACACAAAAAGCTGGAGTAGCTTTGGCCTCCGTAATTACTGACCAACATCATCTCTGAAGTCCAGATTTTAATACTAGAGTTAGGCTAAAAAATGAAAAAGGTAAGTGCTTAAATAGGGAAAAGCCATCAAGTTCTCAACTTCCATTGCACTGTTACTGAACACACTTGCCACTTAGATACTCTTAACCAGCACTGGTTAAAGGAGAAGTTTGGCTCTAATTAGCATGATTTACTCCAAATGCAGACGATCAGCCAAGACATGTCCAGTAGCTGAAGTTTGTTTCATTATTGTACAGCAGAAAATCACATCTCTGTAGTTAAAAACAAACCTCGCAATTTTTCAATGCCCCCAAAATCGCATTTCAGTTTTTCCTTTGATTCACACAGATAAATCACAGTGGTTTCTGCTAATAAACAAATCGATAAACAACTAAATAAACTTTTTTAAACAAATAAATATATGAACTTATTACACTTCTTTTGCTTTTTGATTATTCATTTGTATGAAAAATATAAGACTACCATGTAATTACCAAAAGTCCTAGTCAAGCATTTGCTAGCATAGCATCTCCCTTCCTAACATAAAGAATCAATTGTCCGATGTGCCACATGTCTTGGCTAAAGGACTGCTTCTGGAGTCAGTGAGAAAATGTTAATTGGATTTTATGGGGGAAGCAAAGTTGCTTGCTTGTCCGTTCATTCACTTTGCCTTCGTTTGAGCTGCAATTTTACTTTAATTCAGTTGCATCCTGTGGACTGAAGTTTATGGTCAGGCCACCAAAAACATGCAAACTCTGAAAGACAAAGGAAACCCAGAGGAAACACACACATACACACACACACACTCCCTGAGACATGGACTCAAGTCCCTCGTTTCAGTTATGACAGCAATGTGGTTTTCCATCTTCGTTAATCGTCAGTAATCAAGACTTCCAATGACCTTTTGGAAAGCACATGCTAGGGCTGCACAATAAACACAATGCTCATCGTTTCTGTGATGTTCATGCAAATGAGCCCCAACCAATCGAGGCTGGATTTCCCAAAAGCCTCTCAGCATGAAGATGATTCTTAAGCGGTGGCCCAGAGCTCAAACTGAACGCTGTCTCTACTGATTAAGATTTGATGATCCTTTGGGAAACTGACCCAAAAACGAAAAGTGTTCCTTGAGCATCTTGTCTAATCAGTGTTTCTGTGGACGTTTTGATGAACGGGAATACATTTTCCAACCAAAACAAAGTGATGGATTATGGGTATCTCATGTCCGTTTAGTGTACATCGCTTGTACACTATATACTACAGTGCATTGTGGGATTGGTAATGTGCACTTAAAATTAGGCACTACCTTTCGAACACCACTAGAAAATGGCTTAACCCAAAAGTAGTGCACTATATAGTGAACAGGTTTTAGACACAGCTCTGAAGTCAACTAATTGCCTGTACCGCTAGTACAGAAGGCAAAGTGGGCGGAGGAGGGAGATAATGGCCGCTGTTTTTGCTCCATAATTTGGGAGGGTGAGGGAAAATATGCTTTGATATTATGGGTTAATTATACATTTCCCAGCCCTGACACATGCTGACTTACCCAATAGTCAGCACATTTGGGTCAATATAACGGAGAAACAAGAATTTGTCTGTTAAATTAACGGATTCAGCTCAATATGGCCAAGGATATAAAGTAACAAGGTAAAATATGTCCACTTGGATTATATATATTGACTTTAATACACTGTAAGGCGTATTGCAATCACAGTATATAGAATTATATTCGCAATACCAGTATTTTGTCTGTATTGTGCAGCCCTACCTACTTAAAAGGTAGTATTTCAACATGAAATTCCTCATCTGTCATTTGCAAATTTGCGTAAGAGTATATATGAGGTGGTACAAAGAAACTGAAAGAACTCAAAGAACTGTTTTCTGCACACTCCGCACACAGCATGTGCCTCATAAGGTGCCATGAGGTCCATGCTCCATAAAGGTTCCCCCGGCACCCGTACCCAGTGCTTTCTTAAGTGCAGAATGTGTGACCCACTGCAATGCAATAGCCCATGCAAACCAATGCAAACTTCAGTACATTAACCCCTGTAATTCTGCAGCAATAACAGTCTTGCCAAGGACAGTACTGTACAAACAAGGATGCTTTGAAAAGGTGCTTGGGGGGGAAAAAAACTAACAAAAAAAACCTTCACTCAATTCATCCCATTGATGTTGTTTCTCTGAAGGAAGCACATTTACAATTCTCCATCTTGAAGCTGGATTTACATTAGCAGGGCATGCACTGCCTCTTGTGTTTAACAGGTGATCACTGCTTGGTCATATGACCTTTTTCACAGAGAGCTTTGCTGTGAAAAAAAGTGCAAATTAAGTTTCTAAAACTTACACCCCCTCCCCCCAAAACAACAACAAAAAAAGAGCTGTGGAGATTTTTTTTTTGGCTTGTTCCAATAATCAACTTCCTGAGCGAAAGAAAACATGCCACACCCCACTAATGTTCAGTTAAGTGCTATAACAGACAGTCTGTTCAACTTTAGCTTTAGCGTTAGCATGCGCGCCATGGCTGTGATCCGAGGATGAGAAACAGTCATCGGAGTGTACGAAGTGCAGGGCGGTCTGGTTGTAGCTCTGGAGAGCCTGCTGCTTCTCCTCCGGGCTGTAGTCCAGCGAGCGAGGGTGCACCTGCTGGATGTGTCTCTTGATTGTGCTAACCTTCAGCGTGGCTAGCGTGGCCCCGCACACCATGCAGATCAGTCCGTGTCTCCTGCAGTCGTAGTCCATGAGATACTCCATGCGCCAGCGCACCTGGTAGTTGCGCCGCTGGTCCTTGCCGGGATAGTGTGTGTGCCTGTGCGGTGTAGACGCAGTCACTTTCCGCTCCCTATCTTCTGTCTTGATGGCGCTCTGCTTGGTGGGTTTCATGGCTGACGTCTGTGTGTCTGCAGGCAGTGGCCCAGCAGAGGTATCGCCGGGGATGCCTTTTTCTAGAAAAAGAGAAGCAAGATGTATAAAAAATGCTGCAGTTCATTGCTACTGGGCTACTGTGCTATGTAACTTATGTACAAACAAATGGCACAATGCTAGGCAATCAGGCTTCACGGCTGTGGGAGCTCAGACTCATCGTGTGATGAATAGAAATCCAGAAGAAGCAAACGGGGAAGGGATCTGCGCTAAGCTAAAATCTAACACTAACTAACCTCCACACTTCCAAACTAGAGCTAAACGGACATCAGAAGGGAATTGTTGGCTTATTTTTTATACTGGTTAGACCAGTAAAATCGAGCAGGGGCTAGGCTTAAAGCTAACCCAGCTTCAATCTCTTCAGCTTGATAACCACTCATTGCACTGAGAGGACACAATGAGAGGACAGTATCTCAAAATATTCAAAACACTTGACAAACCCAGAGGATGAAATACACAGCTAGTAACATCACATCACGCAGTGTGAGCTTCTGCTATTTCTGATTAGATTTGCAACAGAATCAGAAGCTGTGTAATTCGTTATCCCCTCTGCTATACAATCTAGCATCTATAATAATAATAATAAAATCGCCCCAATACTGATAGGCCTAATGTCTAATTCATATTCATATTCAGATCTTTTTAACAGTAGTAACTGATCAGCTGAGATTTGTTTGGTGTCTGAACTTTGCTCCACAAATCCAATATAATTCAATACAAGTATACATCACATAGCCAAAACAATAGCAGCCATTGTTAAGCCTGACATTTCCCTCAATTTTTGTACATCAGTATGTCTGAAACCACACAAGCAAGTGGTTACTTTAAAACTCCATGGAGTTTGAGCAAAGTAGGTGATGATGAGGACATGCCGGACTAACTGGTGGGATATAAGCTTGGTTTACGGATCTTATCTGGATTAAGAGGAAAATTAAAGAAATTAGATTTTCGGCCAAATTACTACCTCATCCTCAGCCTGTGTAGTGTGTATGTATTTACCCTGTTCTGTCTGCATGGCTGACTCTTCTGTGTCTTCTTCCCCTGTCCAGGCGCTGGCTATATCTTCTCTCTCTCTGCGGCTGAGATTGGTGGTCTCTGGGTGGCGATCCTGGATGTGCTTGCGGAAGCTACTTACTCTAGCTAGCGGCAGCTGCTCCGAACACACCATGCAGTAGCAGCCCGGACTGCTCGGAGGCCCGAGTGCAACCAGGTAGTCCAAACGCAGGCGCCAGGGGCACCCGTTCTTCAGCCTCCTGTTGGGAAACTGATGAGGCAGCATGTTTGGGTTTTGAGCAGCACCTGGTGGTTCTCCTTCACCTCCTGCATACGGCTCTGCTTGGTCCTGGAGAGGGTCCATCTCCGAGGGGAAGAACTGGACTGTGCTGTCCACTGTCAGATCTTTGGTGTCTGGCTCTGATTTGAAATAGTTTCTTGAAGGGTCTGATTCTGTGGTAGATTAGAGGGATAAAGGGGGAAAGGAAACACAATGGAATCTACTATTAGAATACATGATACCTTATATCTCACATCTCCTGGAGATTTACTGAGTTTGGTTCCAACCACCACCCTTAAGGACAAGGGTTGGTGACTATGGCTGTACTGTGCTGTAGCTCATCTAGCCTTCCACCTTTCGCAGTTCTGTGTCTATGGCTAGTCAAGCCTTGAACCAAGAAATTAAGGCTGTTTATCTAATAAATAGCCTTTCTTTTTCTCTCAGTTTCACATGACTAGCAAAGGATTTGTTAATATATCTGTTTATATATATAAATATATATAGGTAAAATATGGCCCGATTCCCAACAGACAACGATAATACTTCTTTTGCAGCCTGAAAATAACAAAACAGTTATAGTTCCTGAAGCAACATTGTGGACATCCTGCATGGTCCGTTCTCAGTAACAAAGGCATCAGGTTTATTTATATGTTCCTTAGATGTTCCATGACATACGATGTTGGATTTTGCAATACAAACGCAGGCGCTCCTATGAAGGTCTTATTTGTGCAGTTGTCGCTGTGCAGTGGAACAGTGCACCTCCACTTCAGAGTCTGCCAAATCTTCCTGAAGGTCTTTTGCAGTCAAGCGAGGGTTCTAAATTTGCCTTTCTATGGGCACTTCTCACAGAAAGTTTTTTTTGGTCTTTTAGACCTCAACTTGACCTCCACCATTCCTGATAAATAACATTTCTAAATAACATTAAGAACTTATGAAACAAACTTCTGAACCCTGGAAATGCTTTGCTATCTTCTCATAGCCCTCACTTGTTTTTTTTTTTTAGAATTAATTAGTTTAACTTTCAGACTGAGAGACAGCTGCTTAGAGGAAGCAATCTCTTGATTGTTGGGTCAAGGTTTAAGGAGTCATTTATAAAGCCTTGAAATTCGCATCATCTGGCCTTTTCTAACGATGACTGTGAACAAGTCATAGTCCTAACACGTTAATTACGGTCTAATACAAATATGAAATCTTTTGTTTAACTTTTGTTATAAAATTATAATAAAACACTAATCTTGCTTAAATATTAAGAAAATAATGTTTCATCATTAACTTTGGACATTAAATTGTTGTCTACTCACTTTACTATTCATACTAACTAAAATTTTGACCAGGGGTGCCCAAGCTTTTGCATGCCACTGTATATCATCCACTTACTATTCCATATCTATACTTCCCTATCAATCATTGTATCTTTCTTCTTCACAACAGCTCTTTAATATCTCCTTTCCTTTCTCTCCTTCATCCTGAAAATGTCCTCACTGTGTATATTGTTCTCTCACCATGGGTTTGCGCCCAGGTCTGCAGGATGCAGTGCTTCTCTTCTGCACTGTACACCAGTGAGTCTGGGTGCAGCTCCAGCACATGGCTCTTGATGTGGTCCAGGTGAAGCGATGGCAGCGGGCAGCCGCACACCATGCAGACCAGCCGGCCCGCCTCCGCCTGGTACTCCATCAGGAACTCCTGCCGAAACCATGCGTGCAGAGAGTCGTTTAGGTAGCGCTCCAGCATCTGTGCAGATGGACCCTGAGGCTCTTGGACTGATGAGGCTGGTGGAGAGGCACTCGCTTTGTTGACTTTTGGCTGAGGCTGACGCTTACTCGTCTCAGCACTGCTGGGCTTGCCTGAGGGTGGAAAGAGAATAGATCAGAAGCATCTAAGTATAGGGTCCAACTATAAACCTATAATGAGCTGCGTTGGGAATATGTTGACACATTAGAAGAGAGATTTCCAACCTCAACTAAATTAGCAAGGGCTCTGGGCAGAATCGACTCTGAAAGCTTAAAAATTGCCCCAATTCTGTCAAAAATGCCATGTGTCCATTCTTTTTGTGTTTTCTGTTTTAGGCGATTTACTGAGATGGCACATGAAATGCAGTTTTAATGGCTGACATATCAGACCATGAAATATTGAATAAAACAGGCCTCAATTAATTTCTGTTGTGGCCGGACGTTTTCATATACATGGACGAACATCATGGCAATATTGGGCTTTCAGTGATTTCTTTGAACTTAGAATTTGAACTGAGAATATGCATCCTTTGTAGAAACCAAACAAGAATTTGGTGCTCACGTGTTTTTGGGACAAAGTTCAGGGTCAATCAGGGTCACAAATATACATACACCCATTTAGATTATTAATTCAACAAATGGTTGAATTCTCTGTGCCCGCATAAAAGAGTTTTTTGACAGCAATCAATCATCAGTACAACCAATTGTACATGGGTACAAGTTATGGGAATGTGCAGTCACTATGCAGTGGTCTGGAAAAAGACAGAAACTGTCACCCTCAGCTGAAAGGAAATTGGTTCAGATGGTCAGGAACAACCCAAGAACCACCAAGGCACAAGCATGAACTGGAAACTGCTGAAACACCAGTGTCACTGTCTACAGTCAAGGGAGTTTTACATCGCCATGGACTGAGAGCCCGCCCCTAGAAAAAAAACCCAGATCCAACTACAAGCTTGACTAAAGTTTGCAGCTGGAAAATATGTGGTCAAGGTGTTAATTAGTTGTTAATTAGATGGTCAGCTGCACCACTTGTGCATTCCAGTGTTCTAGGACCAGGGTTGGGAACCACTGCATTAGAATATATAATCATCAAAACCTGTAGAGTGCTTAGCACAGTCGAGCGTCTCCTCCGGCTCTGCAGCAACGGCTGGGTCTGAGCAGAAAGGTCTCTGGCTTTTCTCCAGGTTCAGATGGCTCTCCCAACCTGAGCGGATCACCTCCTTATCAGATGCACTCCAGAGCAAGGAGTCAGGATGCTTTTGCCTAATATGCCTCTTAATAGTGCTCAGTTTTAGTGTGGCCAGCGAACTCCCACACACCATGCAGATCATACCATGCCTTCTGGGGTCAAAGTCCATCAGATATTCACTACGCCAGTACTCATGGTAGTAGCGGCGGTGGTCTCGGCCAGGGATTCGGCTGTGGCCGGGACGTGATGCCCGTTCGGGTTTGGCTGGGGTGGGTTTCTGTCCAGATGGGCCAGGTATAGGGGACAGGAGGAAGGGGGAATTGGGGCTTTCAGAGATGCTCCAGTAGCTTGTTCCAGGAGAGCACGCGGGAGGGACAAGACCGGCTTGACTGTCATCTCCAATGTGTCCATTGGTCATGTCGTCTTCACCTGAAACAGAAGAAAGGCAAGCCTTTAGGAGCTAGAAATTACCTAGATGTGATAATAACATTGGACAGATTAACACACAAGGAGGGGGACACTAACTGCCAATTTTGTAATGTCAGCCCGTGCTTGATAGCGTCATACTGAGTAATTGGGGGAGAGGGCGGACCATACAATTATGCCACGAATGGCTTCTAATGAAATGCCCATTGCCCCAAACATATGTGATTGACAGAGACCAAGTCCATTAGTCCTGAGGCCGTTTGCCTCAGATGTTTTAGCATACTGACCCTCCTTTAACACAATGGAGCAGGTCAGGATTATGTGGCAGCTTGTGCTGATGAACTTGTAACTGACTAAAATTCAGGACACACATCTCCAGAAATCTTTCCAGACTCCTTTGCTGATTACTCACATGGCAGGAATATGTTCATAAAGAGCAGAAAAATAACCAGAATTAAGCAAAGCACATTCTTTTCACTAGACTCATAAGCTGTCTGGAATTGATATATGGGCGGCTTCTGGGAGGCTGAACTTGCGTCAGAGGAACTGTAGGCCAGGGTTCATCAAACGTGTGGGGCCGGAGTCCAGCAGTTTAGAGGTTTTGCTACTCAAATACATCAGGTAATTACTAGGGTTAGTTGCTGTGTTTAAGCAGCAAAATCCATGTGCATGTGTGGACTCGTGTGGAATTCATGGCCCCTGCTGTAAGCCAACAGGCCCAGAAGGAAAACACCAAAACATTTAGGGAAACATTAGAATTTTCCTAATTATTAAAAGCTGAACGTGCCCCACAATGGAAATTGGAAATACATTTTTTTCAGCATAGTTAAATATTAAGAGTTTTGTACATGGAAGTGACATAGAATGATCCTCAAACACTGTCGTCTCCTCTGTGAAAGGTAAATTCAGCATAATCAAAATGTAATTTTCTAAGACAATCTTATGTAATATGTTCATCAGGAACACTAGGCTAGATACTGGAAAATATGCAACCTTGGGTCACTATGTGAATCAGTCCTCATAACTGTGGTTTTGTTTATGCCTGGGTCTGCTGGGTGCGACAAAATCAAAGCCAAGGACGCGAGCGGTAGACTAGCTAACCCTAGCAGACTGGCTGTACCACCTCTTCATCTAGCTAACTGCACACTACACCATCAGGACAGTAACAAGATTCAGGAATAATTACAAACAATGTGTTCTTGTTACGGTGCTAAAAACTAAGCTATGCTATGTGTGCTATATGCCTTCTGTGTGAGCCACTGTGGTGCATCACTGTAAACCAGCCAATTAGAGCAGAGCTTAATGAGGCAGTCTGTCACAGTCTGGTTAAAAATGGGTGTGTAAAAACGCACCTGGGCATTTTTCACCCTGCAGATTACAGCATGAATGCATCCTTTAGCACCTTTAAGATGAAAGCAAGTCGGAGAAATATGGTAGGGCAGAACTGTTCACAGTGGTGGTGATAATGACCCTAAAAGCTCTGTCACAGAAAGTCATTACATGAATTCTTTATGGCCGTTTTCCAGAACCCAGAAAGGTTTCTCTATATGGACTTAACTTGGCCGTCCATGGTGGAGATGGTGACCAGAGGACATTCCAAGACAAATAGCACCCAAAGAGAACATGTGGTAGATGTTTCAGATCTACCACAACTGTATCGCTGTCGATATTACTTATTAAACCTGCCTCAGGAGCTCCTGGTTCAGTTTTACACAACCATCACAAAGTCTGTCATCACCACATCAACTGGCTCTGCCACCACAAGATAACCGCAAGACCTGCAAAAAAGACCACTTGTGTTAACCTGCCCACCCTGCTCGACCCAAACACCTCCTGAAAAAAAAAAAGCAAGCAGAGAAAGTCATCACTGACCCAAACGTCTTTCCTTGCACCATCACACTTATAACCACTGCTGCTCATAAGAATTGTGTGTGCATTTTAATACTTAATATTTAATATTTAATCAAATTTAGTTCACAGATGTATGCATGTGTGAATGCTTACAGCTACTGTTTGTGTTTACTGTCATGTTAAAAACAAAATCCTTGTATAAACAAACATTCAAGGCCGATTAAGCCTGATTCTGTCACAGAGACAGAGACAGTGTCCACTCTGTTCGGTTAGCAAATCAAATGGATTTTGTTTTTTAAAGAGCAAATCTGACTTTGGGCTTAAGTTTAACAGTCCAACTGAAAACCCCTGCTGTGTCAAACATTCCTCAGGGGCGATCCAGGACCACTGCAATGGAGGGACCATCTTTTTTTCCACAGGGCCACAGCGTGCACACCAGGCGGCCGCTGGGTGGCGCTGCGCGTCGCGGCAGCAGCAGCAGCATGGCACTTCGCCTTTGTTTATAGTGGAGCCCGTGAAGCGAGGGGCCATGCTGCTGCTGCCTGCTGCTATTGTTCCCCACACGGATTAACGCCGCAAACGCAGGGCTCATCGACCCCCGAGGTTCATACCGTAGGCATATACGTTCTTTTCCTTTTTATTTATTTCAATTATTATCATTATCATTATTCTGCATCAGCCGTCTTTACCTGCCGAGGGCTCCCCTGCTGTCGCCTCCCCTTCCACGGCTCTTATTATTAATGAGAGCGCCTGTGTGTGAGCCTCTGTGCGCTGGGGCTCCGGCTCCTTGGGCTCTTTCTCCTCCTCCATGCCTGCCTCAGTGCTGCTCCAGCTCGGCCCTCTCCGCTCGGCTCCGGCGCGGGGCTGTCACGAGCGCACAGATTCGCGGAGGCACGCGGCGAACGCTTGTAAAAGCACGAGGAAGCCGCGTTCGTCCATATTACATTAGGATGTGTGTGTGTGTGTGTGTGTGTGAGAGAGAGAGAGAGAGAGTGTGTGTAACGTTAGTAGCCGCTGTGTCTGCTCGCGTGCCCTCACCGCTGTGCTGGCCTAAACAACTTCAGCTAACTTTTACGTGCCGCCGCGAGTTTCTGAGTTGCTCTCCGCTCCTCGTCGAGGTATTTGTCGAGGAGGTTTGGTCAGATGTTGGGGAGGTCCGGGCGGCCTCCTGTGTGGGTTTTTTCAGCTTCTGCTTGTCTTCAGGGTGGGGAGCCGAGCTTGGGGCCCCTGGGGCTCCTTAAGGGGCTCCTGGGTAAATTTAAAGAGACAGTAGCGGCTCCGTATGGGGGCCAGTCAGCCCGCCTGTGTTCTGCTTTGTTCGACTCAGCGTGTGTCTGCAATTACCTTCATAGCGCTGCCTCCCTCACACCAAATGACCGGCTAACGTCGTGCGTTTAACAAAATATAATATTAAATATAATAATGTTGTATTTTTATATATATATAAAAACAAAAATCCGTGAGTACGGTCGTCTTGATAGTAGTCCTCATCTGCCGTATAAAAACACGTCTGTGGGACCTGAAATAAACCTTTAATTAAACATTTAAGATGATAAATGAAATTAGCTTCAGGTGTGTCTTTTCCTCAGCTGTGTACACCGCTATGACCAGCATATTTTAGACCAAATACACAGCAGATTATCTCTTTTAAATAGCATATGTAGTGATAGACTTTTAGTATTATTATGATTAACAGCAACAACAATAATAATAACAACAACGTTAATAGAACTATATAAAAACAACAGTAATAATAATAATAATTAATGAATTGCACCTTTTTATACATATAATGCGTATATGAAGCCCAAAACGCCTCATATAGGCAAAATTACGTATGTTTGATTTGTGTATGTTATATATAACAAAAATATGCATATTTACATACGAAGGTATAACAGAATATGTCGCTAAAATGGCGTAAAAATAGGAATAAAAAATATTATTATATTATATATATTACAATATATTATAATATTCAGTAAAATTGAACTAATAGGAAAAAAGGTTGGACACGTGTTATCTAGTTTATATTATCTTGCAGTCTATAAATGACGCTGATAATCAGTTTCTCGATGATAATCAGTGCTTTAAAATCAGGATTTTAAGGTTGACCCAAAATAAGCCCCGTTAATCAGTCCGTTACACCTGCTGACAGCTGAACTCAGTGGTCCGGAGATACTGTCCGGTGGACCAGCGCATCGTCCCCTGGGTGGGTGAGGTACTGCTGCTTTAAGAGCGCTATCTGTCTGTGTATTACGCAGTACACACACACACACACACTCGCACAGAGGCACACTCGGTAACAACAGCAGCACCAGGGTCCCATGGCTGTTACAGCCTGGTGCTGTAAGCTGCACGGTGGCGACAGAAAAGGCTGAAAGGCGGTAGTGGTCGCGGTGTTCAGACGGCGTGTGTTTTACTGTCGCCCACTGAGCGCTGTTTCTTCCAACATGACGCCAGATCCAGGTTCAGCACGCAGGCGCAGCAGACCGCAGGACTGAAGAGGAAGAAGGACTAGTCCGGTTACAGATCAGGCTCGACTCCAAACGCTGCTCTCATGGTGTGTTTACCCCCGCAGGGGTCTTGGGTGCTTGTATGAACCTGGTCGTATGTTTGATGTGATCTCGTGAAATCAGCGAGAGACGACTCGAACCGGATGGACGACTGATAGCAGTGACCGAGACACACGGTTTAAATGACGCCCCAGCTTTCCCATGTCAACTACATTTGTGATGGTTCACGGTATCCTCTACCTTTGCTGTTCTCTGCTCAGTAGATAGCACAGTTTCCCATATCTTTCTTTCTTTCTTTCTTTCTTTCTTCCTTTCTTTTCAACCGTGCTTCACACTTCTGCGGCTTGGCTCACACAGCAGTACTGACATTTGACTGTTATGATTTTAGTGTTTCATGAAGAATATGATGACAAATGAGCCTCATCCACCCCTGTTTGGTGGCAGACCTTTTAGACCTTTTCTTTAGTTCGGTTCGTTGTGTCAGGTGTGAACACTCCACCATGCTCAGCGAACATCTGATCTGTGGTCTGCCAAAGGTCATGGTATCGGTGCCCTTTTAAGTATAGCCTGATTTAGTTCACCGCTGTTTCATACACGTTAAGGCAGATCTGCACCAAATGGGAGCACTGGGAGGTTGCTAGCATCAGAGCATGCTTACCTCGTCTTCTAGCAACCTCCCAGTGATGGACGGTTCTGCTGTAACATTTGAGTCTTTGCAGATAGATGTTGATGTAGTTCCTGCAAGTCCAAACATGGGCTTGAGGAGACTGGTGACATTAGAGTGGGTTGTAATGATGGGACCCAGGTCCCAGTAACAAAGTATGTACTCTGAGCACATGCCGCCTGGAACCCACATAGCCCAGGTTCCACCCATGTGAGCCCCACATGAGCATGTTGGCCTGGGAAGCATTCGGTAAATCTGACATGCCTAAGATTAAATGTCTAGTTCATTTTATTGTTATGCAAGTTGTGCCAGAGATGAACGGTCAAAAATGATTGTTTTTCTTTTTTGTTTAGTCACAGGTTACTGCGGAGTTCCTGCTTCTTCAGACAAAAACAACAGAAACTATGCATCCATCATCATCTCAAGAGCAGCATTAAGTGGATCCAGAGTGCAGGGCAGCTGCAAATGAAGGAAAATGTGACTGAACAGCTGCTAATGCCCAGCTGAAGGACAAATTTATTACAGCAGGGTTTAACATGAACACGCTTGGTAAACTGTGGTGAGGGACAAGTGGAAAAAAATAGCAGGTATGTCCAAGACAAAGGCCATAGATAGGCGGCGATATCGGCCCGTATCGGAATTTGATGAAGCCACTCTTGCTTGCAAAAGGGAATACTGGAGGACAAGGAAAAGGGAGCAGAGAGCAAGGATGTCCTTGGCCAAGCCTAAAAGTCCAAATATGGCAATATGTAAACCTGCAGTTACAGTGTCGTCTCAGACAAATAAACATGTGCCAGTCAAACCTCATTCCCAGTTTACTCCTTCTTTTCTCCATAGTAAAGGACCATACCAGGTTGATGTTACACAAAACCTGACCACCTCATGTCGTTTCACACCAGAAATCAAGGTCGGGACAGAAATAAACCAAAAGGACACATGGTGTGAGAAGATGAACCTCAACAAAGTTGGACACCAGTTCCCCGAAAATAGCACAGACTCTACACAGGACTGTAAAAGCTTGACCTCTAAAGAATCAAATGTAGATGCTTCCATGGTTAAGCTCAGCGGTGTACCACCACTCCCCAAGAGTTTACCAGTGCCTAGAGCATGTGTAAAAGTACATGCAAACGTCACAGAAAACCGACGGACTCCGAACCGATCGTCAGCCTTTAACGGCAGCCTTTCGGACAGTTCTCAGCAGTGCTCTGTATCCAGGTTTACACCTCAGTGCAACCAACAAAAGAAGCCTCAAATTAAAATCTGTCTACCACCCAGATCCTCTGCCTATGGAGAATGTAAAGTTTATACTGACCAGCACATCCTAGCGGGAAGACGTGCCAACCCACATAGAATAGCATGTGCCTATGTTCCAGAATGCAGCACAAGCCAAGGCGGAACCACAGACGTACCCATGACCGAAGAGGAGAAGGCTGCAAAGCGCAGGGAGAACTGGCGTATCAAAAAACGAGAGCAAAGAGCAAAACGAGCAGAAAAGCTAAAGAAGGACAAAGAGAGGACCCAGTGTTTTGAAAAAGGACGGCAAGAAATAGGGAAGCTTTCCTGTGTTGCTCCGACACGTCCTTTACACTCCGTGAACACAATGGCATTGAGGGAAGCCAAGCAGCCAAATGCGGTGAAGTCTGTTGATCTACTACCAAGTGATGGAAAACCTGTTCATTTTACAGTCAAAGTGGGAAGTGATGTTTTACCACCACGTCAGAAGCAATCTCCTTCTAAACCTCCTTCAGCAAAAGTAGACACACAAGGGTCAATGGCCAAAAATCTCTCTCTAGCTTCAGTCAGCAGTACACACCACCTACAGCACTTGAAACCAGTCCTGACCCAAAATCTTCGTTTGCCCATATCTTCAGGGGTTTCTCTGTCTTCAAGTTCTTTCCAAGCAACTAACCAACCTAAAATCCAGCAGCAGAAGTTGATGCATGCTCAAAGGAGACAAAGCTTACCACAGTGGAATGACCGAGTGGAGACAGCTGAGGAGCGCCACGCTAAACAGAGGGAATACTGGCGCATTAAAAAGCGGCTGCAGAGGGCTAGGCTCTCTGTTCAGATGAAAGCCCATATGAAGGAGCGGGATGCACTTAAACAATGCCCAGCGCGCTACCAGGGCAACCTTGAACAAGTGCGCAAGACTACAGGCAAGATGGGCTTCCAGAGAGTGCTGCAACCAAACAGGAACAAGCTCATTAGTGCCTCAGAGACAGTGAATAATTTAATCAAGGAGGATGGAACAATATCCGTCTCTGTCTCAAAGACTTCAGCTGAGATACCTTCAGCAGCTGCAAGTTGCAGTGTACGTGCTGTAAAATCATCACACCCAGCTAGTCCATCAGCCCTACACTCACAAAGGCTAGTCTATGTCAGAGCCAGGTCTGCTGTACATGGGATTCCAAATAGGATGAATTCTACAGGGAATATTCACCAAAGGTCTATTGGTCAGAACACTTCAACTGTTGCTCCTGTTGTCAGGACAGGACTTGCTAACAGTAGGACACATGCTGATATTCCTAAGGGCTTGACAAAAGCATGCCAGGCTGTAGAGCCAAACCAGCAGGACAGAACAGGTTGTAGAGGGGAGCTGAGGAGTTCTCATGCTTCTTCAGGACTTACCCAAAGTTCAGACTTGGTGCCTCCTGGTACTATAAAACAAGAACCCAGTTATCCTTCAATAGAATCGGTATATTCACTTGCCCAACAAAGTCACAATATGGATATCAAAAACGTCAAACCTGCACCTTCTCCTCCTCTGGAGACCAAGGTTGCAAAAGAGGTTGCTTCAGGCTGTGACAACCAAGCTACTACTCTCCTAGTGGTGGCCTCTATGAAGAAGCTTCTGGAAGAATCCCTGAGCTCTGTGGCCGAAACTCAGACCTCATCTACAGGTCAAGATGTGCTTTTTCCCTGCAAAACCGAAGATGAACTCTCTCCTCAGGAGACTGAGACTAGCGTTAAACCTGATCTTACTCCACAGCATGGGTACACTGACCCCTCCATAGACGTCAAACAGAGCCCACCCCTTTGTCATTCTCCCCCTCAGGCCCCTGACTTTTCAGCTGAAGACACTGTCCTTTCATGCCAGGGTTCTGTGCTTCAAATCCCTTGTCCCATCGTTGCAGAAAGCCCGAGCCCCAGCCAAAATTCAGAGGGTAGGACACATAATCTGTCAGTGGCTGTAGGTGTGAGGCCTGTACATAGAGGCACCCAAGCACACAGTGGCAGGAGAGCAAGACTTCGACACGGTGGCCCTCCACAGGCATGTGGAGGTCAGCAGCAGAATGAGCGCAGTGAGCTTCAGAAGAAGAGAGAGTACTGGCGGGTAATGAAAAGAAGGCAGAGGGCCAGAAAGGCCAAAGAGAAGGAGAGAAGCAAATATGCTGTACAGCATAAACAGCTTTTTCAGGTATCATGTCTCTTATTTCAACTTCAAACTAAAGATTTCTTTAATCAACTAATATATATTCTCTCATTTTTGATTATTATCTTTGTTTACCCTCATGTCTCCTTTGTGACAGATTTGCACTGTGGTTGTCTATCCTTAAATCGGAAGATCAGATAAAACCTCTGATCTGTTTTAACGGTTGCCTTATCTCATCCTTTAGCCAATACAGAGGAAATCGACCAGCTATCAACTCCATCATCCGTCTGTGACTAAGCTGGGGAGTCACACGAACCGCAACGACCATGCTGTCCTACCTGCTGTCCCTCCACGTCCCGCCCGGCTTGTGTTGAGTCCCACTGAATCAAACCAACAGCCATCAAATGGGAGCAAGACTACATTTTCAGAAACGTCTCAGGTGAAAAAATGGCAGCTCCAAACGTGTGCTCTCACCCCATCCACCAGACCAGATACTGTGACGTCCACACGGATCATGAATCATGTAAAGCCCTTCCCTCCTCAAATGCAGAACAGAAGACCCTGCATGACCAATTTAAGAACTAAACAAAACCACTTTAAGGCGGCCGCGAACCAAGGGCTGGATCCAGAAGAGATTCTAAGGAGGAAGAGGATGCAATGGAGAATAAAGAAGCAAGAGCAAAGAGCAAGGAAGGCAGCGCAAGAAAGAGAGCTCAGCCACCAGGCAAAACTCGGGCTCGACTTGTACAACAATATTACAGAAGTAGTTCAAAGGTAGGTGGATAGATGGACCTACTCATGAGTCTTCCCGCCAATCATGCGGTTTAAACATAGAGCAGTGTATTAAAAACTACCTCTAGTTATTTATTTTTGATTGGGCGATTGCTTTAGCGATAAGCATATGTGTAATTCACATTATATATGGAAATGAAACTAATTTATGTAACCAACAGGCTTATTTAGAAGGCTTTTTGAACTAGGTGAGGAATTAAAGACTGCATGCATACAGCAGGTACAACAAAGGATAGGTGTTAACAGAAAATACATGAAGTGGTCTGGAAAGTGGAAACACCCAGGGAGAAGGAGGAGCCTAGAGTAACCATGATGCAACTTGTTTATTCTTGCAACATTTTAAATGGTTGCAACAACAGGGTGTATGAAATTGTCTTGGTACCCAAGAGAAAGGAGAAGGTGTATACATGCTACAGATCACTCGGCTTCATAATAATTAACAATGATTTACTAGCTCTGTGTGAGAGAGTTAATGTTTTTGCTTGTTCTTTGGTTTCCATTGCAGTACTCCACCAGACAGACCAGGCTACCAGCTTGCACAATGTCAGGTTACACCGCTTAAAGGTATTGTACTCCAAATCTTAAAGGGGGAAAAAGCTTCCATAACACAAAATCATTTGTTTGATTCTGTGCATGCTGTTTGCACCATCATTCCCCTCCTTGTTTTTTTTAAGTTTTTTTTGACACTCTGAATTTATTACATTGGTAAGTGTCATAAGTCTCAAAAACTATAAGCCTCGTATCTGCTGTTGGAATTTCTTTCCAGATGAAGCAGAGCTGTTTTTTGTTCCTGATGATAACGGCTCAGAAGAGCCCTTATCGGAGGCCAAGTGGAGGAGCACCTACCTTATGGATTATGATCCCATTAACCAGCTGTTGGTCTGCATGGTGTGTGGGGAGCAGCAGTACTGCCTCAGTGTGGAAGGGGTAAAAGCTCATATTGAAGAAGCCCACCCAGGCACCCTGTCTCTGGATGAACAGGAACGCAGTCGCATCCTACAGGCCTGGGATGAACAAGTAGCTATGAGAGAACGCTTCTTCACCAACCAGCTTTGGCAGCAGAGTGGTGCCCTCGAAGGTAGGAGCAGTTAATTAGTTCCAAATGATCTTTCTGAATAAAAACGTATGACGAATATGTCAAGGTGCAGACACTCTGCACTGCTCATGAAGCTCATAATAATCAGTTAATGAGCTGGAGAAAATGGTGCAGTGCTGCAGAAGGTTAAAATGGCTTAGAGGAGACATTGGGCAATTGGTCTAAGATGAGACTGGTATAATAAACCCAACTTTCAAATAATGTTGGAATAGTAGAAATAGTAATTGTGTTTACTTGTGCTCAGAGTGAGTGCCCTAGTATTTTCTGGGAATTAGAAGGAGCCTGTAAAAACTGCCTGCAGCAGTAGGCTGGCAATGAATTACCACAAATTCAGTATTACGCTGTTCAAGATATCAAAATCCTCACAATTTCCTGACACAATTCAGGAACTGTCCAATAGTTTATAAATGAGGTTTGAGTTTAAAGGTTTACTGTTCTTCTAAGTAGCTTACAAATGAAGAATTACCACTATAGTCCATGGTAACAATGGTCCGATACACATCTGGCCAGTATAGGAGTAGCAGTTCTTTGTTTAATGGGACTTGCACTGGCACAAAACACACTTTTCCCATATGTAACCAATATATTGTGGTTTATTATCTTCTTTCCAGAGAAAAACACCACACACACAGCAGAGATTGAAGTGACTCTGGATGCAGAAGACATGAA
Source organism: Salminus brasiliensis (assembly GCF_030463535.1). Classification (NCBI taxonomy): domain Eukaryota; kingdom Metazoa; phylum Chordata; class Actinopteri; order Characiformes; family Bryconidae; genus Salminus; species Salminus brasiliensis. The sequence continues at coordinate 23,917,556 of NC_132886.1, forward strand.
GCATACCAATGCACGAACGTCTTAAATCACCATCAGCTTTAGAAAGTTCTGACCTCTGTTCCATGTGAGACACACTGTGCTCCCAGTGCTCTACTTCACCAAGAGAGTTAAGGAGTCCAAACCTTAATTGTTAAACACAAAAGCACAGAGGAGCCTCGCAGGCCTATTCTTATGAATCTGGGTAAGCATGCTGTATCTCTGAACTGCCTTAAGACCTACTTCCCTCCTTTAAGCTCTCTTAAAGAGAGACCTGCCATGTTTTTTTCTATCCTTCTTAGCCAAAAAGAGGGAAATGTATATGTATATAATTTAATGAAAGTTTATACATTTAATGAAGGTGTCAATTTCAGATAGCCTGATAAGCTCTTTAGAGTTATTGAGCTTTCATGACCTTATATGTTTTTATGAAACATACTGTAAATCTCTTAAGTGGAATGCTGTTTCCTCTGTTCTCTCTGCTGGTTCTTTATTTTATTTTTTCTAACAGTTCCTTCCTCTTTAAGCTGTTACTGTTTCATACTGAACACATATGCACACATACCTGAAGATGCTGTTGTATCAGCAGTCTTAGCAATTAACAACTAAATAAATGTGTAAATAATGTGTAATATGCATTTGCAATATGTTGTACATTCTTATTTGTTTTACTGGAACATTTCTGGGAAACTACTGTGCCTAATATATACACTATATGAACAAACGTATTGGGTCACCTGACCACAATTCAAGGGTTTGAAAAGGTTATCCTGCAGTTGTTGGAGTAGCACTCTCTTCTGTCCACTGGATGCTCTCTACTAGGTTTTGAAGCATTGCTGCGAGAATTTGGTAGAATTCAGTGACAATAGTGTTAGTGAAGTCAAGATGTTGGATGATCCCCTACCCCACCTCACCTCATCCCACACGTATTGGATAGAGCATCTTCATTCTAGAGAACACAGTTCCAGTGTGAGGCGTGGTGCCAATAGGTTCATGTTTATCTGCTCCAGAGTGTCCTATTCTATTTGCAATACTTCTCTACAGGGACAAGACCAGCTATGTATGTGCGCACATTTGTACATCTATACTAGCTGAATGCATTTGTTAGAAGGGGTGTCCACAAACATTTGGACATATAGTGTATATACAAAATGCATTTCCTTTTGTGGTTTGCATGTTAAGTAAGTTGTACAAGTCAGTTTTTAAATTAATTTAAACTTTATTAAACATAAGCAGTTCTTTTTTACTTGATAAAGCTAATGATGAGCATGAAAACTAAGGGACTTTCAAGTTGTCTTGCTACTGTTTAGCATAATCAGTGGGTTTCTGTGGGATGGATTAGGAAAGGAATAGATAGAATAGATATGTGGTTAAAAAGTGCATTTGGGTCAACATGATGTTCTTCATTAAGGTTGCATGGGCAGGAATCGGATGTATCCAAACTAGGACCACATGTTAATGTGCCTCAGATCAGATTTTAAAAAGATCAGACTAGAGTGTCCACTCTGCTCTGACCAAATCCATATGACGTTCACATTACCAGCTCCTTTACCTGAATGGAGGATGAAAAAGATGTTTAAGGGATCTGAAACAGAATGCACTCTGTAATATGCCCTTATAGACAAAAAAAGCAGTTGGCCTTGACAAGCCATATGAAATTCGTGTGTAATTTGACCAACAAGGTAACGTAAACTGAAATTATCAATAATTCCAAACTGCTATAATAGTGTTTCAATTGAATTTGGTTGTTTTGAAATGATGGTGGCTGCCAATACAATATTTTCAGTTGTATTCTTTGTAATGTGATTTTTATTTCCTACTCACAGCCTTTTCATATCTATTGTTCCAACTTTTCAAAAGCTAATAAAGAGTTTTCTACTGTCAAGCAGGTTTCACTTTGCTTTACATAATTAAGAAAACATTTTTATGCATTCCCAGTTTAACATGAACAGAAATGCCTGTGATATAGAAAACTACAAAAAATTTAATTTCATGTTTGCTCTTTCAAAAGTCGACTAAAGACCATTTCAAAATGCTGTTAGCGCTTCAGACCCTGTAGCATACACTTCTTTCAAAACTACAATAGTCATAATTAACATCAGTTTCATCTGCCCTAAAATAGAATTTGGGTGGGACTCCAATTTATGACATTCAAACTGTTACCAAAAAAAAATAAATAATAAAAATTGCACAATGATTAATAACTGCTCAAAAAAATGTAGGGCTCAAGGGGCCAACAACAGTAATCACTTGAATGATGTACAAAGAGGAAAGAAATCTTGCATCTAGCTTTTATACACGGTCAAGTAGCTTGTAATTACAGATAACATGCTTGATCCATTTTAAAATCCACAGAATCCTCGCAGAATATAACGCTTGGCCCAACACAGTACTATGATGATTTATTTGTCCTCAGCACAGACATTTAAACGGTATAATTAACTGTTTTTACTTAAAACTTTCAAAATGAGTTTTAAACACTTCCAATACAAGATTGAGATTGCAAAATGGTGGTCAATATCTATGGTGTTCTCTAAAATCACTTGCCTTGTTGCAAGCTAAATAACCTTTCTCTTCTCTGGAAAAACAGAAAGCAAACACTTTATCCAGGCCTTGACTACCTTGATATATAACACAAGCATCTTTTTTTACCAGCCAGTCCGAGAAAAGGCTCACTACGGCCAACTACTGCTTCATCCTTTGTGAGTACTGCTGGTCCTCCTCTGTGTTGTGCTCCTGTTCTGTTTCCGACTGTGTATTTTGCTCAGAGCTATGCTGCAAATCTGCAGCTGCCTGGATCTCCCTGGGCCCAGACTCCAGGCGAAACACTGTGGGAATCCGTCCCAAGATGGGGTTGGTCTCCTGCAGGCCAGAGATCCACCGAGCGAGGGTAGCCTGGTCATTCTGACCTACCATGCACATTGCATAGACTGGATCATCCACCACTGGCCATGAAGAGATGCAGCAAGATCAGACATCAGTCATGTCAGCCAATAATACACATTGGTTTAAATGGACAAGGTAATTGACAAGATGAGGTCATTCACACTGATAGTCCGTTGAACCCAGTTTCAGATCCTACTACTAAATCATGTACGTGCTTTGAAGTATAACTGTGCATAACAGTTCAAGCTTACCGTCATCCACGTCAAAGGTGTCATCATCTCCCAGGTCTGTGGTAAATTCAAAATCAATATAATGGGGAAAGAAGAGGCTCTGTTGTGGACTAACCAGTTCGAGATCAATCTCCAACTCCTAGATGGAACCCATAGAACAGAACAGCTTAGCAGAAGGAAAGAGAGTGAGATCGGTTTGCTTGCTTGCACAAGATACCCTCAACTATCTAGCATGATGCTTAGCATGAGCAGTATTTGAAGATCTTAGGACCCTATGATTGTAAGATATTCACTGGTAGCCCAGGATGCAGCTGATAATCATTAGGGATCAGTATTTGAACTACACCAATCAGCCATAACATTTGCACCACCTGCCTAATATTGAGTCAGTCCCCTTTGTGCCGCCCCAACAAATCTGAACATCCGAGGCAGGGACTCCACAAGATCTCTACAGGGATCCTGTGATATACTGCACCAGACCTTTAGCAGCACATCCTGTAAGTTGTGAGGTGGGACCTCCATGAATCACATCAATATACTTAGAAGCCAACAATCCGGTTGCTAGTTCACTGGTTGTCTTTTCTTGGACCACTTTTGGTAGGTCCAAGAAAAGACCAGAAACACCCCACAACACCTGCCTGGTCGTCTAGCCATCACAGGATCACAGTATCCTTATTCTTATGCTTTTTCCTGTTTTTAACACATCACTCTTAAGAAATGAGTGTTCACTTACTGCCCAACATACCCACCCATTGACAGATGCCACTGTAGAGGAAGATAATCAATGTTTTTTCACTTCACCCATCAGTGGTGCTAATGTTATGGCTAATCTGCATAGTTTTGCTATTTGAATACAAACAAACAATAGTTAATAACCCATTCAGAGAATGTTTAGATCATTATGAAGGAAAATGCAGATGCAAGATATGGCCACCTACACATGATAAGCTGTTGGACAACAGTTCACTGTAGCTCTGCAAAACGCTGAGTATCTAAGTATAATCTTGTAACCTTGTAATATGACATTTCTTAACATTACCATCTCCTCAGGAGGAATAGGGTCGGCCCTGAGCAGGTAATAATGAACACAGGTCTTCCTAAGCCACAGGGGGAAGGGGCCCTCCACAAACACTGGTTTGTCTGGGTTATGCCTGGCAAGCAGAGAGCTCTGGTCTGGGCTTTGGATTCCTGTTAGAAGGGCAGAGAGTTAAAGCCTAATGAAAAGGTTTTAATCCTTAAAGCAACTCACATCTGACCCTCATAAGTCCATAGATGGGGGGTGTAGATGCATGTTGTATTTACTGAGTTTCTAATGCCAAGTGGAATAAATAAATGAATAACAGTGAGTCCAACTTTTACAGTTATGACACTTAAGTGTCCGCAAATAATTAATGACAGCTTTAAATTAACCAAATTCCTTCTGGCTATAGAACCAATATGAGAATTGTAATATCAATGCACTGGCAATCTTTGCTTAGATACAGTTTAAAATAAAACATTTGCCTGTTTATATGAATGCAGCTTGATTTAAAAACAAAACAAAACTCTGTACCTAAAATATATGGCTGGGTGATCTCCTCTCCTGTCTCCGTGATGTCTGTCGAAGGATGCTTAAAACAGACACATAGAGAAGGTGAGTAAAATGTCCGAATAGCACAACATCTGAATCACAACGATTGGCTTAACAAAGCCTGATGATCATTCTGCTGTGTGGCTGTAATGCTCCCGTTTGCTCCTGCATCTGTGATGCATCCCTTTACTTGCAGTGTTTATTTGGTAAATCCACATCTCTTTCTTTATACTAGAAACAGTGAAAGCAAAGTCTGTGGTTTGGTTCTGGTTATGTTTGTGACACATTGGTAACTAAAACACTACAAAGTACAGGTCAGCATATTGGACCCTACAACTGCCCTGCCCTCGTCCAACTGCAGATCCACTGAAAACGGAACAGTTAGTGATAAAGTATGAAGCATGAGCTGTAAATTACTGAAACACTGAATTATGTGAGCCATTCTCTCTACACATGGCAGTGAGAGAGAGAGAGAGAGAGAGAGAAAGAAAGAAAGAGAGACACAGACACACACACAAAACTAAGGGAAGGGAACAGGGAAGCAGTACTCCTAAATCCACTACAGATCCCAACTCCCAACAAGGATTACAGCTTAATATTTCCTGGTAAAACCTGACCTGGTAAAATTGTACTCCATATCATGAAGCTTTGTTCATATAATATATAATATCTCACACATCAGTTAGATTACCTGATAAACAGTAATTCGCGCATCCAGGTCATTAGCGATGCGGGGGAGACTGAAGCGTGCGAGGTCAACAGGGTCCTGCGGGAGCTCGTGGGGCACTGGGAGCGGGTTTGCGTGTTTAAATTTGGGAAACCAGTACATCATGCGCTGATACTTCCTCATGGGGTGACTCTTTTGTCCAAAGATCTGAAGCAGGAGGGACTTTGTTTCCTTGTTAGGCATGACTCCTGCCAGTACAAAGATATCAAAACACATGAAAACTCTGACAATGAAACTCACATGTCCATCATTGAACACATGTTCTTGCAAGTGTCAATCTTTGTGTATCAGTCACATGGAACCACTGCAACTTAAACAACTGAATACTGTGTAAAAGATAATGGTGAATAAACCAATAAAAATGGCTTAAAATGACTAAATTCGAGATGGTAGAGATTAGGCCTGAGCGGTACGGTAAAAGTGTTATATCATGATATTCAAGGACAAAATTCACCAGTCGCTGCAAAATTTAACATCTGCTGCACTGATATGGGAACATCTGGACAAGGATTACTGGATTACTATTACAGATCACTTATAAAATGTGTTTTACTACAGACAGGTTTTAAATGCAATACATTATATAGGAACTATATGCTGTGACCACAGAGAAACTCATTTACTCATGTTCCCACCCATACAGCTTCACCCAGTTTAACTCCGCCCAGTCATAGTGCAATTCTCAGGACTCCCAATCAGAACATGGCTCATTTGTATTTTATTTACAGTCTCAAATAAAGCCCGGCTTAATTCTAAAGTTGAGTTGAGGCTGGAAAATGGTTCTGTGAAAATGATTCATGACAGTGTAGTCATGTTTTCTAGAATATAAAACTGCACTCATTTTGTTAGTCGTCCTCAACGTACATGGACAAAAAAAAATATTAGAAAATATAGCTTTTAAAAGCAATTATTCAATTGGTTTATGTAACTATACTATTTTTGGGCCCCTGCAAGATGACAACAGCTTCAATTTGCTTTGGTGCATTTTCTGAACCCGTTTCTGATCAAAGAAATCTCCCATGGGGAAAAAGCTGACCATGTTGTCAAGTGGTGACTGTGAAGGCCACAGCAAATGGGTTACATCACTGAATACTCATGAAACTATTCAATGCCTCCTCAGGCCTTCTGGATGGAGGCACTGACATCACTCTAATCAAATTAGAAATGACAGCATTATGCTTCCAGGAGAATTTCCACCCACCCGTTTGTGGTCTTGTGGTGGTCCAGGACCTTATTTAAGATGTTATGTAGTTTTTTACCCCTAAATTCAGACCCCAATTTCATTGACAATTCCCACCCACTAGCTAGGACTCCCCCTATCACACAATGCTACCTGTGCTATGCTTAGGGATTAGCATCCTCTAATATCTCACAGTAACTCACAATCACTGTACAACTGAGCATTGTGTTCAGTGGAGAACGCCAACTGCTGTTGCTCTGTTGCTCCAGCAAACAGACGCCTGCACATGCTACACTGAATAATGGGGAACTGGCCATCATACCTACTCAAAGACAGCTCATTATGCCCACTTGGGGACTGTGAGCCACGACTGGCTGTGGCATCACGGGGAATTAAAGTCACAATCTCCCAATGACTGGGCCAACGCTAAGAGAGTTGTGCCACTCAGGAGCTCATGAAATTAGGTCATATTTCATTAATTTAACCACAAAATTCTGTGTTTGTTGAATTGCATGCTCATGATAGCCTCAGCATAGAAACTCTAAAATAATAAGCAATTATGATGACCAAAGGAAAACACAACAAACCATGACTTTCCATCTGCTCCAGCACCTGCACGCCACACTCTTGCTGCTTGGGGTAGTGATTGAACATCCTCTGAATAAAGTTAATTGGCACAAAAACCTCTTTGGGAAACACATCCAGGAGTTTGTTGTAGACAGTAATGTCCCGTTGTACTCCGAACTCCGGCATTTTTTTCAGAGCGGCGTATATAAACTCCACATGTCCACGCCTTCGGATGTCCTTCTTTTTGAAGACCTCAACCACTCTGTTGAAATTGGCTTTGTTTTTTGCATCCTTAGCTGCTTGCTCAAACGCGTAATCGTCATGTGTGACCAAAGACTTGTCCTTGGTCTCATTCTCGACTATTTTCAACAGCTCTGCTTCTGCACTGTTGGGCTTGTCCTTGTAAACTGCCGAACCACAATGAATCCATCTTGGCTCCTTAAAATAAAGAACATTTAAAAAAAATAAATATATCACAAAAAAATAGCTTCTGCTTCACAGTACGCTTTATCTGCAGTCTATAACAAGAGCTGGTTAAAGACTAGTTTAAACTGTCAGCGGTAAATACTAACTTGACCAATGCAGAGGCGTGGGCTTGAGGGCTGCAGGAAAGTTGCATGAAGACAGCTGGGCATGACTGGTGTCTTGATGAAAAGGGGGATCCACCCAACATGCTGGGTTCGCAAGAGAAGCCTGACAGTATTCATGGTGCGAGATCAACCTTTCTGTAGAGAAAACTGACAGCATAAGATTGCAGATTACTTCAGTTAAGAAACATTACTACTCTGTCTGCCCCATCAGGTTCAGCCATGTCAAAAGTAAATGTTTTTGTACTTAGTAATTGTATGTATGTATTTGGCTATTTTATACAATTATGTAGTTACATTTAACAAACTGCTATAACATTGCTCAGACATAAATAATTAAGCTATTATATTATGCTACTCATATCTCTTTTTTTGGTTTTTACTTTGACAGTAATGAATCCAGCAGTTATTCTTTACATTGTGTCAAAACTTCATGTCAAATGCATCAACAGAAGTGTTCCTTTTTACATTGACTTCCAGTGAAGGTTCTTTTTAGGGTAACCTGTAAGAATCCTCCTGTAGATGTATGGCATTATATGAATACAGCTAGTTAGTTCCCATCATGTATATACACTTTAATCCTACATTAAACAGATATAGCTTGTTATCATATATATAGCTGGCTGCCCATTATTAATATATAGCATGACATTAAACTTATTTGGCATACAATTTTAACGACATGCATTAGTTTATTAGATTATTAGTTTGTGCTTTTTAAAGATTAATCTAATCTACTACAGCTATTAGATTCATGCAGAAATGCATGTATTGTTAATATAGCTGTGACATGGTACAATTAACCAATATGTAATTATGTAGTCATGATATAGATATATAGAACACGTGTATAACTGAATGAATGAATGAATGAATGAATGAATTTTAGGATGATATAGCTGCTTAACTCATACAGAATATTGTAGGTGTCGTTAATACACAGCTATGACACTACAGTTTTACAGGCGTCTGAATCTCCTGCTGGTCTTACTGGTTGATAAACGGGCTGGTCGTCCAGATCCAGATCGGAGCCGGTCAGTAAACCCAGGTTAAAAGGGTGTCCTGTCTGGGACAGTTCTTCTGTCAGAAAGCGGTCTCCAGCGGTCACGTCTCCTCACAAACACACCGCCATCAGACCACACTTCAGTCCGCCCCTGTTCTCTGTCCCTCCTAACAGAACTGGAACATTTGCTTTCTACCTATGGTTCCGCCGCGTTAGTTCCGCACAAGAACAGGAGTTTTTGCGCTTTCTGTGCATATTAGTCAATATTAGTTCAGTGGTTTATGTAATGTGAATATAATGTAATGTGACAAAAGGTTTGTAGTTTATTTGTACAAAGTTTTGTAGTCTCCAATTTTGCAGAAGTGTCGTCTTTATTATTTTTTAAATAGATAAATAAAATTGTTGTACTATTTCTATATTCTAGACTATTCCAGGACATGAGTTGCTACTATGGAAATAAAACCATGAAAACAAAAAATAATATTTTAGCCTTGTTCCCAAATCCTATGTTCAGGAGAACTGCTGGGACAAAAATATGCACTTAAAAAAAACAAAAAACAAAAAAAAACACGATAATGAAATCAATAAAAATGTAATCAAAATGCGTCCTCCCAAATCCCAAATGCGTCAAAATGTTTAGACGGTAATTTGTGTATTCTCTGTACAGTTTTACAGTTTTTTGTAAAGAGTAATATTGTTGAAATAAATAAATAAATATTTTTTACAAAACAAATAATAATAATCATCAGAGAAACAAGCAGATCATCACACAAGTCAATGTATTTGTTAATGTTTATTTGTGTAATACATCTTTATATGTTACTAAACTGAAAGTATGTACCCCCTCAATGTCAGGGCCATATTTAATGTGACGTTTTTAGCGTTGCTCCATTCATCCCCATTCATCAGGACCTCTCTCTCTCTCTCTCTCTCTCTCTCTCTCTCTCTCTCTCTCTCTCTCTCTCTCTCTCTCTCTCTCTCTCTCTCTGGCGCCTTCTTGCGGTCTGCAGTGCTGTTGCGACCAGGTTCCCCTTAAACCGGCTCTTGCTCGCACCATCGCCGCCAGGGGGCGCAGCGACTCAGCTGTATTACAATCAGAAGTTCGCTTCTCTTTTCCTGGGCTGGACTGGAGCTCTCTGGCACCTCTTATTTTGCAGGAGTTTCCTCCGCAGCGCAGCAGTAGTGTAGCTAAGGCAGTTCTGCGCCTCCCTGGGGAAAGAAAGTTTGCATGAACGGAGCTCCTGGAAGAAAATCTATCCGCGCGCGCGCGCACACACACACACACACACACACACACACACACTCCCTGTCGCGCACTTGCTCGCCTCCGCAGCTGCGCAGCTCATTTCCTGGGTTGGGGTGTTTGGAGCGGTCTCGCTTCTTCACTCCACACACACACACACACACGTGCGCTCCTGTCCTGTCCTGTCCTGTTTTTTTGGCTGCTGACCGCGGCTCTGAAGGGCTGATCAGGACAAGAATGGACTGTACGTCTCACAGCATGAGCTACTTCCGAGAGGTGTGAACAGCAGAGCGGCTCCGACATGGACGGATCAACGAACAGCCTCGGTGAGTAGCTCAGTGTCCACTTCAGCAGGAGCTGGTTTCTCACTGTCGCACCTGAGACGCCGTCACTTCACTTTTACACACTTATACACACACACACACACACACACACACACACACACACTCCAGCCGCCCACTGCAGCCCCTGGTGAGCACTGTGGGGTGAAAGCTGAAGCCTGGTAAAATCACAGTGTGTTTGCAGTGACAGCTGAAGCTGTGGGGCTGTTGGGTGCTGGTGTGTTGATGGGTATAGACAGGGTGTGTGTGTCAGTGCTGTCAGTAACAGATGCTAATCTTGTTCTGTGACTTCTTCTCTCTTGCTTCACTGCCAAACTGTGTTCATTTCACCACCAAAAGGAAGCACTGCGGTGTCTCCAGCTGTCATTATTGTGGCTTGCTGAGCAGATATCTTGGTTGTGAAAGTGTCTGCTGAACTCGCAGGTGTGTGTGTTCCAGTCATGTGGACGGTTTGGTCTGTCTGTGAACTCCAGTAAGCTTTGGGGAAAGTAGCTGAATTACCAGGATTCCTGTTTCTGGTGCTTGAACTGCCTTGTCAGCTGATACAGCAGACTGCACCTCATACACAACAACTTTCCGCTCTGATCAAAATCAGTATTTGCATGTTTTTGTGTGGCGACAGTATCATATCGCGATTAGGGGTGTAACGATACACAAAAGCCACGGTTAAGATCACACCGCGGTTTGGACCTCATGGTTTGGTACGAGTGCAGTGCAGTGGGGGAAGTTAGTAAAGCCTGTAGTACTGTAGTACTTGGTGAAGCCTGTAATAGGCAGATCCTTTAGTATTTCGTGAAGCCTGTAGTTTTTTGAAAGCCTGTAGTAATTGGCAGATTCTGTAGTATTTGGTAATGACTGTAGTAATTGGTACAGCCTGTAGTAACTAGTAAAGCCTGTAGTTCTTGGTGACGCCTGTAGTTCTTGGTGACGCCTTTAGTAACTGGTTACGCCTGTAGTAACTAGTAAAGCCTGTAGTACTTGGTGACGCCTTTAGTAATTGATGAAGCCTGTAGTAATTGGTAAAGCCTGTAGTAATAGATGAAGCCTGTAGTAACTGATGAAGCCTGTAGTAATTGATGAAGCCTGTAGTAATTGATGAAGCCTGAAGTAATTGATGAAGCCTGTAGTAATTGATGAAGCCTGTAGTAGCCGGTAAAGCCTGTAGTAATTGATGAAGCCTGTAGTAATAGATGAAGCCTGTAGTAACTGATGAAGCCTGTAGTAACTGATGAAGCCTGTAGTAATTAATGAAGCCTGAAGTAATTGATGAAGCCTGTAGTAATTGATGAAGCCTGTAGTAGCCGGTAAAGCCTGTAGTAATTGGTAAAGCCTGTAGTACTTGGTGAAGCCTGTAGTAACTGATGAAGCCTGTAGTAATTGGTGAAGCCTGTAGTAATTGGTAAAGCCTGTAGTAATTGATGAAGCCTGTAGTAACTGATGAAGCCTGTAGTAACTGATGAAGCCTGTAGTAATTGAGGAAGCCTGTAGTAATTGATGAAGCCTGTAGTAACTGATGAAGCCTGTAGTAACTGATGAAGCCTGTAGTAATTGATGAAGCCTGTAGTAACTGATGAAGCCTGTAGTAATTGATGAAGCCTGTAGTAATTGATAAAGCCTGTAGTAGCCGGTAAAGCCTGTAGTAATTGATGAAGCCTGTAGTAATTGGTAAAGCCTGTAGTACTTGGTGAAGCCTGTAGTAATTGGTGAAGCCTGTAGTAATTGGTAAAGCCTGTAGTAATTGATGAAGCCTGTAGTAATTGATGAAGCCTGTAGTAGCCGGTAAAGCCTGTAGTAATTGATGAAGCCTGTAGTAATTGGTAAAGCCTGTAGTACTTGGTGAAGCCTGTAGTAATTGGTGAAGCCTGTAGTAACTGATGAAGCCTGTAGTAATTGGTAAAGCCTGTAGTAATTGATGAAGCCTGTAGTAATTGATGAAGCCTGTAGTAATTGGTACAGCCTGTAGTAACTAGTAAAGCCTGTAGTACTTGTTGACGCCTGTAGTACTTGGTGACGCCTGTAGTTCTTGGTGACGCCTGTAGTACTTGGTGACGCCTTTAGTAACTGGTTACGCCTGTAGTAACTAGTAAAGCCTGTAGTACTTGGTGACGCCTTTAGTAATTGGTGAAGCCTGTAGTAATTGGTAAAGCCTGTAGTAATAGATGAAGCCTGTAGTAATTGATGAAGCCTGTAGTAATTGATAAAGCCTGTAGTAATTGATGAAGCCTGTAGTAGCTGATGAAGCCTGAAGTAATTGATGAAGCCTGTAGTAATTGATGAAGCCTGTAGTAACTGATGAAGCCTGAAGTAATTGATGAAGCCTGTAGTAACTGATGAAGCCTGTAGTAATTGATGAAGCCTGAAGTAATTGATGAAGCCTGAAGTAATTGATGAAGCCTGTAGTAACTGATGAAGCCTGTAGAAATTGATGAAGCCTGTAGTACTTGATGAAGCCTGTAGTACTTGATGAAGCCTGTAGTAATTAATGAAGCCTGTAGTAGCCGGTAAAGCCTGTAGTAACTGATGAAGCCTGTAGTAACTGATGAAGCCTGTAGTAATTGGTAAAGCCTGTAGTAATTGGTGAAGCCTGTAGTAATTGGTGAAGCCTGTAGTAGCCGGTAAAGCCTGTAGTAGCCGGTAAAGCCTGTAGTAATTGATGAAGCCTGTAGTACTTGGTGACACCTGTAGTAATTGATGAAGCCTGTAGTAACTAGTAAAGCCTGTAGTAATTGATGAAGCCTGAAGTAATTGATGAAGCCTGTAGTAACTGATGAAGCCTGTAGTAATTGATGAAGCCTGTAGTAATTAATGAAGCCTGTAGTAGCCGGTAAAGCCTGTAGTAATTGGTGAAGCCTGTAGTAATTGGTGAAGCCTGTAGTAACTGATGAAGCCTGTAGTAACTGATGAAGCCTGTAGTAATTGGTAAAGCCTGTAGTAATTGATGAAGCCTGTAGTAATTGGTAAAGCCTGTAGTAATTGATGAAGCCTGTAGTAATTGGTAAAGCCTGTAGTACTTGGTGAATCCTGTAGTAGCCGGTAAAGCCTGTAGTACTTGGTGAAACCTGTAGTAGCTGGTACAGCCTGTTGTAGCTGGTACAGCCTGTAGTGTGTTAAGCATTAAAATGTTGACAGTAAACATATGCTCTCACATAGGTCATATTTTCATAAAACAACAACAAGGAGGTATGAATTGGTGTCACCTTCCCTCTGGGACACACCCCGTTTAGACTGAGCGGCGAGCCACCAGCAATGCGGCACTTATTAGGGAAAACGGCCAAATCAATCAACCAAGTAAAGCTCAGGTTCAAGCATAATATCAATAAAAAGTCCTAATCAGAGAAGGCATTTTGGTATCAATGGTCAGGGTGATATGATACAGTCCACATAATGGTTTATGATCCGATATGGGACAGTATTTGAAAGAAGGAGGTTGATGGCTGTATCCATGTTCTTACACTATTCTGTTAATGAGACTAGAGCTGGGAGGAGGGCAGGAGGGAGGCGTGAGGAGCATGATATGAATGTGCTGGAGCAGGTTGTTGACTGGTGCTGTTAGTTTGGTGTTTTTGGTGTTCACAGAGTGCAGCTGCATGAAGTATCATCACTAATATCCACTATGCAAAAAAAACTCCCACATTTTTGCATTGCGATATTGCAGTGTTTCCATTCGCTGTTCCACTCTGGTGTTTATTGAACCAATATCAGCAGAAACCAGCTGTTTTTTTGCAGGCTTGGTGTTCAGGCTATGCACCTACATTAGATACTGTCATTCATAGAATGCCGGTTCTTAACAGTGCATGTTAATACAGTTTCACATTTTAATATCTTATAATTATATTGTATTTTATTTTTTTCAGTATTGCTGTTGCTATCGGAAATGGAAAAAAAGTGGCATCTTCCCACCTCTAATTATCATTTGGCCCCAATTTAATTAAGTGCAGGCATCTCATTTCTTCTGCTCTGGCCTGCACTACCACCCACTCAGTCTTTTTAGCGACTCTGACGATCCTGTTTCCTGTTACATAGGTTTTTAATGGTGTGCGCACTACTGTATAGCATATTGAAACTGTTGTGGGGTGCCGCTGCACTGGCTTTTGTTTTGTTTACCGCCTTGTAAACTGCTGGAGCTCTCAGGCTTCGGGGAACAGTAAATATCACATGGAGGAAGCCCTCAGGCATCTGCTGGCATGCCCAACGTCCGCTCTGCGTTCTCGATGAAGTGCTAATGCATCCCAGCTTTCCCTGTAGCGACTCGCTGATGGGCTAGCAGCAGGACATGTCCGTGGTCTGGGCCGCGTCGAAAGAGATCATTGTCCACATCATTGGTGCTGTGGTGCCTGTCGTTTCTAATTGCCCTCCAGTTTGAGGCACGGTTAGTTTCCAGACAGCTTGCTGAAATTCTTATTGTGGAGAAAGTGACTCAACAGGAGAAAGTTGTTGAAGCTGAAAAAAGAGTAAACACACAATGGTCTGTTTTCATAAAGCCTCTCTATTCCTGTCAATAAGGTGCACTTGAGGAACTTTTAGGGGTTCTTCCATATGAGACTATGTAGGAACCTCTTAAGGTGCCTTAAGGAAGCCTTTTCTTTAAAGATTCCTCAAATCATCAAGGTTTCCTTCACAGCTTCAAAATGAAGAACCTCCAAAGGTTCCTCAAGAAACGTGAACTTTTAGCAGTGTAGTCATTAAGAGAAATCTGATCTGAATTTGGCCCTATGTGTGCAAAGGTTTGTAGACATCTTTTCCAAATCAGGACTCTTAATAAGATGTTTGTTACCGCTTTACTGCAGTAACAGCCTCCACTGTTTTGTAAAGGCTTTACAGTAGAGATCAGAACATTGTTGTGAAGATGTAATTCAGCCATGTATTCAGCCATAGGAGCGTCAATCATCTCTGATACTGATGGGGGATGATTAGATCTGGTTCCAGTGCTCCAGGTTTCATAATACTGTAGATAGGTCTGGTGCTTCTCATGCTTTTACACATGGAGCAGGGTTGGTGAGATGTTCTTTTATATTATATATAATTATATATATATTGGGCTTGGGTCAAGATTGTTATTTTTTATGTAATAGATTGGTTGGTTTTATTTTGAAGGAAAGAAGCAAGAAATGAGTTTAATGTTTATTCAATTCGTTGTTGGCTGGCACAGGCGTCTGTTAGATGGTGTGGTGGAGCTGGGGACCTGGCGCTTTCCTGGCGTTTCAGGTGCCCAACGGATGCCGCATTGGTGGCATATCGAAAAGAGGTTGTGGCTGGCTTCACTTGTATTAGAGGAGTTGTGGGTTTTACCCCCAAAAAAGTCTTTACCCTCAAACGGGTGTGTTAATTGGCAGTACCAGATTGGGACAAAAAAGGGATACATTTGACAAACAAAATTGAGGGGGGGGGGATTCGATATCAATATCAATCAGTTTATCCATCAGTGTGTTGTTGTTATACAAAATTTAATTCTTAACTTTTAACGAAAGTTAATGTAAAATATTTTATTTAAAATTAATTTGGAGCATTTCTGTTTGTTCATTTATCATTAAATTGTATTTATTTATTTTTGTCCATTTATCATGCCTGCAGACAGTAACATGTAACAGATCTTTTGGTCCAAATGTTTTCTGAGCTTGACTGAGTGAAAATCTGAAGAAACCGTTCACCTCAAGCCATGTCATGATCAATTCAACTGTTTGGTCACAAATGACTATTGATTTTTGGCAAAAGCATCAAGGTGGCTTAGGAAATGAAAATTTATAATCTGTTATAAAATCGCCATTTTCAGCCTTGAATTCCTTCTTATTTGTACAAAATGTGGTTGTTGATACATGTGTTGAAAGTACTGAAAGAGTGATGCAACCATCTAAACACTGGCCCTAGGTTGCTCTCTTGTGGCATCACAGTGGCTTTGCTCTCTTTGGGTGAGTAAGTTTGTCCCCCCTCACCCCCATCACTGAGTAAAGCTAGCCAATCCAGAAGTCTGCTAGCTGATGTAACAGAATTGGCAGTTAAAGCTTTCCCCCTCCAGCGTGTTCAGCTGTCCGGAGATGTTGTGTTATGTCATGTACTCACTACATGACTTTCAGTGGTCAGATGGCTGTACTGTTCACACTACACACGTTTGACTTGGGATCGGGATGTAATTGGACTCCTTAAGGTGTTGATGTTTGCACACCACATGACTGATCAGCAACAGAGAGCCACAAATAATCAAGTGTCCTTAATCCAGTCTGTCATCATCCATCATCGTCTGCTCTACAAACTATGTTTTGTTGTGGAAACGTACACGAGAAGTGACATGTACTATGTGAAAGTAGTCATGCTTGTTGATGTTGTGCAACTCCTTCTCTGGAACTCGTTGCTGCACTCGCTGCCAGTCACAACACTTTATATACTACAGAATTTGTACTGTGGACAGGTCCTGATATTTACACTGCGTTCCAATTACCTTGGAATTTGGGTGTCGGAGCTGGGAATGGCTTCACACCTGAGTTGACTGCATTCCAGTTAAACATTCAGATAACTGTACAGGGGCTTTGAGTGGTTTAGCGGTTCATTATGGAGTTTAAATACAGAGCCATATCATTTTGCCATCGACGGCCAGAATCCATTAGAGCACAGTTGGCTGTGCTCTTGCCAAGTGGGTAGTTGACGCTCTCTCTCCTCATCACTCTTAAGCAATGTTGCTTAAGCTCTGTTAGTGTCGGGCGCATTGCTAGTGCTTGGCAGATCAATTGGCGCTACCAAATTTGGAGCAAAAGAAAAATTCTCTTTAATACTGTTTATGTGCGGTGCAGCCATCTTGGATTTTGAATTTGGGGTTGGTGAGGCTCTCCGGACTTAGGAGGTTTTGCCAATTGAAATTTCCAACTTCAACATCCCACTTCAAATGGAATCCACAATTAACCTGCTGGATACTTTTGGGTGTCTATCGAACTGGCTGCAATTGAGCTATTGAGTGCAATTGAGTTCTGAAAGATGTGGTTGACTCACTTTCATAACTTTGAGGAAGCACATGCTAGCCTTCATCCTCCTAGCCCAGGTAGCGTTGTGTGAAAGGGGGAGTCCTAACTGGAATTAGAAATGACTAAACTGGGGGGGAAACTGAAGAAAAATCCCCCCAAAAAGCAAGCAATGATTGAATTGGTCATCTGTAGCAGTTACTACTTCTAAATTGTGCAATTCTAACTGGAAACTGAAAGTGAATGTGAAATGTCCAACTCAGGTACATTCCTCTCAGCCTTTCGCTCAACTGAAGTTATGATTGCATGAACTAAAAAAAAATGAAGCGTGTAGAAACTGGCTACTGGGCCTGAACTCTCCAGCACGCAGCAGCTTCAGCGCAGGAACAGAACTAATGTCGCTGTTTGCCTTCCATTGTCGCTGTGATGCATTCTCATTCTGAGAGGTGAGAAAGTGTACGCGCCTCCTTGAGGTTTTGCATGGCGTGTGTGCGTGCAGATGAGTGAAGGTGCAGGGGCGGACAGGATGTGCTGATGTCGGGCCGTAGGGCCCTAGAGCCGTCACAATGCCACACTGACAGGAAAGACGGCAGCAGAGGGTGGGCGGCCTGACGCAGAGAACATCACATTTAGAAGTTCTTACAGACGGCTGCTTCAGACTTACACCTAAGGTTCGGGGATAAGGCATAGCGGTGAACCTGAGAACGCCACAATACTACACAATACAGAAGATGTTAACAGAAGCATACTTGAGTACAGTAATGACTTTTAATTCGTTTGCAGAAATAAACGTTTAAAGAAATCAAATTATTTGTGAACAATAGTGTTAAAATATGTTTAAATAATGTTTCATTAAAATAATATATATAATATATATATTACACACATTTATAATGGAGTTATTGGCAAATATTGGCTACTGTGTTACTTTGAAGTTACTTGTAACTGCGCGGGAAGGAAAACATGCTGTGTAACCCGAGACATATTTCCAAAATAGTCCAAAATATTACTGTACCACATCAGTCTACATGCTTCTGTCACTTTCACTAACAGTTCTGTATCTCTCAGCCTTTCCTGAAAGACATGTGTAAAGCGTGAATTACATTTCCTGGACTGTAGGGGGAGCCCAAGAGCAAGAAGCACCTTGCATAATGCTGCTTTAATAAACAAGCTTGTTTAATTTTTCAGATGCAGTGATGTGACAGATACATGCAACATCTTGTATTTTATTCTCTTGCTGTCATGTCAGTCATCAGCGCTCAGCTTTTCAGCTGTTTTAAACCACATTATAAAACCAAACTATTTTTCTGTTTGTACCTTTATTAATAGTTTAGAAAAGAAAGTTTAGGTAATTGTTTTTTTTGTATTTAGGCAAATCCAGCTCCTCCAACTAAGACTTACGCCCTGATGAACATGAAGTTGAATGTGACTGAATATATGCAGTGTTTGGAATTAGCTGTTTAATGCTAATCAATCTGCTAACTACAGATAATCAGGTTTTGACAATAATCTGTTCCCCACATTTATAAACACTTTAGTAATCTGAGGATGACAACTCTCTGTCTACATTCATAGCTCAGAATCTTCGTAAATGTAGAAGACTGTTGGGTACTAGGCTCAAATCCAGGTCTGTTTCAAGAAATCGGATCACAGTTTTCATCCGATGTAATAAATTGGAGGATGCTGTCTTCTAGAGCTGTTGGGGCACATGTATTCTGAATGACGGTATGGGGGTCATGGTTTAGTGCACATTGAATACATGATACCCACTATTTGGGTAAATACGGTCATTTCACAAGGACATGTTCCACCTGGAAGCCTTAAGCTGTAAACGGTTTTATTTGAAAGACATTGTGAGAACTGTAGTGGTTTAGTAGTATTGATATAGTAACTGTAGTCTTGTTTGCCCCCCAGCCCCAATCTCTTTCTCTCTCTCTTCTCTTTCCCTCTTGCTGTCGCATGTAGAGAGAGAGCCATACCCTCATTCTTTTCTCTATTTATTCTTTATTTCTCACTGTTCTGACCTTTGGATTTGAACTGACAGAATATAAACAGATATTTCACTGAAATCCTGGCTTAAACATCTTATTTCAACTCAATGACAATGGAGGATTGAACAAGGACTATTTTTCACCATTTGTAGGTGTGTGTGTGGAAAAGCATTGAAGAGGCTAATGTTTGCACTTTACTGTTTATTAGCACAGTACAGGCTGCATTAATGCCCTCTGGGGAGACTATATGGCACTCAGTGGAACAAAGTGTACAACTTGCACAACTGTCTGTTTAAATTAAATGAAAAGAAGGCAGGGTCTTTTTGTTTTTTTTATATTTTACCATACACATACTGAACTGTGACGTCCATCCTTTCAGGAATGAAATTCCTGAAATAAAATTTTAACAACTATGAATACAATTTTTACCTTCCAATACACATCACCACTGCAAATGAGGAAAGACAGCAGAAGAAAAGAAAAATCTGAGGATCTAAAGAAAATCTAAGATTGTTTGATACCAGAATTATTTAAAGAAATAGCTGCCCATGAGTCAGCTTCTGTGCTGCTTCCTACATATCTTTGAGAGTTTAGAGCAATGTGGTGTATGACCGCCCAGGGGACTTCACTAACTACTGTGTGCAATCTAGATAAACAGGATTTTCATGTGAATGTCCACTGTTAAGTCCGCTGGGGCTGGAAGAGACCTTAAGTGACCGTCTTAGAAACGGCTTGAAAGTTGAGAGGAGACATTCAGTCAAAATGGGATTGAGCCTGTAACAGCTTCCCCCAGCTTTCGCAGATCAGCAGACTTCATTTACCTTTGTTTCTGAATCAGAAACCCAGAGCATGATTCCTGTGAAATATGCTTTTCTAAGCATATCGAGGATATTATCAGTACAAATTCGGCCAGCTCATAAATTTCCCCCTAATGCTACAATGTATTTGTAACAAGTGTAGGACCATATGCTGCTGAAGGAAGTCATGTATTTGTTTAAATATAGGTGTCTTAATGAGTTAGTGTTGGGGTCATCTTGTCTACAAATGGTCAATGTAGCTGTAGGCTTTTATTTTAAGTTAAACAGAAGCACACCTGTAGAATTTGTTATTTTCAGTCTTCAAACAGCTATTTAGTTAAATAAGATGATCTTCTGCTTCGAGTGAAATCCTGCAGCCACACCTGCCTTCTGTGGAAAGACTGGTGACCTCTGGGCTGGTGATAGCTACAGTAAGTTTGTTGAATGGTCTTGTTTAAAAGGTTGAATAGAGGCTATAGTAAGGCTTTTTAACATGATCATTTGGGCACCACATGCTCTTGCAGACAGCCAATACATACAAGACCTAATTAGAGGGACATTGGAAATGCGAAATAACGAATTCTCTTCTCCTGCGCAAAGCACAACACTGTTGGGGAAAGGGTTGAAGCTCTAGTTTGAACTGGTTTCAGGAGCTCTGGGGGGAAGAAAGTCAAAGCTCTGGTTTAAGCTGGTTTCAGGGCCTCTGAAGTGGAGAATGCAGAGCTGGGGGATATGGTAAAAATACTATATCACGATATGGAAATAATTTTTTTCAAAAAAAATTATACAAGATATTTATCACGATACATGTAATCACAGACTAAACACATCAGTAGCGACAGATTCTTATAAACTACTATTTAGATCCTCTCCTGTACTGAGTACAGTGATTTATACTCAACATCTGCCGCTCTTCATCTCATTAAACCAGTCTAATCACACTGTTAGAAATGAAACTTGCTGCTGAACAGTATCCTCGATATGTTTAGAAAAGCATACGTTCACGATAACAAAACTTGGGTATTTTATATATTCCGATGAAATATCGCCATATTGCCCAGTTCTAAGAGAAAGTCAAAGCTCTGGAGAGGAGATTGTTGAAGCTCTGGTTTCAGCTGGTTTCAGGAGTTCTGGAGAGGAGATTGTTGAAGCTCTGGTTTCAGCTGGTTTCAGGACCTCTGTAGGGGAGAACGTCAAAGCGCTGGTATAAACTGGTTTCAGGAGCTCTGGTGGAGAAGGTCAAAGCTCAGTCATTATGACACAAAAAATACAACTTTTATTAGTTTTTATTAGTATCATGTCATATTTGTTTAGTTTATTGATTGCAATTATATGATCTTTCCTTCTGAACCATCTGAAATAGTCAAATGTGCTCATAGTTTTTAAAGAATTAAAAACAAATGTAGCCCCACAGTTGCAGTTGTGTTCTGTCTGTTCCCACAATTTTGGGTCATACTGTATTGTGAAAAACGACTAAGTTTAGCCATATCACTCACTATTCATATGTTGTTATTTCCTTGGTTTCATCAGCTTTATTGGTGGTATGTAAGCAAAAACACTTTTGATTAGGACCTACATAAATATGTTGTGAAAACCAAATTTGTGGGGGAGAGAGAGAAAAATCCTTTCTCTGCTGAGTCAGCGTGACTGCAAGATAAAGGGATAAATCTGGTTGTTGGATTGAGTTTCAGTGTCCCTTTCCATTACTAAGAAGGCCAAACTGAATTCACCAGATGACTTCTTACCACAAACCATCTTACCTTTCAAAAGAAGTCAGTGGGGAAAATATTCAGTTTTTTTTAAAGTAATTCTAGATGCTTTCTGTTGGACATTCATCAGAAGCATTTGACACCATGTAAAGGACAGCTGGCATTTTTAAATTGGGAAATGATCAGGGTTTTGCTCCAACAAGTGACGAACGATGTATAGTATCTAGATCATTGCCGTCATGCAAAACCTTCAGTCTCCAAAATGGCAACTTTTCAGATCAGACTGAGCTCATTCTTTCACGCATGTCTGCACTGCTTCTAGTTCTAGTTCTAGTTCTAATTCTAATTTATTTTACTGCAGCCAGATTCATTTAAGTATGTACTTGCTGTTACTAGCAGCAGTTTTAAATAGTAATACTATTAGTTATGAAATTATGAAATGACTTATTATATAGTAGTTATAATATTATTCTAAAATGGTAATAATAATAATAATAATAATAATAATAAGAAGAATATTAATTAGTAGTATTAGTAGTATAGTAGACCAAATAATATCAGTTACTTAAATTAGTAACAACGGTAATTAATGGTAATATGATTCATGATATTCAGATTAGATAATTAGATATTATTTAGCTAATAATAACCATCAACATATTTATTTGTGCGTTACTTGAAAAATTTGAAAAAAGTTTTTTTACTTAGTAAGTGCTTTACTAATAGGTGCTCATATCAGTTGTAATATAGTATCTGCAATATTCACAATTTGAGAGTTCTTTAATTAATGTATTTATTAATTAATGAATAGTAATAAGTAACTAAATAATAATGATGATATTAATAGAGCAATAGTGATATTTCTGTTAGTTACTTAAATCCTACTTGGATCATTAGTTTTATGGTAGTTTATTCTTTAGAGGATAGTGATAGTAATCTTTTCTATCACAAAAAACAACTTTACAGAAGAAGGAAACAAACCTTCATAAGTTTCAGTGGAAGTCAGTGTAAGAAGATCCATCCAAGTCATATTGGAGCATTTCTATTGGTCCATTTGTCTTGAAATCTGGACACAATATAAGAAATACATATGAAATTCACATTATGTAAAAAACTTAACCTCAGTAAAATAAGGGAAATGCTCTTGCGTTGTGAATTGTGAAACGTGAAGCATATACAGTGTTACAAGTATTGTGTAAATATCCAATGCCATGACCATCATGATCATTCTCTGTTTTTAAGATCAGGGCATCAGGACACAAACACGCACACACAGACTGTGTTTAGCTCATCATTGTCCTCATCATTCCACACCCATCCATATCAGTGTTTGCACAGGGAGCAGGTTAGAGAATGGAGTGAGGGGTGAATGAGGATACTGGAGAGAGAAAACGAGCGCTTGCTTTCACGCACAAGCCCTATTCCCTCAGCTTACACATGTTCATTTGAACGAGAAGGAAAAGAGGAGCCAAAGAAGACAAATTGCTAATTGGTTCCTGATGTGCGGTTGGCTGGCGTTCAGAACGCCTCTTAAAGGAGCTTTCTGCTCTTTTTAACATGTGATTCCTAACCATGGGCAGACGTAGCTAGCATTGAGAGCCAGCTTCATCCTGGTGCTAAATTAGCACTCGTGACTTTGGTGACTTTGGGCACGAGAAATGAATGCCTGTGAATTCCTTTTCCAAAAATATGCACACCACAGGTTTATATAAGTCCAGTAGACTGTACCCAGTTAGACTGCAGTGAGAGCAGACTAATGAGATGTCTGGTCATGAGCTACTGTGCCTTGTGGTTTGAAAAACATGCATCTGCGGAGTTGTAGTCTTTGGTCATTACACTACAGGAATAAATGGCTTATGCAAAAGCATGACTGTCTCTTTTTCATGAGAAGACGTGCAACACTCTTAAAAATAAAGGTGCTTTAAAGGGTTGCCATTAAAAAGACCCAATTTTGATTCTGTAGAAACATTTGGGAGTGTGAGGAACCTTAAATTGGTAAATAGGCTCTTTGAAAACTTTTGAAAAGGTTCTTCATTCACACACACACACACAAATGAGTTCTTCTATGTAGTCACTGAAAAAGCATTTGGCAGGGGGCTCAGAGTGGCTCAGCAGTCTAATGCACTTCCACTAAGGCTTTGCCATCAGTGGCCAGAGTCTGAAGGAGCACAATTGGCCGTGCTCTCTTTAGGTGGGTAGACGGCACTCTCTCCACTTATCACTCTTAAGCAATGTTGGCCGGCACAGGCATCTGTTAGCTGGTTTAGCAGAGCTAGGTATTCTGTGCTTTCCTTAGAGTGTGTCGGCTGCTCAGCAATGCTGTATCTGCGGCAGGTCGAAAAATGGTGGGGGCTGGTTTCGCTGGTACTGGACATTGATAGTGCTGGGGGGCCTTTGAATGGCTGGGGTTGCCAAAGTGTGAGAAATATTATATATATTTTTAAATTGCCAATGAAATTGCAGACTCTTTATTTGTAAGTGTAGGAACTGTGCTCTGTGTGTGGTGCGTCTATGCATGCATCTTGTTTTTTTTTCCCATTTTGCCCACAAAGCCTATGAACCATTTCACAAACACCAGTTTGAATCAGCTTCGCTTTTGTTCCAAAGAAAGAAGAAGGATCTAATTGGCAAAAATAGAGCAGTTCTTTGTTCCTGCCTTTTGATTGTTCCCCTTTAAACCCCAACCAGTTGGAGCAGATTGTATTACAGCGCAGTTCTCTTGTCACGCACCGAGCAAAAACATCCCAGTTTCTCTGGTTTGGGATTGTGCAAAAGCCTCTGCAGATGCATAAATCTTTTATTACAAGGCTCACTGCCAGCTGAACCTGGTTTAATGTCAACATTACTCCTGTTTCAGTGTAGGCAAAAGGGTTTTTCACAACCCGCTGTGTGTTTTTGATTTTTCCCT
This sequence comes from Salminus brasiliensis, assembly GCF_030463535.1. Lineage (NCBI taxonomy): Eukaryota > Metazoa > Chordata > Actinopteri > Characiformes > Bryconidae > Salminus > Salminus brasiliensis. The sequence goes on from NC_132886.1 coordinate 23,942,218, forward strand.
CCTCTTTATGTCATGTTTTGTTTAGGTTTTTTTTTTGCATTTCTCTTGGACATGTATGTGCCTGCCCTCTTTCCGTCTGTTGGTTGTGAGGCGTGAGATCATGCTTGTAGCATGGTTTGCTTTTCTGCTGTAGGCAAAGTAAGAAGTGTTTTTTGAGAGAGAGAGAGAGAGAGAGAGAGAGAGAGAGAGAGAGAGAGAGAGAGAGAGCTGAAGGAAAGCCATTCTTTTTAGGGAGTGATGAGATAAACGCCTACCAGACATTGTGGCTGCAATATTCACCCAAAGTCTGTACATAACAAGCCAAAATCAGCAGAGATGCTGTCTTGTATTCTGACATTAAACGCTGGAATTGAGAGTTTAGTATAGATAGATAGTCTTAGGGGAAGGATGTACCAATTTTAATAGAGTAAACAAGTCAAAAATCAGTATTATATTTTAGGGATGTCAATCTTGGTGTACATACAGTCACACAGTTTAGATCAGATGAGCTGCTGAGTATTACTGAAGTAAAATCCCAGTGTCAGTGTTTATATTGAGAGGTTGTGGACTGATTGATTTAGTTTAATAAATATATATATAGTGTAATTAGAGCTCTGTAGAATCCAGACATTTTTATCGTGTAACATATCACAAATCAAATCCAATATTGACATCTTGACAGAATTGAAAACCATATCAGACCTGTGATTATGTGTATTGCGGTGAACATTACCAGAAGCTGTCATAGAATTCTGTCATTTTGTCATCAGACAAGTTTAGATTTGTATTTATTTATTTATTTAATTTTGCCATATGTTTAGGTGACCACGGTTACTGTGCTAAACTACATTTCCTTCCTAAATAAATATTACTGCAAATAAATGTTTGTTTATGGGTAATCTTAGCCCATTTCTCATGGGCAATGGCCTCCAGTTCACTAATAGTCTTGGGTTTGCGTGCTGAAACCGCCTTCTTCAAATCCCACCAGAAAATTGTTTGTGGGGTTCATATCAGGCAACTGTGATGCCCCCCCAGGAATCGTCCTCCTCCAGACATACTGCTGTTCCAGCTCTCCACAGAACTTCTGCAATGAAAATGAGCTAGAAATGAAACTGGACCTTTTCAGGTCTATGGATCAGCGATATGTCTGGAGGAGGAAGAATGAAGCATATGCAGAAAAGAGCCAGTAGCATGGCAGTGGCTCTTTGAGGAAGCTGAAACCTGCTCATCACTGGACAGTGATCCCAAGCATATCCAAGTCCACCCAGGCTTGGTTTTTTAGAAGTCCATGGAAGATTCTGGAGTGACTTAAACCCCTTGCAGCACGCAAACCCAAGAATATTCATAAACTACAGGCCACGGCCAGTGAGGAATGGGCTGGCAGCAGGTCATAGCAGCACAAAAATAAATTCTGCTCTAAAAACAGTCATGAAGGGGTTGAATAATTCTGAAACTGCAGTCATCATTAAGCAACATTTTGTGTTGAATTTGGAGCATTCACTTGTTTTATTAGTTGAGTTATTAAAATTTGAGTTATTAGGTAATTGTAAAAAATAATATAAAAATAATATTTTCCTAATAAACCACATTTGCAATCGGAGGTTGAATCTTTGTTTTTGTACTTTAATGTGAATCGCTTTAAAAGATCTCTGTGGGTGAAATATACTATATAAATAAGCGTGCATTGCCTTTCAGTACTGTGTAGAACCCTTTATGCTCAGAGTCGACTGGTCGGTGTTATTGGTTTTAGGACATTGTTTGGTTGGGTTTCGGACTGATTTAGAGGGGACGGGCTCAGGTAGCAGAGAGGACGAATTTCAAAGAGCCTTTCATCAGATGAGAGTAGTGGATCTTTGTGTATGTGTGTGTGTATGTCTGTGTGTCTGTGTTTGTAACTAGCCTCAAATGCTAAATGCCAGCACTGAGATTCAGGGGGACGAACTGTGATTCTGGATCAGCAAATTCTTTGTGTGTGTGTGTGTGTGTGTCTAGGGCTGTGTAGAGCGTAAACACCACGGTCTGAAAGAGTGCAAACAGTCTTATATTGTGGCTCTGTAAGGCTGGATATTTTGGTGAGCTCCACGTCCCACTTCATCTCCGAAAACTTAGACAGTGTCTCTTTTAACTGTCGGCTTAATTACTGTGTAGTTAGTCAAGTGTTTTATTTTTGACACAGCGAAACACTGTTCACCCACCCTGCACTTTCTGCCATTCTGGATCAGCCACAGTGGCTCCCAGTTTCCTTAAACCTTACAAAACACATTCATATTATTTAGATGTAATGTTGTTAAAACTAATAATATAAGTAAGGATGGTGATACCCCAATCAACAAACAACCAGCATAAGTAATTGGATAAATAAGCAGATGAATTACAGGCATGACTGTACTCATATAGAATCAAATTCTGTCATTTGTTTGTTATACACATCTCTGCCTTATATGTAATATAATACCAGTAAAGCAATAAAGTCTGCTGCTTTGCATCAAACATAATGCCTTACACAGTGTTATTTATTGAACACCATGTTATGATATGGTGTAACCCATCCACTCAGTCTTACGAAATCCCAGTCTGTGCTCACACTGCGGGAGTTCTGGTGGCGTCTCGGTCAACCACATTTTAAAGCAATAGTTTGCCAGGACATCTGCCTTCACCACCATCATTCACCTTTACGCAAAATTCAGTCAAGCATCTGTGTCTGGAATTTTTGCAAGATAACAAGTAATGGAGACTTAGCTAAGTATGTTACAGTAGTATCATGAAAATGTAAGTAGTGTGCAACTGCAAGTAGACTCGCCTATTTGCTTTCTGACACTGTGTGAATTACTGTCGTCTATAAAGGGAAAATAATGAACTCCACTTTTCGTTTTTTGTTGGACAAGCTGAGAATTTATAGCCTCTAGAAGTGGCCGGCATCTGAAGTGAAGGAAGCATGTAGAATTACCTTATTTTACACAAATATAATCCTCAGGTTAAGCAGCGTTAGGAGGTTCTAACAAGCATTCTTCTACCCGCGTCAACAGTTTGTTACATAGTGCAGTTAGTAGTGTGCTGAGCCTGGAGTAGCAGCAATAGAGATGCAATTGGAGCATTGTGATGATTTTGAAGCTGTTATTATGAGGTAAAATGCTACATAATGATCATTTATTGCAGTGCAAAGCCCACAACCCTGTCATCAATAGCCCAGACCTCTAATCGAGCGTAGCATGGATATCGCCCCTGCTTAAAGAACACTGACCAACAGCTCATTTCATTACAGCAAGTGTAATTAATTGCTATTCATTTGAATAAAGTGCAGCAGTGCTGAATGTCACTGTACTCAGGATAGGAGAATATTTTAATAGCTGTGACATTGAATCTCCCTTTACATATTGTAAGAAATATTGTGTAGCATCAAACTGTCTATAAATATTTATAATATATTGACATATTATATTTTTAACACTGGTTACTGGTTATGTTTTGGCACTGGCACTGGTTGCATTTTGGCCTCTCCAGTGCAAAACTAAAGAAGGAACCTTGGAACCCCTGAACAGGTCCTGGATGTTAGAGCAGATAATTATAATTTTGTTGTGTAACTGTCGCTTTAAGCATTGTTTTGCAGTGTAACTCAGTCAATAAGAGGTTAACTGAGAAAAGCATGTATCAGTTTGATGTAATTTGTAAGGCTGCAAAACAAGCTGACAATAAAAAGTCATACAATCAAACCAGAGAGGCGAGTCTGCGAGGAGCAGTCAGGGTTGGGTCGAGTGGAGGAGTTTGTGTTGGAAAGCACCAGAAGTGTCACACAGCTCTGCTAGTTTGGTCGGTTTAAGCAAGTAACAACACCACACCTGTGGAAAAGTCAGTTGGGATCGGGATTTGCAGTAGTACGGTTGCTGCAAATTCTTTCCCTAATGTTTATTTTTTACTTTTGTGCATTTTAGTGCTGAGGTTCTTTACGGAGCAGTTTCAGGAAGATTTCAGTCATATACTCTGAAAGAGGCATCATGGTGCTGGAATTTGCAATTATAACATCACTGCACTCATTCAATAGTACTACTGGAGCTAAAAGACTTTTAAAATCTTACAAACCTGACATAACCTGTTTGCATGGGAATGCTTGTTAGCAAATGACCTACATTGCAATTACCAACCTGTCAATCTGACAATGAAAACCCAGTGTTATCTGACGTCAGTACTCGCCTACCAGTACAGATGATATCACTAGACTACCTGGAAATATTCTGAAACAACTAAACTGGCCCCATTTCTCCTGCCATCGCTGGTGAAAAGGTTTGGTGGAAAGTCTTCTTGAAAGACAGACCTGCTGAAACAAAAATACCAAATGTTGTTGATGAGCTTAGTCATTAGCAGAAGTCAAACTTCAACAGACTGGAACATTTCTTTCTGTGTTTTGCTGTAAGTTTACATATAAGTGGAAAACCCAGGGCTGTGGTTTGAGGAACAAAAACGAAATCTGGAAATTTACTGTATTTAAGCAAGAATTCAACAAAAAACGTGGCCTAATCATCCTCACCTGCTTTGGAACAGAAGTGTCACATGTTTGCATGTTTTTTATCCCATAGAACTAAACTTTTTGTTACTCATGTCAAGCAACAAGAATTGTTGGACGATCAAAGTAAGAGTCAGCTTGACTATGGAGAAGAAAAGGAAGGGTTCATGAGCCACAGCATTCAACGTCATCTGTCTAACATGGTGGAGTAAGGATGGACAGTATTCACTTTTGTCATACCATCTCAAAGTATTACTACAGTATTACCGGGAGAGGGGCAAGTAGCGCAAATGGTTCTATATTTCCGTGCCATTTATAAACCTCAACCTGCCGTATTTTTAACCTGAAAATGATCAAGTTCGATGTTCAGTTCCCTCACAGGGTGAAAAAATAAGTGGACATGCATAATTTTACATTTTTCATTTAGTAAATGTTATACCATCAGTTTGACAACAGCTGCAAATGTTGACCTGTTCTGAATCAGAAGAGAGAAGCTAACAGTAGCATTAGCAACAAATTCAAGTCTTATTTACGTCTGGAAGGGGACGTCTCAGATGGAGTGACTGCTGTTGAAAGGACGGAAAGCTGAACGTAACTGAACTGCTGAGCTTCCGATACAAGAGTTGATGAAAAAAAAGTGTGTGAGCGAAGTCCAGCGGCTGGTTTTGGGAGTTACAGAAAGGTAAATTGAGACTGAGGTTGTGCCATGTTTGGACTTGTAGTCGGCAGTCTAGCTATAATTAGATAAGTTATCCGGCACGCCAAACACCACGGCACAGTCCAGGTTCCAGCTAACTAAGGCTCAGACCACACATCTAGAGGATAAAGCCTCATATCTGAGAGCACAGAGTTGAGGGAATGATCTTAGGAGTGTTTTCGTCTGTTTTCAGACAAATTTAATATATCCAGGCTTGCTTGCTCTCCCTTTCAAATGAACTCAGTGTGCCGTTAACTACGGTGGACCACCTGTTTTCAGAGCGTGACATCACCAATCAGTGAGCTCACGCAGCACCTCCACCCTGTGGCTTTCTTAAATGCACATGGGGGAGGCGAATAAGCCTATTTGGCCATGAACTAGATAGACACAGAACAGAAATCTGACACATCAGACATGTTACATTTTGAAAACTGTGGGTATGGTACTGATGTTATACCTTCCAACCCTATGGTGGAGGCAGTGTAATGGCATGGCCAAATGTGGCTAACAATGAAACACTGATCGCTGGTGGTTATTGATGATATGACTGCTGCTAGAAGTGACAGGATGAATTCTGAGGTATACATGGATGCAGCCAACTCACGCTTGCAATGTATTAAACCATTTTTTTTGTTCTACCAGTTCGGGGGCATTATGCTGGGGAGGAAAAATGGAAATGCTGGTTGTGTTCGGAGTGCAGTGCAGGGTGATGGTTTATTTAGTTTCTGAGCCCTGAAAGGAATGCGGACTGGAGCCTTTCCTCTGATGTTATCGTCATTATTTACATTAAGTAGCTTCCTGCATAGATAAAGATCATAAGTATGTGGAACCACAGTTTCATATAGATTATTATTATAAGCACATATAACATCAAGAGAACCCTTAGGATGTAATAAGGATGGGATTTCATGGGGTTAATAGGCCCTGACTCTCTGCAGGCTGTGTATTAAGTGTCCTAACTGATGGTATTTGCAGTGTCCTCTTTGGCTGTGTTTCCTGGAGCTGTTTTAAATGTTCTGGACCTGGTTTCCAGAACCAGTGAATCACCGTAAGAGTATCACCCTGACCATACCCTGACATCTTATAATCTTTATAACGATGAGATTGGGAGGCCAGGTGCTGACCGGTTTTGTGTGTGTGTGTGTGTGTGTGTGTATGTGCAGATGATGTGTCGGCTGGGAGCAGTGCAGAATTTCCAGACAGGCTTTCTCTCCTGGAGGTGCGACTGCAGGCGCAAGAAGATGAGATCACATTGCTCAAGTCCTCATTGGCAGATGCCTTACGCAAGCTCCGTCTCCACGACCAGCAGATTCCACTACTTAAGCAGCAGCTAATTGCTGGTAAGAACATTGGTATTTCAACTGCTTTAGCACTTGAACGGCTGTACGTATAGCCAGGTTGTCCAAATACGTGCACCTACGTCCAGGTTGACAAATACGTGCACCTTTACCTTTTACCTTTACCTTTACCTTTCAAGCTGTCAGCTCCAACTCATTTGGATCTAGCTATCCCCCCTCACACTGCATGTCAAATGACAGCTGGTGAAGCTGATATTAGCGGTATAATTGTTCTTCTTATATTCGTTCTTAAATTGGTACTTGCACTACTGGTCAAAGTTTTAGAACACCTCCAATTTTTTCAGCGGCCCACTGGCAGTGTTGCATGGCCAAGACAAGCCTGCTTTTCTTATTTTGCAAAGACTGTCTAACTGCCGCTCAACCTGTCAGAACTGCAGCTCCAAGTCTCCTCGTCTTCACTGCTGAAACTGAGACTTGGTCCAGTGTTGAGCTCTGCTACAGGGTGTTGTTGTGAGCTGCCTATCGCACAAGCTGTTGACTCTCCGGGCTTGTAGAAACCTCGCATTAACATGCGTTTTGTATCCGGACAGTGTCTGGATCTACTTTGACCGGATTCTATTTACACTTATCATTAAAATGCATCCCCAGCATGACCAGATGAGACCCAATTTTACCTTCTCACATAAAAAGCACACCAGCATGTACCTCATTTCCGCTTTACTTTCTGTAAACAACAGTTTCCCATTAAAATGGTCCATCTCAGGTTTACAGTGGGGGTTCTACAATGCTATTGGACAGTAGGTTGTTCTCGCTTTCTCGTAGCGGCTCTATCAGAAAATACAACAAGACTATTTAAACCACAAAGGAGCAAACTGCTCTCACCTACCAGTATATAAGCATGAGCGCAAGCACACACAAGCGCATACAGATACACATGAGAGAGCCGGAGGCAGAGAGAAGCCAAAATCCACAGTAATAATTACTTATAATATTTCCTGTTTTTTTTTTTTTCAACAGGCATATTTCTGTTTGTCTGATGGAATCAAACCACAGAAAATGTTGTTAGATTATTTCAGGATTCACCAGACGTGTTAATGTCAATAAATATTGGGGCCGTTCTAAAACTTTTGACTTCAGATCCCGCTGTTCTGATTGTGTAAAAGTTGTGTAAAAACTTTTCTTTTACTTAGATTTTATACTTACTGCTGTCCAATAAAAAGCATGTATCTCCATTTTTGTCCATATCTTTTGTTTTCATTTTGGATCATTGATTATTTTTGATGAATGGACCAATAGAACTGCTCGAAGTTTCTCTAAATAAACTCTAATTTACTTCCATTTAAAATTAAGAGCATTTTTATCATCTCCTGTAATTTTGAAGATACATTTTTTTCATTGGACAGCAACCATATACAGGTTAGCAGTTTTCCTATATATATTGAATTGTAATATGTGTGGTATCACCAGGTTCTTGCCAATACACCGCCCTTATATTGGTACGATTCAAAAGCATTTTTTAACAAAACACTAAATAAAGATACACTGAAATAAGTTTTTTAGGTGTTTTCTAGATCAAAAAATATGTTTGGAAACAAATTAAGCACATTCTTCACTACATATTGTTACAGGCTGGTCCATTAATGGGTTTTTACACTCCTAACCCTGTATTATTTAGTCTTCTGTTTTGTTAAACTAACTTAAATGACACAAATGGCATTGCAAATGTGTGTTTGTGTGTGTGTGTGCATGTGACCCCAGTGAACCCTGCTGCAGCTCGGGTGTTGAATCAGTCTTTCTGCATTGATGGATACTCCAAACCCTGTAGACTTTCAACCAGCTCTCTGGATGGTCTGCATCACCCAGTGAACAGGTACTGGTGCAAGGGCTTTTGATTACTTTAGTGTTTTACTTTATTTCTTTCTTTCTAATCCCTAATTCGCAGGACCCTCGAACATGTCCCTTTGTGTACAGGAAGAACTACCATGTCATTCTAGAGCTGTAGCTGAGATCTTCAAGCATGTTTGTGTATTGTAAAATAGGGTCCTTAACATGTGTTTATGTTATCAGTTCTCGGCACTCACTATTCTAGTAGTGTCTGTGACGCCGGTTATTAAGCAGCGTATTAAATACAGCAATAAATCAGTTAGTTTGAAGTTGAAACTGCTGATCACCAGCCATGGTCTTACAAAAGCTTCATTCTGTAACACTTCCCTGGAGATCCAAATTGCTCAAGTAGTCTTGACGCGCAGTTGTGAGAAATGCAAGGCGCCCTCCCACACATTTAGTACAACAAAGAAACGGCACAACATTCCTTGGCAGACTCGGAGCCCGGGACAACTGAACGACTTCCAGCAAAAGAAGGAGAGTGAGGGAAAACTTATGTACCATGTGACTTTGGTTTCTTGTAACTGCTCAGTTAGTGCTGCTTCTGGCTTGCCTGGTTTGGAAGGAAATGCTGTCTTTTTGCGAGCAGTATTCGGTCTGCTTTAAGGAGAGGGGACAAAGGATAAAGCAAGCTATTAAGCAGATCTTGGACCCTTTTTATATGATACTTATCGATTATGTACAGAGAATGTAAAAACTACCAACACATTTCAAATATGGTAAAATCATGTGTCCTGGTGTCGGTCTTACATCTAGTGTTGTTGACATGATTGGTCTTGTCATTAGACCATTAGGTGGTTGCAAAAATGTTGATGGTTGCCCAAAGTCAAAGTAATACCATGAGACAGAAGCCTTATTGGTTACGGTAGTTGCAGCCATAGTGTAATTTTTTATTCTTTACTATATTTACATTATTGTGTGAGAACCGTATGTATGTGTATTTTTATACAGTTGTCAGAGTAATTACTGTCTATTATGCCAAAGTTGCAGATTATTGTGTGTGTGTCTTCAGCCATGTCTCAAACTCAACTGAAAACGGAGAGGGCAGCACAGCCCATTCCATCTCCAGTGTGAAAGCAAGCACTAGCGAAAGGTCAACCCAAACTGACCCTTGGATCCCTGAGCCCACAAGAACACCACTGACCCCTTCCAAGAGCCTTTGTCTGGAGGACGCACTTCCAGAGGGGGTTTCCCTTATGGAGCAGGCTCTGAACAAGCTCCATCAGGAAACGCAGGAGGAGGAAAGCACCGAAGAAGAGCGGGAGAAGGACCGAAGCTGGCGCTCTGTGGTGGAGGAGCCTATCCAGCCCACCACAATCAGAACACTCCAGCAGCAGCAGAGCAAAAGTAGCGAAGATAGCCAAGGCTCAGCCCCGCAAACACCAACTTCCAGCTCTCCAGCTCCCCCTAAAGAGCCTTCCAGCAGCCACCACAGCGGACCCTTGTCCCCCATTATGGAGGGCGAGAAGACACTGTGCGTTCAAACCTCCTATCAAACTGCGCTCATTCTTCCCTGCATGTTCAAACTGCTTCTGGTTCTAGTTCTAACTCTAACCCTGCACTTCTTCTACTGCAGTGCCAAGTAGTACCACCTAGAGGACATAGCTGTTCTCCAAGATGCAGTTTAAAACCCCTTCAGCCCTAACAGCCTGTGTGTGAAGCTGCACTTCAGTTGCTCACACTCATAACTGCAGAATTAGTTTCATAGTAGTTACTGGATATTCAGAAATATAAATATTGAATACAATATATATAAGTAAATAGTAATAGTAATAATAAGTAATCATAAATAATAATAAATAGTAATAAAATTATATATACAGCAGTTTTTTCTAATTATTTCATATATTATCTTATATGTTGTTATTATTAATATTAATAATATTTGCAATAATTACTAATAAGTCTTATTTTTTATTATGTGCATGTCTTGGAAAATTAGATACTTGTATCACTTAACTTGGATGGTCCATTATAGATGTCAAGTAGATGCTCACCTGACATTCAGCTAACATTCAACTGCATATGTATAAAATTTAAAATACAACTAAACTGTAATTTAAATGTAAATGACTGTCTGTTGAATGTAACCCTGCACCTAAACCCTAACCCTAACCTTAACCTTACCCTTGAATCAACCCTGAATCCTTGCTTAACCTTAACGAAAAGGGTAAGATTAAGATTAGAGTTAGGGCAATTTGCAGGGTTACATTTAAGTCATTTACATTCAGCTAAGAGTTCAGTTGCATTTAAGAGACATTCAGTTTATTGTTAGTTGAATGTCAGGTGAGAATCTATGATGCATCTACAATCGACCATCCAAGTAAAGTGATACATTAGTTCCTTAGTTATTGGATTTACTATAGTAAATCTTAAAGTTATTAATTAATATTTCGTTTTTAATAGTTACTCATTTCAAATTTGATTATATTAGTTATAATAGGAATGTTCCTAATAGTTGCTTAGATATTAGATATAAAAGTTGACAGCAGTTAATTAATAATAATGATGTTGTTGATGATGATAATAATAATATTAATATTGCTAAACAAGACAGTTCTTTTTAGTTAATTGGATGTTAAAAAAAAGCGTCTCATGTTATCGTTCATTGTCTTGGTGGATAATAATATTAATATATTTTGTAGCTGTCTTTCAAAAACTTTATAGGACAAAGGAAAAACTTTCAGAATGTCAAGAAAAGTCAATGTAAAAAGATTGTATTATAAGTCATTTTGGATCCTTTTGTCTGTTGATTAAAATTTGGACACAGTGTAAAGATCACCTGCCAGATTCAATTAATGTCAAAACATGAAAAACGGCAAAAATGAAGACAGTTTTTTTGATAGCGACCATATAGTAACATAATAACATTAATAGCCATAATATTATTAATTATTTAGATCTTGTATATTATTAGCTGGAGTTCAAGCTGTTAAGGCCAGCGTTGGATGAAAACCATTATGGATGAATATGTTTAGCTTTAAAGCTGTGTAGATATTATGCCTAAAAACAAGAATGCTCTCCATGAACCGAGTTAACTAGACTTTTAAGTAGACTTTATCAGAAAACAGTACTATATAATAGTCTTAGTCTAGGGCCAGGGTAATCAGTTATTAGAGACCAGCCCAGCCCTACTTTTAGCAAGAGCCTGTTGCTATATATGGATGAGGATAAGTATAGTGTATGCAGTCGTCTGAAAGCTTAATTGAAAGTTGTCAAGTTCTCTGCAACTTTAAAAGAGCTGTAAAACCAGCTTTTCACTAACTACAGGGTGCAAATATGTAAAGAGGCTGCAGTCTTGACAAAAACGCTTGTAATTAGAATTCTGAAGATTCAGGGAGACTTTTATAGACAGACTTGAGTGTAAGTCAGGAGGTCACATCGGCAGAAGAATTCGCACTGGAAGCTGCTTGGCATCAGGTTTTGCAAGAAATTATGCCAGTAATGTGTGGGAATTTGGAGGCTGTACATGATAAAGAAAGCAAGGATGACTGAGACAGAATTTGGCGGCATCACTGCCTTGAGAGACATGTGAATGAATAATTAGGCTCAGTGGAAACAGTGACAGGAGGATCATTTGAGGTCAGTCTAGCATATATACACAACATTAGTGCAGGGTTAGGCCTGTAGGCCTCAGGGTAGAATAACACCGCTAACAGCACCCGTGATCTACAGAAGTATGTAGGACAAATAAAGTCAGACCTCAAGCCTAAATTGGTGGAAGAGGATGGAGGTAGTTGTTTGTTTATAACATGTATTTGACCTTAATTGCTAAAGTACCTTTCCCCGCGTTGCAGCTATTTTTTGTGCCAAAAGCCACAGTGAAGAGGGTACAATATGCTTGCATCTCGGACTGGTACGGAATTTAACTACTGCTGGGCACTGCTGGTTTGAGATTTGAGATTTTGAAAATCATACTAACCCAATCACGTCATCTAACTAATCTACCATAAAAATGTATTTATTAATCAATAATTTTTGATTGCTTGAATGTCATGGTCTGGTCTTTTTGCATGCGGAACTTTGGGTGATCTTTTAATCAGTGTTTCTTGATTACTTGACTAACCTCACTTTCCAATGAATGTATGTGTGTGCGTGTGGTCTGATGACTATCAGACTATCAGATGTTCATGTTCAGTAGAAAACTACATAGGAATGATCTATAGACAATAAAGAGACCCAAAGCAGGTCTATTTGAGATTACTTAACACCCCAGCTCACTTTGAGACAAATATGTAATTTAGGGATGCAGTAAACAGTTTCCATGGCTCCCACTGGCTCTGTTTGAAAAGATTCTGGCCTGTGGCTGCCCAGAGGTGACCCCTGAGGATGTTTTATTTGGCCTGCCGGAAAGCTACCTTAACCCAACCCCACTCACACAATGAGAGAACAAACATATTTCTTGAACTGTATGCACATTAAATGGACAAAAGTATTTGGACACCTTGATCACCTAGAGAACACAGTTTCACTGCCCCATGACCCAAATCATCCTTGGGTTTGTAAACGTGCTATGTAAATTTACTTAATATTAACTTAATATTATCATTCATGTTCATTTGCTCCAGACAGTCCTATTTTATTGACAGTACAGGGACTAGACAATCTGTGTGTGTGTGCATTTGCACATCTATGTCAGCAATAGGTGCAACTTCAAGTAGCTGTGCAAAAGGCTAATATAGCCTTTGCGGTAGTTTTCGACTGTGATTGACAGGAGACTATGTCAGTTTCACTTCCCTGTCCGTCGCTACCAACATTGACGGTGATCACTGTCATTTCCTGTTTCATGTTTCTTTTATTGGAGAATGTATGGAGCTTTTAGAGGAACAGGAAATGGGGTGTGTGTCAAAGGAAACAACCCCTGAGCACACATACACTCACACACCCACACAAAATATTGAGTGTTTGGGTGCACTCGTGTGCTTCTCTGAAACAATGCAATCATTCTGCATAGAGCTTTCCATAAGCATCATCCTGTTCAGCCACTCTTAAAGGGGAATTCCACTGTTTATTTCTGCATTATTAAATATTTAATGGGGCCTTAGAATGAAAAACTGTATTTACCATGGCATGATTAAATAATGAGAGTTCGGTACATGAAAGTGACAAACCATGAACCTCAATTAAGCTATTATCACTTCATTGAAAAGAAAACATTTAGCATTAGCCATACAGAGCTGTAAAACGCACCAGTTTCAGCTAATTAAAAAACCTAGTTATATTTACGCCCCCAAAATTTACATACACCCAGTCCACTAGCAACAGCCTTTTAAGGTCTATTCCTAGCTGTGGCATGGTAAATCTTACAGGTATTCATGCAAGCTAAAAGCTAGCCTAAGCAGACCAGGAAAACACAGCTTGTAGGAGGGTCACAGTGGGTATCTGTGCTAGGCTAAAAGCTAACCCTATCCAAATGGGGAAAGCATGGGGCTGCCCCTCATGTCTGTGCCAGGCTGACAGTTAAACCTAGCAAATCAGAGGAAGCACATGGAAGAATTTGTGCTAAGCTTAAAACTAACCATAGCAAACCCTATAGTCTGTTCAGCTGTCATTTAAAAAAAAATCTACTGATTAATAAAATAACTACAGTGTTGTTCTTAAAATGCTACAAAATAAAGTTATCCTACGTGGCTCCATTGAGCCATTGTGGTGCTGTAAAGCCGCCCATTAGAGCTAAGCTCACATTAAACTATCCACGTTTTATTTTGGAGCAAAATAACAGGGTTGTAAATGGGCACGTTTTGTCCCAACCAAAGTCACATAGCTACTATGTAGACATCAGAGAATAACTTGAAATACTGAATAAATGCATTCTGTGGCACCTTTAAGATGTAAACAGTGTGAATGAGAGGGAGTCTGGGGTAAAGTGGTCCGTTCTAGAGAAACCGATCAGAGTTACAATGCAGTGCAGTATGGTGGTGATGGGGACCAGAGGTCGGAATCATTTAATGTCTCAAAAACGTCCTTTACAGAATGTGGAGAGGGGGTTGTACACAAGGCATGTTGGCATGGTGTTGTAAAACATCAGGTGGTCACTGGTGATTTTATATAACAGATAAAATGGCTGCACTTTCATTAAAGGCATTGCGACCTCTGGGTATGATTACCACCGCTGGAAAGTATTCAGGACGTTTCTCTATAATGCACCATTTCACATCAGACCACATTGGATGACTTTGTTTACATCCCAGTGGTTTAATTATGCAGAAATGTTGTGAAAAATGTGGGAAGTTTCCCTTTAACGGTTCAGAGTTGCAGTGTAAGTAATCTTGCTGTATAATTAGCAACTGCATGTCTAAATCAGCACAGTCCATCTGCCATGAGTTGTGAGGTAATCTCAAATGAATGTGCTTATGTGGTTTTTAAAACTCTTAACTTTAATCTGCATATTTGTCCACAAATTATCTCCAGTTGAATTTTCGCTGAACTATCATTTCAAGTCAGATGTCATGCAGAGATACTAATCACTGGCTCTTGTGTTCAGAGTACGGAGAAATAGTGAGAAACAGAGCAAGGACATCCAGGACAAAAGCAAACAGCGAATGCCTAAGAAGGCAGCATCCTCAACCAACCTTCTCACCCGATCCCCAAGCCTGGAGGGGTGAGTCAGTTTACTTTACCAGCATTAATATTACTTAAATATTGGATGGACCTTTCCAAACCTGTTTTCCAACAGGGTTTTAGCCCGTTAAGACATTTGCTGGGATTGACTGCACTGTAATATGCACTATATGGAAAAGTAAAAGTATTGGGACACCTGCTCATCCATTGTTTCTTCCAAAATCAAGGGCATTAAAAAAGGTTATTCTGCTTTTGTTGGAGTCTGCTGTCCAGTGAAGGACAGCGTTCTACTACATTTTAGAACATTGCTGTGAGGATTTGATTGCATTCAGTGACAAGAGCGTTAGTGAGGTCAAGATGTTGGATGATCACCAGCCCATCATCATCCTCAATTCATCCCAAAAGTATTGGATAGAGCACAATCATTCCAGAGAACACAGTTCCACTGCTCCACAGCTCAATGCTGGCGGCTTTATACCCCCAGGTCATTTAGTGACATCAATTCAAAATAATCAGATTTCCAAATAGTTCCCAAATATGAATCAGGAAATGCATACATTTTGAACCTTTAACAGTGTTTAGATCTATTGGCTCTTTAAGAAAAAGCTCTGGTTTCTGGCACTGTGATGGCAACATGAAAATGTTTCATTGATCTGTTGATCTTATTCTTGGTAGTCTGACCTGTCCCAGCACAGTAGTTAAAGCTTAAAAGAGTAGTAGTAATGCATCTTAGTAGCATCCATCAGAATTCAGTAATCAAATCCATTCAAAATCCAAAAAGGAATGCCCATCTTAAGCTAATAAAATAGTGCAATTTCATTAGTGTCAGCTTACAGACCACTGTATGACCATTGCTTTGTCTTTCTCTTTCTTGTTTTCTTTTCATTTATCCTGACAGCCGAGCCAAAGACCTCCTCTCAAACACAGGTAATAAAAACAGTTCTTTCTCCTCACACGCGCCTCAACAGTGTAGTGCAACATGCAGTGATTTACTGCCCATTGGGTCCTGACCCAGTGCTGGCTCTCTGGTCTGCAGTAGTCCACTCCAGCTCATCTGGAAATGACTTCACTCCACACTCTTCATAAACGTACGCTGTCATCTGTCTCGCCTGTCCTCACTAGCACACACTGTGCGCACAGGATTTCGGCACATGGTGCTCCAGGAAAAAAACTGATTCCTTCTATACTCCTATACCTTTGGGTGTATTCTCTAGCTGACAAACTGTGGTTGACCCAGCAAAATTGACATAATTCTTTGAAAATCTGTTAAAAGACCCCTTTTAACCCCAATCTGTTCAGTCAGGTTTATCAGCCCCAAATGACATTGCCGGGCAGTTTTCTTTGGCGCATCACATTAGAAGGAAACTTTTAAGAGCCTAGACATTTGACCAGCTTTCAAATATTAGCATTAGCATTGTGAAGGCATTGGTTTTGATAGGTTTTAAGTATAATTAAGTAGAATTATTATACATTGTACGCATGTGTATGTAGCCCCTATGTGAGGGGCCTATTCTGAGAAAAAACGGTTGCCTTGCGGTATCCTATTCTATTGGTCTATACTTCATAGAACTGGATACAATGTAAAAGAAAAGGACAACTGCCAGATTCAAATTATGGCATGACTTTTGCACAGTGATGTACATTTGTCGTTTTCTGTGAATGTGGAGAACCATGAAAGTGGATGTGATATATTCTAATATTTTTATTTATAATGTGCAGATTTATTATGTTATAAGAAAATTCTAAATATGTCCCCATCACATGGATGAAACCAGCCCACATCTAGAATTGCTATCAAACAGATCAAACTTCTTAAATTGCTATTAAATAGACAAACCCAGCCTATGTTCTACTTGAGATGTATCAGATAGATGAACTCAACCTATATTCTGCTTGAGTTGCTATTATACAGATGAACCCAGCCTATATTCTACTTGAGTTGTATCAAATAGATTAACCCAACCCAATCATGTTCTAAATGAATTCCTGCTGAGTAGATTAACCCAGCCTATGTTCTACTTTAGTTGCTATGAAATAGATTAACTCAGCCTCTGCTCCGTTGTGGATTGCTATCAAATAGATGAACTTAACTTATGCTCTTTCTTAAACTGCTCTTAAATAGATGAACCCAGTCTATGTTCTCCTTAAGTTGTTTCAGATAGATGAACTCAACCTATGTCCCTCTTGAATTGCTATTAAATACATGAACCTGGCCTATGTTCTCCTTGATGTAATACCAAATAGATAAACTTAACCTTTGCTCTTTCTCAGATTGCTATCAAATAGATGAACCCAGCCCATGTTTTCCTTCAGTTGCTATCAACTAGATGAACCCAGCCCATGTTCTCCTTCAGTAGCTATCAAATATATGAACCAAGCCCATGTTCTCCTTCAGTTGCTATCATATAGATGAACCCAGCCCATGTTGTATCATATTAGATACAAATCTATCCATGTAGACAGATTTGTCTTTGGGGGAATTACAGACTAAGCAGTCATGCTTTCATGCATATTAAAACATCTAGCTCACAGCTGCTCTCTGGTCTAAACCACAAAAGAGACCAGTAGAGTCTACACAACAAGGAGTAAAAGGTGTGTGTGAGTATAGGGTGTGGTTGAAACAATTTTATTTGCAAAAAAAATCCCTATTGTGTAGACAGTGTTCAGCAAAACATGAAAATAGTTCCAGCCACTGTGAAAGATCATGGTTTATATAGATCTCCACAACCTCTAATTGAGCTAGATAGTCTCCTTTCAGTGTGACACGTGGTTCAAAACACATACACAAACTTTCTGTACACAGAGAGCGCAGCAATAAACACAGGAGGGCTTGTTACTCCCAGCTCCTGCTGGAAATTCACGCGCTGTGGTTGGTTGCGTGTTACCACACTACTCATAGCTATCTGACAGTAATGATGGATGGCTGTTTCCTCGACCACAAGAGCCAGAAAGCTGTGGCATAAGTTTTCCTAGCACTGCTTTTGCAAATGTTAGGTCCTCTAAGTCGCCTGCACCCTGAAACGTTGGGAAAAGGAAGCAAGCGCATTTAAGTGACATTATGTGAGAGTGGGCAGACCTGGACATGTCCAAAATTCCTCAGGAGTGGTACTGATACTTTTATGAGATTTGTCATGTTCGGATTTCCTCTGCGACTAGGGTCTGTGTGAGAGCTTCTCCACAGGACAGGTTTGTCTAGACAGACACTGAGCTCGGCCTTGGACTTGTGTATCTTATCAGTGGAGGTTCTTCAGTTCCAAATGTAGGCTGGTGGGATTTTGAGTTTGTCATAAACAGCATAAAAAAAACCTTCTCCATGACATTTAGAGCCAATCAACATTACAAAAACTTTACTTGGACCCCTCCCCCCTGCTGCCTTGTTTTTTCCTCGCAGAAATCCCCTGATCATAAAGCACTATCTATTATGTAATGCTTCTAAACAGATCACCGTCACTGAATCCGTCTGCCAAGTGTGAGACTTTTTTCTTTTTGGCTCTTACTTTTTATTGTCATACCACTGCAGCGGACACAGATGCTTTCCATCCCTGACTTATTCAACAATCCCATAAGCTCTGTGGTGGAAATCTGAATCCTTCATTTTCTTTTCTGCTTTAAGGTGCCGTAGAACGCATTTATTCAGTATGTGAAATTAAAATGTCTAAATAGTGTGTGACCTTGGTTGGGGTGAAAACTGCCCAGATGCGGTTTTACAGGCCCATTTACAGCCCTGTTATTTTACCTCCGAATGAAAAGCACACAACCTTTCATGTTGGGCTGGTGAATAATTTGATTTGCTCTGGTTTCTCACCACAGGGTCTCACCACACGGAAGTCACATAGCATAGCTTTGCTTTTTAGCGCTCTAGCAAGAACTTGAAGTATTTTTGTTGCCAGTTATTCCTGAGTCTTGCCCAGATAGTGTTGCCCTATGATGAAGGGATGTTTAAGCCGGTCAGCTAGGGGTTACCCTTTAGCCTAGCACAAGCAACATCTGTCTTGAAGGGCGCGTTCCCTGGCAGTGCCTCCCTGAGACAAGGTTAGCTAATAGCACGAATATCGCTAATTTTTCCTGGCTCACCAATTTGAGTCATCCTTTCCGAGACAGTGCCATCTGGAAAAGCTGTGGTTACGAGGCCTGGTTCACGTAGCAACCTGTTTTCCACTATCTAACAGTCTGAGTCTGGCGGCGGTGTGCTGTTCACCAGTGTTACTGAAGCACAATTGTGGCAAAGAGTGTCTCCAAAAAACTGAGTACAAATATCAGCATTAACATATTCTCCAGAAGTGGCTGTTGCGTTTTACCAGATTGCAGCTGAGACTAGAGCTAGCAGGGCTTTCTCTAGTGGGTTGGGTGGGTGTAAGTTTTGGAGGCATAAATGTAGCAGTTATTATTCAACTACTGCAAATATGGTTTTACATTCGAGGGCTCCTTTAAAGCACATGACCTGGGTTGTTTCAGACAGATACTTCTGGCTAGTTGGATCAAGATGAGAGTAAGTGGCTGATGGAAATCTGTTTAACTGTTAATCTGTGTCTTTGTGCCTTTGTACAGGAACACAGGGATCCAGGAGAGGAACACAGGGTAGGTTTCTCCGTACATTATTGATACATATTGTGTCCTAATTAAAGCAAAGGCATATGTAGTACCATGCCGTAACTAAATTAATTAACATTTGTCGATAACTCAGTGACAGACGATACACAATGTTCTGCATTTACATGTTTACTGCTCATCAAAAGTTTGGAGACGCCCAGATTTTCCAAAGTTTCGAATAGGGGTGCACCGATCCATCTTTTCTGTTCTGACACAGATATTGATTGATATTTTGAACTTTGCAACTTTGAACTTTGCGTATAGGCCGATACCAGATGCCGATCCAATACCATTTCTGAATTAATAAACTATATACCTGACCATCTGGGAGAGACTTAAGACATCAGGATTGATGTAATCATGCATTTACTAACTTAGTAAAACAAACTATGACAAATGAACACAGATATAAATGAACCCAATTTCTGTTTATTGGCCACTAAAAATAATAATTGTGCTGTAATAATAATAAATGACTTTTATTCTGAAATTCGAAGTCTGTGAGACTAAAAAGAAGCTAGCAGCTATTCCCTTCTGGGTTTTCCTTATATGTAAGACGAGCTGGATTACTCGCTGATAGTTGATGACAGGTTAAGGGCATGCTGGTTAGATCCTGTATCAGATTAGATCCTCTGATCCTGTATTAAGAAGCCTGAAATACCGGCGGTATGAGAATCAGGTTGTGTAAATGGATTGTTCCTTTGGATCAGACTAATTATCCGATACCCGATCCAGCTAATTTTGTTAGTATCGGACCGATATCCAATCCTAATATCGGATCGGTGCATCCCTAGTGTCCAATACAAATAAGCATGTGTATTTCTCGGCTTATAATAACAAACTGTAAAGCAGGTTAGTTTGAGGTAAACAATGCCATGTGTAAATATGTATGAAAATATTTGTGACAGTACAAACACTGGAATAATGCCAGACTCAACCTATTTTATGAAGGGATGTGCAATGAGATTGGTGAATGTTTCTCAGAATGTGATGCAGTGTTGCTTGCATTTCGATACTGGGTGGCAATGGTAGGCACAGGTGCATATATGGCACTACTAGAGGTAAGCTTCAGGGGTACCTACTTTACCAGCAGTCGAGAAGAAAGGCAGTGTATATTATTCTGCATAATCGTGCAACCTATGGTGCTCTGAATGGCAGCACTACCCCAACAGAAATCATGTTGTAGTAACTCCATAATGCTTATCTCTGTGGATTTCTACATTTTCAAAATGCCTCAATATAAAAAGATACTTATATGGAAAAAATGGGATATCCGCATTATCCCACAGAGCCCATATTGGTGTCCCTAGTTACCTGCAATAAGTCTCTTTTGCTGGCTTTTTCAGATTGTTTTGAAACTAGTCTAAATGAGGCATGATACTGTGTTGGTAGTGTTGTGGTTTACGTGCATGACATCACGTCCACAGTCCATTACAAAATAAATACACAGCCAGTTTTATTTCTGAAATATGTTTTTAATCTGGTTACAACATGGTTTTAGTTTCATTTAGGTGTAACTTTTATTTTATCATTTGTTGCAATGTCCGCACACATCAGCCTACGTTTTTTTAGGAATAAATTGGTAAAGAAAACTTTCACATCTTTATTGAGGAAAAACCTTGCAGTGAAGATGAACACCTTAAAGGAAATAAAGCTGGTAGTTGTCAATTTGTTCCAAAGTACTGTAGTTGTTTTATGTTTATACAACCTGTGCATGTTTCTTACTTAATCAAAAAAGTGGTAAAAAGTTAAAATGTCCAAAGAAAGCAAGTTGTCCCCACACTTTTGATGGACAGTGTAGTTAAGCAACATTTAAGAAACAATACACTGTTAGATGCCTATTGTTTCGTGTTAGTCCTTACTAGGTTGCAATAGCCATGTAGGAAGCAAAGGTCTTATTTTTATTTTACTAATTTTAAGTACTGTTTAATATCTGACAGAGCACTGAATTAGTAATAGTACTTACTATAAGGACTAGAGGTATATATATTATATACCTCGAATGAAATTTCCTTTCATTATATGCATCACATGTTATGTTTTTAAATGGTTTATAGGTCAGTCAATCAAAATGTTCATCCGTGGACGGCCAATCACCATGTATGTTCCCTCAAACATCCAGAACTATGATGAACTTAGGATGGACCATCCCTCAGAGAAACTGGAACTGGATTGGGTGTATCCGCTGTCAAGCTGTCAATGTATTATTATAAATATTATAAATATATAGTGATGTATTCTTTGGCATACAGTCATTTTTAATCACCAGCTGACATTGAATATTAGGAATGTTTTTGCTTGTCCTGTAAGGTTACTTTTTTGGAGATACATGGTAGCACATTTCAGGTGTCACAACTGTAATCCTTTTGTTTACGGTCCTGTAAAGGTATTAAGTGGTGCAATATCCAAAGCTGTGTTATTGTTTGGGGTAAAATTGGTTAAGAAGTTAATCACCTTCATAACCACTGAACATGTTCTAGCTGTTTAAAAAGGCAGCCCAAAATATAGATTATAATTGAATGTTTATTTGTAGTAAATATGGAAAATTAGGCACATTGTAAAAAAAAACAAAAAACAAATTGACAAAAAGTGCTAGTAGCTATGTAGTACTAGTATCAAGCAATACTAAGGGTTTATCAACTGAAATAAAGGCTTCAAAAGAAATACTGCAAATAAAGATAAATAAATACTTTGAGTTTACATAAATTCAAACTCAAAACAGATTTCAGTTTAACAATGTAGTTTTCCCAGGATTATTTTTGTTCCTAAATTATATTTTAACAATTAGAGAGAAAATTCAATAAAAAATATATTATAAAGTATAATATCAAGTTTAATACATAAAATAAAAATAATGAAGCCATTAATGCAATTTTTTTATATTATTTGATATGTGGCCTTCATGTTGTTGACAACTGCTAAAGTGCTTTGCATTTTGAAACTTATAAAGTTTCGAGTTTTACTTACTATAAAGTAAGTAACTACGTTCCATCCCACAGAGTTCAATAATCATTTTTCTCTCTTTTTCTCTCTGACCACCAATATTCAGTTTTGTTTCTGGATAATAGAAAGTTAAATGTTATGTAAAACCCTTTAGCTGGTGCTACTGATACATGGTACTATTTTTTTCGGTGTAAACTTTACACTACAGTGAAATTTTGCATGGATGTGTGGATACATACCCTCCTGTTGATATCCTTGACCCCCTGATTATAGCTATGGTTACCGAGGGCGTGACTGTAGAGGGAACTTGTACATGCTGCCCTCAGGGGAGGCGGTGTA
This sequence comes from Salminus brasiliensis, assembly GCF_030463535.1. Lineage (NCBI taxonomy): Eukaryota > Metazoa > Chordata > Actinopteri > Characiformes > Bryconidae > Salminus > Salminus brasiliensis. The sequence goes on from NC_132886.1 coordinate 23,965,007, forward strand.
TTTTATAGCCTGTGTGGTAGTCCTTTACCACGTCGCCAAGCAGACGCAAAGGCATTACCGTAAACACACCGACTGCGTACGATGGTGAGTTGAGTACTGTATATGGCAATAGCCAGCTTTAAGATACAGTATGCTTTTTGTCATTATCACAGAATCCCATAAGTCCCTTTATTTTGTTGTTTTATTTTTGCAACCAATGGACCAGTAGAAATTGCTTAAAATTAATAAACGGTTATTAAAATCTTGTCACATTAACTCTTGGGATGCAGTTTAGCAATTCATCCAGACAAGGTGCTGATAGCATCTGGACAGACCGCAGGTGTAGATAAGGATGGCAAGGTGAGTTAGTTGCCTTTGTTTGTTTACTCCTTTGCAATTTATTGAGTGCTTACCTTCATGGCCGGTTTCAGAGTTTTTACAGATTGCTTTTGTGTATGTGTGTGTGTGTGTGTGTGTGTGTGTGTGTGTGTGTGTGTGTGTGTGTGTGTGAACTAGCCTTTGCAGCCGTTTGTCCATATCTGGGACTCCACTACACTGGTGACCCTGCAGCAGATTGGTCTGGGCACGTTTGAGCGAGGGGTCGGTTCTGTGGCCTTTTCAAATGCGGTACGTCCTGCCTGCCACCCAGAACACAAAACCAATACTGATTCTAATTCAGCACTGTCATATTAATCCTTGAACATTTGATTTCAGGATGCAGGGGCATATCTGTGTGTGATTGATGACTCCAATGAGCACATGCTGTCTCTCTGGGACTGGAACAAAAACACCAAGATCGTTGAAGTAAAGGTATGTGCACACACACACACAGTATTGCTAAATATCAGGGCTGCCACTGTAGATTATATTACTAATCCAGTAATCTACTGATTATTTAAATTTACAGTTGCAGTATTATAAGTTGTTCTTTAATCTATAGATAGTATCTATTTAATCTATATATAGTATCTATAGATAGTAGGTATCTGACTTTGGATGGGGTGAAAAATACGCAGATGCAGTTTTACAAGCCTATTTAGCACCCTGTTATTTTGCCTCAGAATTATCCTATTACAGAGAGCTCATGAGGAGCTCTGCTTCTAGTAGCTGGTATATCCCCTTATTGCAAGATCTGCCAAACTCTAGTTAAGCACTTATGAACAGGATGTACAATAGCACCAATAATAAAGGACATCTTCAAAGCTTCAAAGCTGGAATGTTGATCAAGCTTCTATCACTTACATGATTAAAAGAACGTACCCCCCCCCCTTTCCCAATGACACTCCTGCCAGGCTCAAAGCTGTCCTGGCATTAAACCCCCATTAACTAACTTACTATTGGCTGGTTACCCCACCACAACAGATCACAGTATCGCAGATCTCTGTAGAGCTGCTTTGTGACAAAATGTGTTGTGAAAAGTGCTGCGTGAATAAATTTGACTTAACCGAAGTAGCCTAAGAACAAATTTTTTTTTGTAGTTATTCCAGTCTTAATCCGCCATGTCAGACTTTCTTGTGGACTGTGTGCTCCTCAGCACTTTTTACCTTATATAAAATGAACCGAAAAAATACACCCCAGGTTATAGCCCATTAATCCCATGTGAATTGCCATGGTGGAAAATTTTCCATCATATCCTGGGAAAAGAAGTTTTTTTGTGGGTTTTCTCAAGTATGGAAGCACTCGGGCAGGCATTTAGTTGTGTCATGTATGTGTGGCAATGTGAAAGTAAGTGAAATCACACACAGTATTGCTAAATATCAGGGCTGCCACTGTAGATTATATTACTAATCCAGTAATCTACTGATTATTTGAATTTACAATATAATAGTGAATTTAAAGGTGCAGTATTATAAGTTGTTCTTTAATCTATAGATAGTAGGTATCTGACTTTGGATGGGGTGAAAAATACGCAGATGCAGTTTTACAAGCCTCTTTACCACCCTGTTATTTTGCCTCAGAATTATCCTATTACAGAGAGCTCATGAGGAGCTCTGCTTTTAGTGGCTGGTATATTCCCATATTGCAAGATCTGCCAAACTGTGAAATCTGAAATGTAAGGAGCCACTGGTAAATATCCATTAACCAAGAGAGGGAAATAGACTAATTAAACACCATTATACAAGATGCCAAGATGCCAATTAATTGAGTCTAATCAATGAATCATGACATCCCCACTACACCATCTGTGTACAATGTGAATAATCTAGCCTTCCAGTAATTGTAAAAATATGCGGTACACCCCCTCAGGGAAACTTGACTGTGCTCTACCATTTGTTATACTCATCAATATTGCATAATCAGTTAAAGGAGTATGATTCCTGTGATTGCTTTAGCAGTTCTCTCCGTCTTTAGTTTTGAGTAAGTAAATAAAAATAAAAAAATTTAGGCAGCTTCTGGTTCCGTTCCTGTCCGTATTCTTGGCACAGATACAGAGGAAAACCCGCACAGCCACGCCAACGATTTTTAACTTCCCCGAGTGCAATCTGAGCGCGGTTGCCACAGAAACGTCGTAAATATTTTACCCTGTCGTTTGTGCGGCGGAGTGTGGAAAGGTTCTGAGAAGTGAGCGTTTATGTTAGGTCATTTTTCTTTCTCTGTTTTCATTGTAGTAGCGACTTTGTTACTGTTGGAGATGGAGGGGTGCTTGTCATGGTCGTTTGTCATGACGTCCCTGTTTGCTCAGCAAATGAATCTGTGGTTTCCACCAGACGCACATTAGGACAACCTTATTTAGGACTTCTGCAAAAACACCCTGTGCAAGCAAAGCTGACAGCTGACCCAACTTCGGGATATATTTCTAAAGCGTTGGCGCGATTGTGGAGATGTTGAGAGAGGTGTTGAGAGAGGGGCTTCTAGGGGTGATTTAGACTTACCAGTTGGATGTGCTTCCTGGACACATACAGTTCTAGCACTGGCTTAAAGATAGTTCTCAGTGAAGGCTTAGCTCAGAGATTTGATCAAGTATGCTCTTAATGCCAGGGCAGGAACCCCATCTCTACAGTATGTCATATAGAATATTTAAGATGGAAATAAAAAGGTTCAAAACTTGAACTTGACCACATGCTGAGGTTGTATGAGGGCAGCGTCAGGGCAGATTAAGAAGCAGGCTCTACTTTAAAATTATAGTTGAGCCAGAATGGGAAGAAAGGGTAGAATTGTGGGACCTCAATTTTCCGAGGCCACATTATTAATGATACATGAACTGAAGGTACAGTTATTCTTATGACACATGAAATAGGGACAGTTATTTTATATATCTCATTAAACCAATGTGGACCAATGATAAATAGCACATTATGAAAAAAGACCCAGGTCTTGAAAAAACTAAATCCAGATCGTCTTGCTTCTTTGAAACCATTTTTAAATGGTTGGTATTTTTGATGTCACCAAAAAACAATAGATAGAAATGCGTATAAATGAACATTGTCACTGTCACAATTTTCTGTGTAAGTGTGAATTCAATGATTTCATCAATTCATCATTTTACCACAATGTCAATAACAACTGTCAGATTCAAAATATGTCAAAAAGTGAAAAATTATAATATCTACACATTCATATCGGAATTTAATGACCACCTACCAAATGGGAATAACCACCCTTGGCTTTAATGACACTAGTGAGACATGGTGGCATTCTTGCTTAAGGGCCCAAGAGTGGCAGCTTGCCGAGCCAGGGTATTGAACCCACAGCCCTATCATTAATAGCCCGGAGCTTTAACTGCTGAGCCACCACTGTCCCAGTTAATAGTCATAACAGTGGTGCTTCACGGGCCATTGAAGCCAGAGGGGAACAACGAGTCTGGTGAATGGGTGGGAATTCCCCCTATTAAATAGGTACTCATAATATTCATATTATTTTCATCTTTAAAAACACAGTGATTTATTAATTTACGCTTTTTGCACATACATTTCAAAGTACAAGACAAAGATGGACCATGCCCCCTTTAAAGGATCTTTTAAGTGCAATTGCTGGCATTTATGGATTGTATAAGTTTACACACATGTTGTATGTGTTTGATTGTGTATTCTAGAGCACTAATGAGGCTGTGTTTGCCGTGGAGTTCAACCCTGCGGACACTAATAACATCATCACCTGTGGGAAATCTCACGTTTACTTCTGGACGCTGAGTGCTGGGGCGCTGACCAAGAAGCAGGGCATCTTTGGAGTGAGCACAGTTTAATGTCATGAGGGAACAAGTACAGCTTTGTGAATCAATACAATACTGGATCTGTGACTTTTATGGGGTGTCCCTAAGCTGTGCTTCTGTTCTTTGTCTTGCAGAAATACAAGAAGCCCAAGTTCATCATGTGCTTTGTGTTCAGTCTGACGGGGGATGTGCTAACGGGTGACTCTGAAGGGAACATCCTGACTTGGGGCAAATCAGCAGCAGACATCAAGACGTTAGGCAAGGGAGCAAAAGGTAATTAATCTCTGCATGATACATTACAGTGCATTTATCCACATTTATATATATATATATATATATATAAATGGGGTTTGATGTACTACTCACACTTCCGCCTGTCTTGGTTGTGATGTCACAACTAGGCCAGTCACAATAAAAAAAAATTTGACGATATGTTGTCCCAGAAATAATTGCGATAAATGATATTTTGTCATTTGAAAACAAAAGTGATGTCACTGATATAACGCTAATATAAAAATAATAATGCAATTATACCCTTTTAAAGAGCAATGAATTTCAGATAATTAGGAATATTCAGACATGGGAATTGATATATAAAAAATCTTAAATAAAATAAAACCACTATATTTAAAGTCGACATCCTCGTTCACATTCATGGGCTTTCTTTGACCATTCAGCTTAAAGCCAAAATGAGCCGTGGAATGCGGCTTTGAAACCAAGTGCATTTGGACCTGCTCTTCCAAACTGTCTGGATGTAGACTTGCAGACTTGCATCATATTTTCTATGTTAACACAAAGCGAAATTCCACACAGCATTTCTGCTTAAATTCACCCAAGTAAACACAATGGGCAATATCGAGGTCAGCTTAAATTATCAAGGTCATGTCCACATATTTTCAATATGTATCTAATATATTGTGTAAAATAATGTAATTATTGTGACGGGCCTTGTCACACATAAACACAGTTATATATGATTGTCCATTCAGCATAGATCACTCAGACCTGCCCATTCAGATTGAAGTTATAAAGAGTGTTACTGCAGACCACCTGTAGTAGAAGATCAGTATTCTCATTTGTCCCTGTTTGCACAAGCTCACTAGCTAGCTAATTTACTTCACCTTGAGTTCTGCTGGTAGTGAATCCTGTTTTTAAAGAAGCTTATTTGCCAGTCCTACAGTTGTACTAACTCAAATAGATGCTTAGATTTTAGCAGCAGCATAATGCTAGTGGCTCCAACGCTTGCATTAAATGTTGAATCACAAGACTTTCGACTGGGATGTCTAATTTCACAGTTTGTGGGTTGCTAGACACACCAGATTGTAATAAAAAAATGGCCAGAACAGTGTAGCTTATGCGCCCTTTCTTTCCTCCCAATCTGTGCTTGTTGTTGTGATGAGGTTGTTCGTTCAAACTACTGAAAGAAACTGAAAACAATTGGGAACAGATTGAAATGCTCAGCTGGGGGTGACTGACCTGTGTTCTGTGTACATGAGCGCAGACTGATCGTTCTACCAGAGTGTGTCTTCCTCTCTCTCCTTCAGAGACATTCCAGATCATGAAGCAGACCCGAGCTCACGAGGGCAGCGTCTTCACCCTCTGCGTCCTGCAGGGCGGCGCTCTGCTCAGCGGCGGCGGCAAAGACCGCAGAATCATCCGCTGGAGCGCAGACCTAGCGCCCGAGAGGGAGTGTGAGGTGAAAACAAGAGTGTGTGTTTGTGTCTGTTTTTGAGTGGGAGGCATGTTGTACAAGAGAGAGCTTTGTGTGTGTGTTTTGTAGGGGAGGGGTAAGAGAGAAGGAGAGGGAGGGAAAAAGAGAGGTAAAAGAAAAATGAAAAATGAGCGACAGTGAGAGACAGAGAGTAAAAGAGTGAGAGAGAGTTTACAAAAAGTGAACAGAAGATGGAGAGAGAGAGATGGAGTGCGAGAGAAACCGAGAAAGAACAGAAAAAGGAAGCGGGGAGAGCGGGAGGGAAAGAGAGGATGAGAAGGAGAGAGAGAGGGACAGAGAGAGAGAGAAAAAAGAGACAGATAGAGAGAGCGGAAGCAAGAGAACGAAGAAGAGAGGGACAGATAGAGAAGACTGAGAGAGCAAGTAAGGAAGGAAATGAGAGAAAAGAAAAATGACGAGGGAGAGCGAGGGGGAAGGAAAGAGAGAGTGAGAAGAAGAGTGGCTTCCCGCATCAGATTCAAAACCCTGACGCTGGCCTACAAAGCCAAGAATGGACCAGCCCCTCCGTACTTGATGGCAATGGTCCAAAAGCCTATCTGCACCACAAGCCCTTCGAGCTTCAAGTACGGCTCGGCTCGACCCGCCATCCCTCAAAATCAATGGAAGACAAGCGTCCAGGCTTTTTTCTGTCCTGGCACCGAAGTGGTGGAGCGAGCTTCCCCTGGGTGTCCGAATAGCTTGCTGTCTTCAAACGCAGACTGAAGACCCACCTCTTCTAAGAGCATTATGGTCTCCTTATGGACGTGTGTTTAGTAGTGTCTAAGCTTAGAGGTATCTTGGACTTCTAGTCTATTCAGACTATCTGAGGTTATTTTTGGGTAAATAGCAAAGCACTTTTGTAGGTCGCTCTGGATAAGAGCGTCTGCTAAATGCCTTAAATGTAAATGTAAGAGAGCTCCTTTAGAGTGAGGGAGAGAAAAACAGGACAAGAAGGGGAGAGAGAAGGACAGAGAATGAGTGAGAGAGGAGAAGTGAGCTCTTTGAGAAATACAGATGCGAGGGAGAGAGAGAAAGAGATGGGGAGAAAGAGAGAGAAAGAGAGAGTAAAGGCTGGAGGGACAGAGGAGCAGAGAGAGCGAGAAAGAGAGAGGAAGACGCGTGGGGAGTGCAGGGTGAGGAGAGAAGAGAGAAAAGGTTAAGAGCTGCTCTTATTATCTCCAGATTCCAGAGAAATTCGGAGCGGTCCGTACCATTGCAGATGTGGATGGAGAGGAATTGCTGGTTGGAACGACCCGGAATGCAATTCTCCGAGGCACATTCTCAGATGGGTTTGTGGCCATAGTGCAGGTATGTGGGATGAGGGAGCAACTTTTGAAGACTTCATGACTTCCATTGCTCACACTTTCACACACAGCGCTGTGTATTTAACGATCATGAGCACACATGCTCATACCTGTGTTTAGCTGCATTCTCTTTCTGGCACAATGCTATGTTTTGTCTGCGAATAAGCAGTATTGCATCCCCCCCCCCTGTCTTTTATAGTTCAGCCAAAAATTCAAAAGACAGTGTCCCTCCTATTGCAAATGAAGTCAGTCTGCTAAGACATGTTTGGTATGGGTGGTTTGCTTTATTAGCGTATAACAGGAGATACTAGCCTAACATTGTTAGCACAAACTGTCATCCTGATATCTTTATACTGGTGTAAAAACCAAGCCAATGAGCAAAGTCATGCTGTCCGTTGTAGGATATGGATCCTTTAAAGCAACATTAATTAACATTATTTTCTTTGTTGCGTTTGTCAGGGTCATGTAGATGAGATGTGGGGTCTGGCCACACACCCTTTTCAGAACATCTTCCTCACTTGTGGGAATGACAAACAAGTGTGTGTGTGGAATGCTGAGCAACACAGCCTGGGCTGGTGCACTACCCTGGAGGTCAGGCAGCTCATAAACAGCACTACATGCAAACTACACGTAAACGCCAAACGCACAGCTAAGCCTTGTGGTTAGCAGGAGCATCAACTTCATTTTTTCTCTGCTTTGTTTCAGGAGTCAGGTCTGTGTGCTGATTTCAGTCCAAATGGAGCTGTTGTTTCTGTTGGACTCATCAGTGGAAGGTGAGCTTTCATTGCACTGCATTAGCCACTCTTATTTACATGCTCAGAATGCATAACCAATGGAGTTTCGGTTGGATACATTTCCTTGCCGGTGTAATAGAGGACCGGCATTGTAATAGCTGTGGTCAGGTGCATGTTTCTTGCAAATATATAGAATAAGAGAGTTCCAGTCATGTTGAAATGGCATCTGAGAAAAAGGATGTGAAAAAGTCTTTAAATATATTTGAAACATTTTAGGTCATATAACGTCTGTAAATGTCTTATTTTCCACTCTTGTATTAAATGCTGAAAAAAGTCCAATCCGAGCGTTTTGTTTATTGGATCAGTATTGGTTATATTAAAGGGATCATTTGGCAAAAAAAAGAAATTGACATGATTCATCACTTGCCCCCGGTGCAGATCATCCCATCATCCAAGACATGTTTGATATCTCACGTGTGCTTCTTTAGTTTATAGCAGAGCATGCTAGGCTAATGTTGCTAACAAACAGTGAAATTAGACAGTCACCAATCTCGTTTTGCTAAATACATGCCAAAAACAGTTGGGTCAGTGGTCTAATGTGCTTTGCCTTCGCCAGTCAGAGTCAGAGAAATCACAATTGGCAGTGCTTTCTCCGGGTGGGTAGATGGCGCTCTCTCCCCTCATCAGGCAATTTTTTGCGGGCGGAGCTGGGGATCTGACGCTTTCCTCTGAGCGTGATGGCAGCAGTTCGAGAAGAGGCGGTGTCTGGCTTTGCATCAGAGGAGACGTGTTAAGTCCTTACCTTCCTTGTGTCGGGAGCATTGCTAGTGCTAGAGGGAGAAAAAGAATTAAAAAAAAAGAAAAGTAAATAAATAAAGAAAGAAAGAAAACTGGAAGACCAGATTGAAATATCTTAACAGGGAAGCACTTTTGTAAGTCGCATTGAATAAGTGATAAGTGATAAGTGAATAAATGAGAGAGCTTCTTACGTGTTAAAAATAAACCAATTTAGCAAACCAGCGCAGGTAGACCCTATTTAACAATGTAAGCTAATATTGGAACGACATTATCAGCCGCATAATGTTTTGTAGTGCTATTCCACTTTCACGTTTTGGGCATGTACTTTCAGAGATGAGGCTGGTGACAGTCTAAGCCCAGTGTTTGTACCGAACATTGTACTGCTGACATGGCAACATAAATACAGTCATCATTTTTCTTCTAAAAACAATATCATTCATTCTCTTTCTTCTGATGCGCTGTGTGTTTGCTCTGATGCAGGTGGCTGGTTCTGGACCTACAGACCCAAGAGGTGGTGTCCGACCTAATCGATGGCAACGAGCAACTGTCCGTCATGAGATACTCACCAGGTCAGATCACACAGCTCAGGCAACCAGCTCAGTGCTCCATACCGAACAAGCACGGCATTCTTACTGTGCTTACGCCTGCAGGTTGACATGTTATTGCCAGAACCCACTACTGTTACCACTGTGGTTACACTATTGCAGCATGTCATTACTACACATGTCTTAATTACACAAGCATAGCATGTCATTACTGCACCTGTGTCCTCAGGATGACATGGCTGTATGGTTTCTCTACGTCTGCTTGATTTCATTGTGGTTCTCTCCGCAGATGGCAGCTTTTTGGCTGTTGGTTCCCATGACAACTTCATTTACATTTACAGCGTGACAGACGGGGGCCGGCGCTACACGCGTTTTGGGAAGTGCACGGTAAGCGAAGCATGCTAGAACAGATGTGCAAGGGTCGCGGGAAGTCTGCTGGGACTTTCTATGGATGAATTTGATATCTTTACAACCAAACTGACCAAAGGCTTTTTTGTTCTTGGCTTTTATTAGTCTTGTTAGCCAAGAACTAAATGCACCCAAAAAACAAACTCACACATTTCCAGTAACCTTCCTGTTGACAAATAACACAATATAAATAATGAAATTTACCCTTTAAAATAGGCCAAAACTGTCACATTATTGTGACACTTTGTCACATTTGTTTAATTTATTAGGCAAAACTAAACAAGAGCTATTACAACACGACTACTCTAAAACGCCAAAAATTATAGAACAGTCTTGATTCCCCAGCAAAAGCCCTTACAGCCCTAAAGCTGAGACCCTTACAGACCTAGAGCTGTGTGTTTGATACTTTTAGTCAGTTTACTAGCACAAGCAGCACATCACTATTAGACTATTTAAAGGAAAGCGGGTTGCTACGCGAATCAGGCCTCATATCAACGCTTTTTCTAGTGCTAGTGCCTGTGGAAGGGTAACTCAAACTTAGCCAAGGCAAAGCTGGAGAAATGAGCTTATATCTTTGCTAGTTACAATCAAACAACACCAAGAGTACAGCATGCTACATGTGGCTCCTGTAAGCCGTCACAGTGTTGTACAATAAAAGCAAAGCTCATCTTTTTTTTATTATCACAAGCTACATTCTGAGGCAAAATAACAGGGTTGTAAATAAACTGGTCTGAGCATTTTCCACCCCAACTAATCTCATATACATACTATTTATACATTTTTGTACTCTTTTTGGCTTTTTTTTTTTACCCACTGTTATAACTTACGAACAACTCAGCCAGTTTGCTTTGCTGATTGATTAATAATCCTTAGGGTGGTCCTAAGAAATGTCACAGCGCATGAAGGGTTAAACAACAACTTAAAATACCAATAAATGCGTTCATGTAAAGAACTGCTGGTGTTCTAAAAATAAGAGGATGTGAAGGTAGATTACATGGCACAGAACGTGTGTACAAACCTTCATGTCTACAGTTTGAAGGCCTTTAAACTGTATGTTCTCTGTCATTTCAGGGGCACTCCAGTTTTATCACACATCTAGACTGGTCTAAAGATGGGAAGTATATCATGTCCAATTCTGGCGATTATGAAATCCTTTACTGTAAGTGTTTTTATTCTTCTATGTAAAGATGTGTGTGTGTGTGTGTACATTTAAAAATGTAAGAATTTCTTGCCTTTTGGCCAGGCTAATGTGTGAGAGTGTGGTTGTTTATTACAGGGGACGTGGCTGGAGGCTGTAAGCTGTTGCGAAATCGCTACGAGAGTAAGGATCGAGAATGGGCCTCCTATACGTGTGTGTTAGGCTTCCATGTCATGGGTAAGAAAGGCACAACAACAATTGTAAATGGTAGAAATGTTGGTAGATACTGAATTCATTTGTTCATTGTTGATTTAGTTGAATGTGGAAATTGGGCAAGCATGTAAAATCCTTCATATTGTATAACTTGCCTGTGCGTGAGCTTTTTAAAGGTACCCTGTTCAGCATTGTTCTCCTCACTCATAAATAATGACAGCTGGTCTCTGGTGACTGTGTTATACACATGCACTATGAATGGTTTATGAGACATGCCTCAGGCTTGTCTGCAGGGAGTTTATTACCCAGTTGAGTTCTGTTAGAGCGTCAATAGTCATGATATGCACTGCATATACTGTAATAAGATGTGTTTCTGGTGTGTTTAACGCAGGCGTGTGGCTGGAGGGCTCAGATGGAACCGACATCAACGCTCTGTGCCGCTCTCACAGCGAGCGAGTGGTGGCAGTGGCTGACGACTTCTGCAAGGTCCACTTGTTCCAGTATCCATGCCCTAAACCAAAGGTCAGTTCAATAGTACAGCACAAAATACTGGTTATGGTACCCCTGAAAGTCTCGAACACCAGAATGGAGATACACCAGGATTTTCAGGGGTTTTTTTTGTTATTGTTGTTGCAGACTTGAATACTTGGTTTAGCAGCAACATTTTTAATGGTCTTGCTCAAAGGCCCAACAGTGGCAGCTCTAGTGGACAGGGGTATCAGACCCACTACCATGTGATCAGTAACCCAGCGCTCAAACCACAGAGCCACTGCTGCACTGAATGTAGCTTACTGTCTATAAAACAATAAGTGGAACATTAATCGCCGTAAATCGAATATCAGGCTGCACAGAGGAGTACTCACCTCCTGCTGTACCGTATCAGCACCCACACTGGCCGAAGGGAATGAAATACTGATGTTGGAGAAGGGTATCTATCTTTTGAAGTTAGGCCATATTTATTTGAACCCATACATTCAGCCTCAAATGAAGGTAATAACAGGGTTTTCGCTTGATGATAGCAGGTCAGTGTGGTGGGAAGGGGTTGGAAAACAGGCTTTAAATTATTGGTTAATATAAATTTTACATCTGAAGCTGTTTAGAGGTGGGCAAAGGTCACTGCACTTTGACCAAAGGTTACAAAAAAACTAGATTTTGTATTTTGAATACCATTACTCAGATTATTGGGCTTAATATTTATTATTATTATTGTTATTATTATTATTATTATTATTATTATTAATAATAATAATAATATTAAGAAGAAGCACGTCAGTGGAAGCCAAAATGGAACTTTTTGTTAAAGTGTACCTCTGAGAACCAAGACATTGGAAAGCAACAGGGTAAGCATATGGTCAGGGTTTAAGGGTTAGGGTTTACCTAACCAGATCACAGATAGTTCACAAATATATATATACATTTTTAAATAAGATGTCAATGTGTTAATGTTGTTTTTTTATGTTTTTTAAACCAGCTGGTATTTTAGTGTGATTGTGTGTGTAAGGGTAGGTGGGAAACACACTACAATAAACGCTACAACCCTTTTCTTTCCATCCAGCATCTATATTTGGTCTGGTAGGCTCAGTCACGGCGGTTTGTTTTCTTTTGAACAAACGTCCTTGTGGTCCATGCTTTGGGCAGCTCTAGTCTAGGGTTTGTGTTGTTGATTTGTTTGTTTGTTTGTTTTTTATGTGCCTTCAGTTTACATCACCTAAATATTTATCTGTAATTACACTAGTTCACTACATTAATGGTTTAGTTATGTAATTAATTACATTTACTTTCAATTTACATTCTGGATCAAGAGGTTAGAGTTTAAGCCTGACTGTTTCTGTTTGTTCTATGACTTGGAATAAACCCAATATAATAAACATAAAGAACTGTACCAAGGCTGTGGGACAACATCTGAGTCCTTACACACACCGGACACTGGTTAATATGTGAATGGCAGTTCTCGTAGTTCTCAACATGGCGCAAAATGAGACAATCAGCTTGCTGGTTAAGCAGCAAATAAAGGAACCCTGCCTCGATGTGGAGAGCGGTGCAAGCGCAGTAGCCAAACGCTACAAACTGTCCATAAGGGGTTTTTATCCGATTAAAAGCTTATTTTAATCGTTAATTAAAAGCTAAGAAAGTAGCTTAAAATGAGAATTAATGTATAGTTTTACTATGCTTTTATCATGGCCAGCCGCAAATGCAGCATCTTAGGGATTAAGGATGATAAAACACACCCTGTTTATAATGTAATCCAAACACCTGAAACTTGAAACCCAGCATTCTATGTGTGCCCAGGCTTGTAGTAATATCAGAGTACGAACACCTAGAATTGTGTGTTTGCTGTGTGAAATTTCTTCTCCTGAGACAGCTACTTTGCTATTTTTCAGGCACCCAGTCACAGGTATGAGGGCCATGGCAGCCATGTGACCAACGTACGCTTCACCCACAGAGACAGTCACCTCCTGTCCCTGGGTGGGAAGGACACATGCATCCTCCAATGGCGAGTTAAGAGGAGCGGGGCTGCGGACAAGGAGCACCCATCCTCTTCCTTTCCTCCCTCCACTTCTATTAGCTCCTCAGAACCTGGAAACCAGAGAGAGAAGGAGATGGAGTGAACAGAGAGAAGGAGATGGAGAGAGAGAGAGAGAGAGAGAGAGAGAGAGAGAGAGAGAGAGGGAAAGACAGAGAGAGAGAGACACACACACAGAGAGAGAGAGAGAGAGAGAGAGAGAGACAGGGAAAGACAGAGAGAGAGAGAGACACACACACAGAGAGAGAGAGAGAGAGAGAGAGAGAATTGCACAAATTAGAGAAAATCCAGCATTAGCAAGACTGTGCTGAAAACATGCAATGCTATGGTGGTCTTTGACAGCTTCCACAGCTAAAAAGGAAGTCAGTGTTGCATCAGCATTCACTATATCAGGTTTACAGGTTTTATTACTCCAATTTTATACAGAACAGGACCAACGCTGTGTGTGTGTGTGTGTGTGTGTGTGTGTGTGTGTGTGTCAAAGAGCTTATCTTTATGTGAAGTAAACCGATCTTAAGATTCATGTTATTAACATTCCTATGAGTATTTGTTGGTAAACCTGGAAAATAAAAGGCTTGTATGTCCCTTTACAGAGAGTCATCTCGAGATGGTCATTCCAAAGCAAGTCTCTCATTTATCATCCTTTACTCCTCGCAGTAACTGTTTACATTACTGAACTGTTGCTTATTTGCAGATGTGAAGCGTTTCTCCTGTCTGATGTTTCGTTGCGCTGTCTGGCTATGATTTAATAAATGTGTTTGTGTGTCCTTACACTATTAAACCTAGTCTGCTGTGTTTATTTTGCTTTCTGTTTTTTTTTTTTTTGCAAAATCGTGTTTAATTAATATTCATCGAGAGCAGAAGTGATGTTGAGCAGGTAGCTGCACAGCACACATCAAATATGCCTTTCAGGAAGTTCAGACGTTATATGAAACGCACAGCGCCCTCTAGAGGACAGTGGCGAAATTTAAACAGGGCGCATTGCCGGCCTGCAACCAAAAGGGGGCGGTAAGAGCACATCGATCATTTCCACCAGCTTCACTCTTCCCGTGTTTGCCGGTTTGGTGAATAGTAGTGTCACACATCCTGACTGAATAACTACTAAAGATTTTCCTTTACTAAGAGATCTGAATACGAAACGATCGACTGAATATAATAACCATCCTCTGGATTATTCATAATGGTTTATTTAAACCAGCTGTGCTGCTGGTGGATTTGGGGAATGACCAGGAAGACGCGGATAAGATAAATGAATTTTTTAGCAAAAAAAAATATATATATATTTTTTAGCAAAATAATTAAAAGCAAACACATCAGATGTGGGTATATATGACAGTTTTCATAGTATTTTTATAGTAGTTCATAGTAGTTTTAATAGTATTTTCTTTTAAAGAGGGCTGTATTAACTCAATATAATGGTCCATTTCTTTTTCAAAGGTTCAAAGGCAACCAAAATGGGTCTTTTGCCTAGATATAAAACGTAGTCATTAGATTATGTAGTCAATAATATTACAATAAGGACACTGAAGTTTTGCCAAAACAACTTTTGATTCTCCAAAATGGCAAATTTACAAATTTTCTATGGACTATTTGCCATACTTTTAATATTTTTTGTCGTTTTATGTGTTTATTTTTTATTTTATGTATTTATTCATGTATGTACGTATAAATATGTATTAATTATTATTATTATTATTATTAACAATTATAATAATGATGATGAGTATAATAATAATAACGACGACGATGATGATGATAATTATTATTATTTTCGTCGCTGTCTCTCAAAATGCTTGTATTTCTTACAATGGCAACTCTTCAGAAGTACGGAGGGGGGTCGTAACTTTCTATTGAAGTCAGTGTACGACGGTTTTATTATTGAGTCATGCTGAAGCATTTATTTTATTCCATTATTATTTATTTATTATTTATTTTATTCATAAATTAAATGTAAAGGAAAAACGACCAGATTCAATTCATGTGAAAAAAAGGTATCAAAATACGGCGGTAATATTTTAAGCAGTCATACGCAGTGACGGTCATGGCAGCAGTCAGCAGAGTGAACCCTGAGCCGCTTCTCCACACCGCGCTGAACGAGCGCCGCTGCTCCGGCCGAGCTCGAGAACGTGCCGAGTTCTTAGTGACGTTTTGAGCTTCCGAAGATGACGTTGAAGAAAAGGGGGGAGGAGGGGTGAGCAGAGCGGAGGTGAAGAAGAGGAGGATGAAGCTGGGAGAGCAGAGGATGGGAGGAAGAGTGGAGTGAGCGAGCGAGCGAGAGAGAGAGAGAGAGAGAAAAAAAGACAGGCTGGCTAGCCGATGACTGTAGGTGCATGCCTGCGAGGTTGAACGCGTGAGTGGCCGGTCGGGAGTAGCGGAGGGGCTGCGTCGGTACCGGACTGGAACAAAGGCGCGTTTTTAAGCCGCGGAGACTCGCCGAAACGGAAAGTTTGAACTTTTCTCCCGCCGCTGCTCGGGCTCACCGTGCCGGCTCACCGGCTTTGTTCCGCCAGCGCCGAGTCCGCCGATACATGCAGGACTAAACTCACACCCGCTCGGCTTTTCTTCGCGCAGGAGAAGGGGAATCCCGGGGCTTGTGTTTGTGGAGGGGAGTGAGAGAATGGCGGCCAACATGTACCGAGTAGGAGGTGAGTGTTTTAATGAATAACTCTGACGGTGAAACGGTAATTATGCGAGCTGTTTAGCCAACCTGCTAACGCTAGCCGCTGCGGCTAACGGGCTGATTAATAGTCAGCTAGTCGACTCGTTAGCCTAAATGCTAACTAGCGCGCTAGCGCCTTCTCTCATTTGGTGGCGTGTTTTTTTTATTTCCGCCTTCTTTACAAAGGCCGGCTTAGTTAGCAAACGAGCTAACGATTTAAATAGGCTAACCAGACCGCCATTCTGCCTGAAGAGTGTGAGTTTTAAAGTAAAAGTTGGCGAAACGTCGCCCGCGTTGTAGACTCGGTGATCCGGCGCGTTGTGCTCCTGAAGTGTCGGTTATTTTCAGTTGGACGGAGGACGGTGGTGTTGAGGCTGTAGCTACTTTGTGAAGTTTTCCCTCGTTTCTGCGAGTAAAATCGGACTGTTGCACTTAAGCACCAGCCTGCAGTCAGAGTAAGAGACTAAATTCACTTCCCGAGACTGAATTGCAGCTGAAAAGCACATTTACAGCACACTTACACCGGCATCCAACGGCCTGACCACAATAGTTACTAGCTAGTAATGTCTCGCAGACCTGGTCGCTCGCTCAGCCGGCCAAATTCAGCTCGGTCCGCCCGGACCAGCTCCTCATCTGTCAGGTTTTAGTTCTTGTTTGTTATCTAGCTAACAGGGAGAGTTGCTGCTAAACTTGCTGCGAGCAGGATTTAGGACAGCTCGGAGCAGAGCAGCTGCTCGTCTAGCTGAGCTGTACTCGATCTGACAGCTTTACATCCAGCACGCTGCTCTCCGCGCTGATGCCGGGAAGTTCACTAGCCGACCCTAGTAAGAGTGCCGGTGCCGCTGCTGCTGCTGCCGCCGCCGGCGCTCGATCCACGCTTCCCCCTTAAACGTGAGCCCTAACCTGCTTAAACGCACCTATACCTCCACACCTAACCCGCTTATTCAGCTGATCACAACACAGCGCGCCACCAGCAGCGCGTATGATCGGCTGAAGGGGTTTAAGTCGGGGTCGTTTCCACTGCTGAGTGTTTACACGGCGCGCCGTCTTGCTTCTGGTTGTTTAGACGGAGCCATAAGAGCGACTGTAAATAGGTCAGTCAGTGATGATGAAGATGAAGAGGCTGCAGTTCTGCTCACCACCATAGACCCCATCCTGCTTCCCTTAATGGGGATCATTAACCACACAGCTCTCCAGTCTGAGTCTGTGGAGCTCTTTAGTGGGAGCGTTCCCGCTCGCATTGATGGGGATTGTAGTGGTGTGACAATTTTAATGCCATATCGAGGGGAAATGATCTGTATCGCCGATACGCCGCTGTCCTGAGGGTCTCTCATTTGGCGTCTATAGTGGGCTCCACTGCCAGTGATCAAAAAGGCGCCTGAGTGTAAAGTGGGAGGAAAGAGGGTTTGCAATCTCACCATTTTGCACAAAGAAATGCTGCTTTTCCGAGCTGTGCTTTGAGCCGTGTGTGTTTGTGTGTGGTATTTAGAGCTCTGTAGGATCAAGACCCCATTTTAACATGCAACAGAAATCAGATCTTTGTCCCAGAACCTGAACGTTTTTAGTTTTGTTAAGCCTCTACTGATCAGAGTAACATTTCTGAATAGCCGTAAACAGTATTGTAATGAATGGCTGTAGTGCAGCCTGTCTGAGCGGTGTTCTGCGTTTCTGTGGGCTCTAGTCGATTGAGTGAACCAACAGGCTGTTCATTCATGTTGAGTGACTGTGCTCCCTCTGAAGTGTGCCTCTACATCTCCGTCTCAGTCAGTCAGTCAGTCAGTCAGTATGTACTCGGACCCTGTTCTCTTTTTCTCCCCTTCCTACGGCTGCCCCTTTTCTGCTACATGCATTTTATTTAGGTGCAACAGCTCTTGTTCCTCACTGCAGCCGTCTTCATTCAACTAGGGCTGGGTGACGAAATGCTCTACCTGGATGGTACTGCCCGAGTTACTAAATTACACCACAGAGCATGGTCCAGTTGTCCTGTTCGATACCAGCTTTCTAATAACATGCAATTGTCATAAATACCTGACATGTTTAGATTTGAGCAATGTTTCCAGGTGTATTTCTTGAACTCCAGACTGGAACTGCTGCACTAAAACATCTGCGGTTTATTTCTTTTATTGCTTTTTACTCCCTTCTACTCAGAAGTGAGCCTAACATTAGCCTGTTCCCAAAGATGTTTTAAAGGATGTGACCCAGGGAGGCAGAGCTAGCATGGCTGTAACTTCTCTCGCTGATGTTATGTAGATGTTAACTGCGCAATCTGATGTCGTCTAAGCGATAGCTACACTGACTGATGTTAAATAGACGGGAACTCCTTAGTTTCTAGTGCTGGTTAGTAGCATTAGCTGAGTGGATGCTCTGAAGATGCAGCCTCTATTATTAATTAAAAGCAAAACCTGCATACTTTCCTTTTGCTATTCTATTTTGCAGTTTTTGCACCGCTATATTGCACAACTGAATGTTTTTGCCTTTTAATGCCTTTAGGTAACTGATTATCCTTATGGTAACTTAAATTCCAAAATGAGTCGGGCTGCGTGTAACGAATATATGCAGTAGAAATTAAAGTGTAACACAGACGGCACAGTTCTTGGCGATAAATAAGAATTTGAGAGCTTGTGACTATGGTGTTCCTCATGGATATCTTTCAAAACGTGTACATTTGATTTTAAGCAAACACTGACAAAAATAGACAAGTACAAGTCGTTTGAGTTTGTGTGGGTTAGCATGATTTTAGCTTGCTTTTTTTGTTTAAAAAAAAAATGTCCACAATCATTGCGTACAAGCTCAGAATTAAATACCCAGGTTTAATCCAAATTTCTACATTAGAGGTGAGACAATATGGCAAAAAATCTAATCATAAATTACATTTAAAAATCCCCAGCCCTTATATTTGATCTTGATGAATGTTGCATTAGTTAGTAAGGCCATATTAGGTGGGTTTGGTGCTTTGGTCTAGTTGAGGTTGACCTTCTGCTCCCTCTTCTCCATGATCACAGCCTCCTGCTTGTGAATATGGCTCAGCACTCCAGATGGTAAAAGCCTGCTGGAAGTCCTGACTGCTGCCCTCTTCCTGGGCATCCGCTCATAGTGCTTCTGCACAGTTTGTTGTCTTTTGTTTGTTAAACACGCTGAGAGAAACTGGTTGGTTGAGGTACTTTTGAGTTTTAAGCTCTCTGCCAGGAGTTGTGTAGTTTGCAAACCTGCCCACCTAAATATCAGTCTCTGAGGCTTTGTACCGCATACAGTGTAGGGTTGAATGATTAAGACTGAGATGATCGTGTGAGTGATGTGGTAAATACAGTAATTGGCTAAGCTCAACATCACATTCAGGATGCTCTACTTTTTTGACTTAAGAAAAGTTACTCTTGCAGGTTAATAATGTATGATAGATGTGAACTGATTGTTGCCAGTTAAGTACTTTTTTCTAGAACTAGAAGATAAAAAAAGTTAATTTAACAAAGTCTTTGGCCACAGCAAACTTGGACCTCTTTGGCCACAGCATGTTTGCCCTTATCACGTTTTGCTTTGCATGTTGCAAGGCACTTATGCGACATCTCATTAAAATGATTGGCTTTGTTGGAGCTATGTTTTTTTCCCCCTCTGAGCCACGGATTTGTCTCGGTTGTTTTAGTAAGATCTGCCCAGTGTGGGCACCCTGAAGTTTCTGCTGAAACATGTCTGATAATACAATGAAAATGATTGCGCTATCTGACTCTACTTACCTTTTTTTATTTCAATTTTTTAAAAACTTCTCTCACCTTCAACCCAGTTATTTCCCCCATGTTAGTGTTTTTGCAATCATGTGGTACCAATCAAACCACAAGTATACTGCCCAGTTCTTTGGATGAGAGTTGGCAGATGTCCGCAGTTGGCAAGCTCTGCTGTAGATGGACAAGAAAGAGAAACTAGGGCATCTTGCCAACCCAGAGATCGAAGCCAGTTGTGACACAGGTGGAATTGTAAGGATTTAGAGAAGTCCAGCAACAGGATGCAACCCTCGTAGGATCCTGGTGCACTAAGCGGACTGCTGTAGGGCCATTTTTTGAGCATCTATGGCCCCTGGTCACCTGGAGTCTTTTGCACCATTGTGTGTAGTTGGTCTGTGTGAGAGCTGCTTTGACTGAGTATACTAAATTGGCATCAGCAGACTGTAATGAGAGCGAGCCCTCTGATTGACTTTCTATTAGCGAAACAATAAAATAACTCTTGCGAGAACTGCAAGTAGAAATGCTTCAACGCTAGTCGTAGTGCAGTTTAAAATCCGTCCAGACACATTACAAATGGCACAAACGCTCTTGCTAGTTACAGTAGTTAAGCACACATGCCCACACAGACAGAAGGGGAAAAAAGCTGATGAGAGGTGCTTCATCTGAGGAATTTGAAAAGACTTTGCAACATGGGTTCTTATGCTCCAGAACTGCTATGTCCTATGGTGGGAACACCAGCAACCCGTTTCATCACCCCACAACAAAACATGTGCTTGAATGCCAGGACGGTTTGTGCTCACGATCATTAGAGATGAGCTCATCAACCTGTAAGGTCTATAAAATAAAACACAGAAGGGTCAGATTCATGTGTTTGAGTGAGCATTTTCACAAGACTGATGACTGGAAAAGCAAAAGCTGAATTGTAATGACTTTCATTTGTGAACGGCTCTTCCTGTAATGATGAGCAGCTACTGCTTAGTCGGAGTAGTTTACCAGGCTTTGGTTAGTCTTTGATATTGGTCTGATATTTTTTGCCAATGTCTTTGTTTGCCGATTGGCTCCACATTTACATTGCCTTTGTGCCACAAAATCTGGGGTCTTCATATTTCCAGTGCAGTAAATGGCAGAGACTGTCTCTAGGTCTGTACGCCCTGTTTGTACTGCCTTCGTTCAGCGTCATTGTGGCATGTAGACTGTGCTAAAGAATTAGCAAAAGCAGTGCAAAAAAAAAAACAAGCCACAGAGGTGAAGGAGATGATGCCCCAGGTTAAATGGGTCCTTGTCCAGCATTAAAGCTGCTGCCTTGCAACCCATTCGTCTTGTGATCTCCATCAGGACCAAGTAGATCAGTCACACCAGCGAAACAGGATGGATTGCCTCCTGTTTCATGGTTAGGATAGTTGGTTCACCAACCATCAACAAGGCAGTAATATGAGACTTGCAAAATCAACACGCAAAAATAATTAATAAACAAAAGTATAAAGTTGAAGCTTTGCCTTGGCTTTCTTTGTTTCATTTGGTGCAGTTTTCAAGATGACATTAATAAATATACAGGCTGTACGTTCTTACCATGGGTGGTCAAATGCAGATTCACTCACAGCAGCATCAGAGAGGCCAGTGAAGCCATTCTTGATGTGGTTCAGGGTAAAGCAGTTGTCCTGTCTTGTTTGAGCAGAGCCCTACTTGAATCAAAACATAAATAACTGAACCCTAATTAAACATTATTTCTAATCCCAGAGCATCTTAATGCAATAAGGACTGTGTGCAGGTTATTATAGAGTAATATAACTGTGCTGGGGAAGCATTTTCTATTAGAGTCTATTCAGCTTGTCTGTCGATTTTGGGCCACAGATCTCTTGCATCTGAAAACCTGAGATTATGCACATCACACATTTGTTTCTATTATAAATTAAAGTATAGAAACAATGTGCAGTGACATGCAAAAGTTTTCCTAAATGTTTTGCTGACTCAAAGTTTGCCTCACCTGGACTTTCCTAATGGTGACTGTGAACAAGCCATAGTCCTAACAAGCAAATTGGAGGTCTAAGACCTTTAGCAAAAACGAAGAGCTCAAATCTAAATCACAAAATTGATGCTTTAAAAAAATGATCTAAGCATACTGTTGTTATTATGGTATTATTGCTCACACCACTGTGTATAAGCGGTCACTTTTAATGACATGAAGACCTCCTTTGTTTATGGAGAGTGGTTTTCACCTTGCTTAACAGTGGCAACAATAAATACATAACATAAACAATAACTGACAAAAAATAACATAACACAAGTGAAATAACACTTGCAATTTCCTTTTTCCTCATGATCTATAAGTGATTTGTTTCAACAGTGATTGTTTAAACTCTACAATAACATTCAAATCTATTCCATATCTATTATAGTAAGCACTCTGCACACACCACATGAGATTTTCATCTGATATATATATATATATATATAAATAAATAAACAAACAAACACAAACATTATACAATTCCTTTAAATTCCTGTTAAAATCTGTATCGGCCACAGAATTCCCACATTGGTTCAGCTCTACAGCTAGAGCATGTTCTCTTTGAGGGGAATGTATTGATCCACAGGACAGGCTTTTCTCACTGCCACTCACAGTGATAAAGCACATGAACCTGAAGAGACCTCCATTTTAATTTGTCCCTGTGGGAAGAGGCTAACAACATGGCTGAATGAAGACAAGAAAACCGTTTGATGACCAAGATCATTATCAAAGTTCTTGCCCGTACTAACTGGCTGTTTAACAGAAGTAGGCTGTTCTGCATGCCTTTGAAAATGGGCTGGGTGTGATCACGTTTTCTCATTATTGATTAGCATAAAAGCTTGTCGCCCTTGTTATGTACTGTAAAGGATATAACATTAGATTTGTAAATGTAGTATAAGATAATCTGCTTCTCTCAGAACATTGGCTTAATTAGATCAGATTTTATTTACCAGTCTCCGAATGAGACGAATCTGATGCATCTCTCCGTGTGTCGTATCGAGAAACTACTGTATACAAAATTTGATCTGATGCAATTTTTCGGTACAGACAAAGCAGAAATTTTGGAATATGTGCTTTGTGTTTGTATGTCAAAGGTAATAAAAGGGGCATTCCAATGCGTATAGATGCATAAGGAATAACAATTATTTTTTTTATGGTGAATTTTAGACATATACCTGTATATTGACAAAAGCATTGGGATGCCTGCTCATTCTGAAATCAAGGGTATTTAATGTTTTTTTTTTTAAAGTTTTATCCTTTGTTGGAGTAACTGCCCCTACTGTCCAGGGAAAGCTTTCCACTAGATTTTCAAGGAGACTGTCATTCACATCACATGTGGTACATGGGATGGAACGAAATTAAGATCTCAAGGTCCCAGTTACACCCAAAGAGCAATACATTAAATAAAATTAAGATAAAAAAATCTACAATATAAGAAAGGTAGACATAAATAGGAAAGTAAGAAAGCAAAGGGGTGGGGGGAGTAGCAGCAATCTAATTACAATATGAAAGGAGTTTAGTGGCATGAATGAATAAGTAGTGTTAACATAAAGAAGTGTGTTTGGAGCATTGCTGTGAAGATTTGATTGCATTCAGTGATGAGCTCAGGATGTTAGAGGATCACCTCCCCAACTCGCCCCAAAAGTATTGGATGGAGCGCCATCCATCATTCCAGACAACGCCTTTCCACTGCTCCACAGCTCAATGCTGGGGGGCTTTATACCCCTCTAGCCCATGCCTGGCATTAGGCAGGGTGCCAAAGTGGTCATTGTCGGTACCAGAGAATCCAATTCTGTTGCCAGGGCTTTTCTACAGAGACTAGACAAACTGTGTGCGTGTGCTTTTGCACATCTGTGTCAGAGAACGGTGCACTTTAAAGACACATAGTGTATAAAGTCTTATCTAACAAGCTGTTTAACAAAGGAATTGTATTTGACCAGATTAGAAATTGTTGTTCCTTTTTGCTTTTGATACGTGGCCATAGTTTGCTCCAGAAGAGAACAGCGGAGAACCTGTCTTAAAGCAGCTGAGAGACTGTAGACCTAAAGATGCATTCAAGTCACCTCCTTTACTAAAAGTAAACCGCAGCATAAAATAAATATTTTCAGTTTGATAATGTTTGTATTGCACTGCATGCATCCCCAACACCGCCTGAGCTAGTACAGTTTTCAGCACTGGACAAGTCCAAAGAACAAGCACAACTTAATGTATAATTCTGATCCTGTGTCTATCATTCCAAAATAGAACTGCAATTATTCTTTTTTTATTATTACTATTATTAAAGTTGTATGCTGAACACACTTTTGCAAGAGCAGTTCAAAGAAATCACTAAAAGCCCAATGTCGCCATGACTTTCATGTCCGTGAGTGCATGTATGTGTATGTAACTTCCAACCACAACTGACCATTTTCCCTGTTTCTGTGAGCCAATCAGTTCAAGAGTTGACCAGACAAAAAGCACCGGTGGTACAAGCTCTTTGCTGCAGTTTGTGCTTTTCACACATTAGAACACATTGACAAGGGGGAAATTTGAGTAGCTTGAATGATTTGCATGTCTGCAGTGAAGTATGTTTCTGTCTCTATTGAGCGATTTCAGTTATGGGTTCAGATATTCGAATGTGCATTGTGGATCTTGGTCTCATTTCGAAAGTAAATGTGTCGCCTCCACATTTAGTCCTCGACTGTGAAGGGCTCGGCCTCTGTAGTGCCTTCACAGCTATTGCCTTTTTGACACCAAAGGGATAAAGGAAATGAAGCAAGTATTTGTAAATCTGATAGACACTGTCCTGTTTAAACAGCAGTGCACTTGCACTTGTGTTTAATCTGAAGACTGTTGTGAGCAGATTGGGGTGAGCATTCAGTTGGCTGCAGCTTATTGTTAGAGTGGGCAAGTGGATAGGCTCCAGAGTAGAAATGGAAAGTATCAGCAGTCAGTTGGGTATTGGTTGGATCTCAGGAGACCACTTTCGTCAAGCGTCCAGCAAAAATACAAGCCTATGTTAACATGATCTGTTGCTGACTTTAGGCTGCACTAGTAGCACTGAATGAAGAAATGGCTGTTTGGCTCAATAATCTGGCTGAAAGTGTTCAACAGAAAAGTGACCAGAAGTTTGGTGGCACAATTAAGACGGTGTTCACCATTAGAAATAAATAGAAGGCCACTGCTACTAACACCAGCTATCGTTATGTTTGTGTTCAGTTTAATTACTGTACAAAGGCATGTTAAAGTGAAGGCACCTCTGGTCAAAATGTGTTACTGTGAATAGCTAAGCAAGTAAAGGATGGTATAAAATTAAAGATGGCACTTTTTTTTAACTCTTGACTTGCTTACTGCACTGTAGAACAGTGCTCCACCTCCCCAGAGCCTGCTAAATTGTCCTGAAGGTCTTTGGCACTCAAACTGTTTTTTTTAATTATTATTATTATTATTATTTGCCTTTATTTGTAGCAGTTGTCTCAATGTTCTTGCTCATCCACACCTCAACTTGAACCCTACAGTTCCTCGTAACATTAATTTCCTAATTACATTACGGG
This sequence comes from Salminus brasiliensis, assembly GCF_030463535.1. Lineage (NCBI taxonomy): Eukaryota > Metazoa > Chordata > Actinopteri > Characiformes > Bryconidae > Salminus > Salminus brasiliensis. Next base: position 23,990,424 of record NC_132886.1, read on the forward strand.
CGGGGAAAACTACTTGAAACGCTTTGCTCTCTTCTTAAAGCCACCTCCTGTTTTGCGGGACTCAACTGTTTAAATGGTCAGCGTCCTAGGGAGCCACTTGGAGGAGCCTACGGCTGCTAAATGACTGAAGAGTCAGAGTATTTGCAGAGTTTTCAAATATGCCTCATCTGGCCTTTCCCAATGACTACTGTGAACAAGCCTAAACTAAAAATGGGCCATAGTGTGTTGTAAAATCATAGGGTTTTATTCATTATGCCATAAGGAACACGCATGTAGCTTATGTCTCTTTCTTTTTCCCTCTCTTTCTGCAGATTATGTGTACTTTGAGAACTCATCCAGCAACCCCTACCTGATCCGCAGAATAGAAGAACTCAACAAGGTGAGTTTAGGTGGAACCATGACACTAAAATATGTCAAGCTCAGGTGTTTTGGAAATACCTTTTCTGTACAGGGTTGTTTTTAGTGTGCAGGTATTAGACTGCATGCTAAGTAGAGTGTTCTTTTGGAGTTTGCAGAACCTGCCGCTGGAGGGAGGCTCTTATATAATATAGAGAATGACATTAGACTGTCTCTCAGAGCAGGGATTAAAATGCATTTATGTAATCCACTCTCACTGCTGTGGAGAATAGCATAAGAAATCAGATGGTGTGAGAGAGAGCTCCAAGATTGCTGCTCTAAACCAGTTTTGAATGTGTTCAGGTGTTTTGAAATTACCATTCATTACATAAATTATTAGATGACCAAGTGAGAGCACTGCTATTCTGAGTTCACTGGTTTAAATGTGCCTGTTAGAATGGACTGTTTAAAATGGGAGTGACCTACACCAATAAATAGTGATAGCCTTATAGTTGTTATATATTGCAGAATCCTGTAATAGCCTAATTCAGTGAGAAGTCTGTTTCGTTTGTAAGGCATGGGAGGTCTTTGTAGTAAATCTCTGACGCACCTTTTCATTTGTCTTGCAGACGGCCAATGGAAATGTGGAAGCCAAAGTAGTGTGTCTCTTTAGGAGGAGAGATATCTCTGGCAATCTAAACACGCTCGCAGACAGCAATGCCAGTAAGTACTGCAGCATTTTCCTCATAGTTTTTAAGGTTCACATGGTTTTTTTTTGTTTGGTTTTTTTTGTTCTTCCTCTGTGTTTTAGGTCTGGTAATTCTGCCTTCTTTTACACAGCTGCAGTAAAATTGCAATAATTATAATAGTATATGCACAGATACTCTCAGCATCTTTGTCTCAGCTGACTACATATTCCAGCAGCTGTGGTGATAAGTTGTGTGAACACCTGTCTGAATGCTGGGTACAGTATTAGGCAACATGGTTTTGCACATGATGCATTATTTATAGGGGTGCACCGATACCACTTTTTCGTTTCTGATACAGGTAGATTTTCAAGTATCTGCTGATACAGCGTACCGATACTGATACCATCTCTGGCCTAAATACTTGATGGGTGTCTAGAAATATATATATATATATATATATATATATATATATATATATATATATATATATATATATATATATATATATACACACACACACACATAAGATATAATAAGCTGGGAAGATCAGCATTTACAGGAGTAACTGCATATTTGAAAAGTTTCAGAGCTATGAAAAAACAAAATTGCCACAATGCAGGAACGCGTGTGAGTGGGGAAGCATAATCTTGCTAAGCTTCACCAAACAGACTTTAAACTGGTGTTTAAAATTCACATCTTAGAAGAGTGAAAAAAGCCAGTTTAGAAGCAAAAAGTTCTTCTGGAGTAATTTTTCTGTGTAAAAAGCTACTAAATGTCAAGGTGTGACCTTTAAACAAGCAGCTTAAACTCAATGTTTGGTTTCAGAACAAAAAAAAAACATCACATGGAAACAAAAAGGTTTTGTAACACAATGTAATAAATGTAAATGTAAAAAAAGTAAAATAAAATAATACGTAGGGCTTCATGGTATCTGTGCTCTCTATTTCCAAAACCAAAACTGTGTGTAAGTGCCAGTATCTGCACCAATACAGTGTCTGTACACTAATTATTTATTAACTTTGAGTGAAAGATTACAGCAGAACAAAGTGTGAATTGCTTTGGGAGTCCAAAGGAATTTCTATATATTTTTTAATATAGGGATTGGCAAAATGTATATTACAGTATACTTTGACATTTGCAAAACACATGATGTGTATCTAATATTTAGTTTGTAAAATATTAAGAGCTTTATTTTAAGTTGGCAATCATTTATGAATGTAAATTTTATGCAGTGTTTGTCAAATTTACATTGTACATGACTGCACTAAATCCTGTAAAGTGTCCCAAAATCAAAAATAAAAACACTGTATAGTAAAATGCATCAAAAATCTAAGAGTAAAAATTATTACTTATAAATTGCTGGATTGTTGAAGAGTATTTGGAAGAGTATTCTGGTTCCCACTATACTTCACGTCATTTTCTTTACCCAGAAAGGAAAATATCCTAAAGAATAGTGGGGGTGGGGGGTGTTCTTTGTGATAAGTGTTTCAAATGGTGGTGTACTCTTGGCTCTGTCATACTGTCATACTCTCTCGCTCTCTGGGTAAGTGGGATGATGGCAACTGTGCTGCTTGGTCACGACAACCTCCCTCTACCACACTGGGTTCGGTTGCTGCTGCTGCTTCTTCCTCAGCACTCTCTCTTGCTAATGCCAGCAGCTTTCCAGACCGGCTAGAACTGATAACTAGCTTCAGGCTAACTAATGCATGCAATTTCGGAGGATTTTGTGTCTATTTATTGCCATTTCCCGCTAATTGCCTGCACTGGCTACTTTTGGTGCTGTGCATTTCTCCAGAGTAAATGCATGAAATATGAGCTAAAGCTAGTCTTCATCTTTCTGCCAGAGCTTTGTAGCTACCAGTGCAGCCTAGCTGACTATTTGTTTATAAGTATTGGAAGATGCCACCAAAGTTTGAGAAGAGTCTGCGCTTGTAAAATGTCCATCATGTCCACGTCTTCGGTCATGAGATCATGGAATGGCTTTCTCTCAGCGTTCAGTGTGGCTGTCGGTAGAGTTTTTTGGCGATAGTAGAATGAACAGGTTTGAAACGGCTTTTGTGAAAAATTGCACACTAGTTAATCAATCATGCATGACCTTGTTCTTTCTGGTGGTCAGAAAATATGCATTAGTTTTTGTTTTAACTTTTCATATTTGGTTAAATTTCTGATAGTTATCAGGTTCATAGTGTATATAGCATATTATAGTCTGCATTTTAAAGCCAAAAAGCTTATATAATGGGAATATAAAATGTAGTATACTGTGGGAGACAGTAAAACTAGTACGTCTTGTCTGTAATCTGGTTCTGCGACAGTTGCCTCAGTGGTAGGCCTACCAGTGATTTAGTCTCCCTCATAATGAAAGGTGTGTGTGTGTGGAACCCAAATGTTTATTTACTGAAGGTTGGAGGAACGGGTGTAAAAACGTTGTCCCAGCCAAGGCGGACCATCGTCCCAAAGCCGGGCGAAGTCCGTTTGGTTGTTTAAGAGATTTGGGGCATTGCTGTGTAATTCCTCTATGTTTACAGGAGTGAACACCAAAGGTTCAGGAGAGCAGTGTCCTTTATGGCATTGGGCTCACTCCTGCATGGCTGTTTAACACAGTGCTGCCACAGAAGACCTAGGTTTCTGTCCCACCCACTGAGGCTACCTCCCTTCCTCACTATCCCTTCTTCTCTCCCCCCCCCCCCCCCCCCCCCATCCTCCAGACCCCCGTCGTCTGTCTGGGCTCATGTGAGCTTGTCCTCTGCTGGCCCTGAGCCCACAGTCTGAACAAAAGAGCCTTCATGGGACCTGGCAGGGCCTGGCATGGAAAGGGTTAATGCTAACTCGCTAGTGTCTTTGTCAAGGAGTGTGTGCAAGCGTGCGTGTGTGTGTGTGAGAACTTATCCTTTTTTGTGTGTATGTGTGTGTGTGTGTGTATGCCTGTGTTGGGGGCGGGGTTGTTACTCAGTGGGGGATGGGCGCCTCAGGTTTGTGCACAGGGTTTCCTGGTAAAGCTGGCAGGGACTGGCTGGCCGAGGGGGGGGACACTGGAGTGGCAGGAGGGGTTAATGGAGAGGGGTGTGGTCAGAGACTCCGCCCACTCACTGACGGGGTTTCCTCTGGCCCGGTGCAGGGGCGGAGTCCACTCCGATCCTCTGGTAGCGTCCCGTCAGGTCTCACCTCACACAAACACCCGCATATGACATGATCGTTAATTTTTCATGCTTTTGAAGAGAAACAAGGAGCCAGTGTTTGTGCTGTAGAGTGCAAACTAAGCTGTTCAGAGACTGTAACCCAGTTGCTCTATACAATATATCTATGACAGCCCTCTAAAACGATTATACACTTGATGTTTCTGTGAGGATTTGTTTGCATTCAGCCACAGTGTACTGATGTTTGATGGTTAGTTTTTGCATCCGCCGCTCCAATTTATCCCAAAAAGATTTTGTGATGCTTAGCGTTGGATTTGGTGACTTTAGGCTTCCAGAGCGTCCTTCTCTAGTGCCGGTGCCACTCTGTGTAGATTTTACAAGCTGTTTATCAAATTTTGAAATTGAATATGAAAATTAATCAGTGGTGTATTAAGTACCTATTGCTGGGAGATTGCAAAATTGCTGGGGTAATAGATTTGGTAGTTCTCCATCAAATGTGTTGGGGTGTCCAGTGATGATCAGCAGCAGTTTAAAAAGATGTGGGGGCTGTCTTTTACATGGCTCAGAGAAAGCACCTTCTAGCATTGGCCAGATCAGCATGATTGCATACTTTATGATTTGAGGTCTTAAACTTGTTTTACTTTTAAAAGTAAAATACCTCAGGACAGTATGTTGAACATGATGCACTGTACTGATGTATGCCATAAACTTTTCTAACCTTCATTTGGATTGGATTTTGCATTTGTTTTGGTGGGGAACAGCACTGATGTATGTGTGGGGTTTTTGCAGGAGACTTTGAGGAGGAGTCCAAGCAGCCACCAATCGCTGAGCAACAGAAACACCAGCTTAAACACAGAGAGCTGTTCCTGTCCCGACAGTTTGAGTCTCTTCCTGCCACACACATACGGTAAATATGCTGTGTTTACATTTTTTTTAATCATAATTTTTCCAAGTTATGAATAATAGTAAGCAGTTCAGACACTGCAGTGTTTGATGTGCACCCCCAACCCAAGTGTCTGATTCAATTCTACATACAATGTCAGTGTATGCTTGGTTTTTGTTAACTGGTATTAATGTTTGTCCACAGAGGGAAATGTAATGTCACACTTCTGAATGAAACTGATGTTTTAACAGGCTACCTAGAGCGGGAGGTAAGACAGCCCCCCCGCCCCCTATTATTATTAAAACTGTCCATTGATGTTCTAGTGGTTATTCTGTGCAGTTGGTGTAATACTTACTTGTGGGTCTGTGCCCTCCAGGACTGTTTCTTCTACTCGTTGGTGTTTGACCCGGTCCAGAAAACCCTGCTGGCTGACCAGGGCGAGATCAGGGTGGGCTCGAAGTACCAGGCTGAAATTCCCGACAAATTGTCTGAAGGTAGGATGAGGCAAAGATCTGAAAATGATCAATATGATTTGATTGAATTCTGATTGTAAAGTGATTCTCAGTCAGTTGAGCAAGTTAAAAAAAAAAAGTAATTAAATTTGTTACGGTCTCATTGTAGGTGAATCAGACAGTCGAGTGCAGGAGAAACTGGAGACGAAGGTGTGGGACCCAGATAACCAGCTGAAGGACTCTCAGATAGATCAGTTTCTGGTGGTGGCTCGGTGAGTCATGGCATTTAGATTCACCATCTGATCACAACTTGTTCCCGTTACCATGGGAACCATACTCATGGCTCATATTAACAACAAAAATTCCTGGATCGAAAACAATGTCTTATTAATATACTGAACGAGTTGTGTTGTATGGTATTGTAATAATAAGATTTTTTTGGGGAGGGGGGGGGGCATGGGTGTTTATTAACTGATTTTATGTTTACATTGTTGTTTATCTGCAATTAACTGAATTATTTAAGTTACTGTTCGGTTATCAATCACTCATCCAGCGTTAACTTTCTTAAAAACTGCTTTTATTTTTCTTTCTTTTTAATCTGGTAAGTGGATTCGGACAGGAAAAGTACCACACTGCTCACTGCTCAACTTTTAAATAAGTGGAATCTCTGTGGAATTGCACGGCCAAGTTTGCTGATTATCCAATGGAGGTCTTTTCATTTGTGTTTGGTAATACAATTTGATAGCAAAAATGTCCAGTTTTGTGCCAAAATAGGATTGAAGGACGCAGCTTCGCATACTTAGGATGTTTCAGTTTTTCATCATGTTCAGTATCGCCACCTGCTGGGCACATGAAACACTGCCTGATCCTTTAGTCACAGCAGTAAGCTGTAATGCAGATCACTGGTTAAATGCAAGTGTTCAAAATGTACTATTGGACTTGTTTTCATTGACTCCTAACACCAGCGTAAAATATTTATTTAATGCTGTAATACTAATTAATTAATTGTAGTACAGCATGAATGCACACTTTTTTTTTTTTTCTTACATAAGCAAAAATCTTGACTGTAATAATGAAAATGTCTTCTGGTGTTTTTGAAGTGAAAGAGCAAAAAAAAAAATAATTTCATATATATATATATATATATACAGTGAGTCCAAGAAGTATTTGATCCCTTGCTGATTTTCTTCGTTGGCCCACTAATAAAGACATGATCATTCTATACTTTTAATGGTAGATGTATTCTTACATGGAGAGACAGAATATTAAAAAGAAAATCCAGAAAATAAATCTAAGGAATATATATTAATTGATTTGTATTTCATGGAGTGAAATAAGTATTTGATCCCTTAGTATTCATTAGCAGTTCTGGCTTTTACAGACCAGTTAGACACTCCCAATCAACTTGTTACCTGACCTGAAGCCACCTGTTCTCACTAATCACTTGTGTGAAAAACACCTGTCCACAGAATCAGACAGATCACACAGATTTCAAGTCTCCAACATGGGTAAAACCAAAGAGCTGTCACAGGACCTCAGAGTCAGAATTGTTGACCTTCACAAAGCTGGAATGGGCTACAAAAAGATTAGTAAGGTGTTGGATGTGAAAGTAACAACTATTGGTGCAATTATCAGAAAGTTTAAAGAGTATAACATGACAATCAACAGACCTCGGCCCGGTGCTCCAAAGAAGATTTCGCCTCGTGGGGTGGCAATGATGCTGAGAACAGTCAGAAATCGTCCTGCAACCACTCGGCAGGAGTTAGCAAATGACCTGAAGGCAGCTGGGACCACAGTTTGCAAGGAAACAATTGGCAACACTTTGCGCAACAATGGATTCACATCCTGCAGTGCCCGAAAGGTACCCCTGCTGAAGAGAGCACATGTGGAGGCGCGCCTCAAGTATGCCAATGATCATTTGAAAGATGAACCAAGTTATTGGGAGAAGGTTTTGTGGTCAGACGAGACCAAAATTGAACTTTTTGGCCTCAACTCCACCCGCCATGTGTGGAGGAAGAAAAATGCTGCCTATGACCCCAAGAACACTGTGCCCACCGTCAAGCATGGAGGTGGAAGCATAATGTTTTGGGGGTGTTTCTCTGCCAAGGGTACAGGGCTACTTCACCGCATCACTGGGAAGATGGATGGAGCCATGTACCGCACAATCCTGAGGGACAACCTCCTCCCCTCTGCCAGGGATCTGAAAATGGGCCGTGGTTGGGTCTTCCAACATGATAACGACCCTAAACATACAGCAAAGGCAACAAAGGATTGGCTCAAGAAAAATCACATTAAGGTCATGGAGTGGCCCAGCCAGTCGCCAGACCTCAGTCCGATCGAAAATCTATGGAGGGAGCTGAAGGTCAGAGTTGCCAAGCGACAGCCCACCAACCTTCATGATTTAGAGAGGATCTGCAAAGAAGAGTGGGCCAAAATTCCCCCTGGTGTGTGTGCTAAACTTGTGGTTAACTACAACAAACGTCTCACCGCTGTGCTTGCAAACAAAGGCTTTGCCACTAAGTATTGAGTGTGTTTGGCAAGAGGGATCAAATACTTATTTTCCTCATTGAAATACAAATTAATTAAAATATATTCTTTAAAATTATATTCTGGATTTTTGTCTTGATATTCTGTCTCTCCATGTTAGAATATATCTACCATTAAAAGTGCAGAAGGATAGTGTCTTTATTAGTGGGCAAACAAAGAAAATCAGCAAGGGATCAAATACTTCTTGGACTCACTGTATATATAAGGTGTGTGTGTGTGTGTGTGTGTGTGTGTGTGTGCGATTTGTGTAATGGTAGTTATATCGATGCTTGTGTTGCAGAGCTGTGGGGACGTTTGCCCGCGCATTGGACTGCAGCAGCTCTATTCGCCAACCCAGCCTGCACATGAGTGCAGCAGCAGCGTCCAGAGACATTACACTGGTGGGAGGACAAGCATATATTACACGCACTTGCATTATGTGTCATACTTTACTGGTCTATGTGATGATACATGTCTTATTGTATTAAATTGTGTTCTCAGTTTGTATGAACTGTGTGGTAGTATTATTGCTATAGGCGTGGTCGTATTACCATGAACTCTTATCTTGATCGGTTCAGACTTTCAACTTCTATCTTAATCTAGTTTAGTATGAATGAAGAGCTTCCTAGTCCCATACAAACTGCCAGTAAACTTTGTGCTGTCACTCTCCAGACAAAACCATGTTGCTGTTGTGCAAAACCTTAAAAACTTAATTGAAAGTCAAAATGGAGATACAAAGTTTTTGGGCAGGGGTTGTGACGTATAGATCTATGGTTAAGTGAACGTATGAATGTGTTTTCTTAACAGAGCAGATCATTGTATTTTATTTTAACAGATATGCTTTCTTTCCTCAGTTCCATGCTATGGACACATTGCAGAAGAACGGCTATGACCTGGCTAAGGCCATGTCCACACTGGTGCCGCAGGGCGGCCCTGTGCTGTGTCGGGATGAAATGGAGGAGTGGAGCGCCTCAGAGGCCATGCTGTTTGAAGAAGCTCTGGAGAAATACGGAAAGGACTTTAACGACATTCGTCAGGATTTTGTGAGTTCATAGGCTGTCGCTCACTGGCACTGTTAATCTTGTCAATGAAATTACTGATAAAAAGCTTTTTGCCCATGAGAATAAGTAATGAAAAATGTTAATTGATATTGAAATAATTAAACTTTTAATCAGAAGACAAAGACAAAAATAAGCACTGCACAATCTCCGCATGGTTGCTACATGATGCCAATCCATTTAATATAAGTGAAGTCAGGTTCTTCATGTTTATAATTTATTTTTGGTGGCAATCTATTTACCATCACAGTCATAATACTAAAGAGAAACCTACTTAAAAGAGAAAATATTAACAGTGCTCATTGGTCTCAGAATCTGTAGATATGGTGGTTTGATTGAGTTTGATTTGGATTGATCCTTAAACTTTGACCGTGTCCCTTTTTTCCCCCAGTTGCCCTGGAAGTCGTTAGCCAGTGTAGTTCAGTTCTACTACATGTGGAAGACCACGGATCGTTACATCCAGCAGGTAAGCCTTCAAAAACCGTGTCTTTTATTCAATTGTTTTCTTAATTACCCATTTCTGTATGTCGTCACATACCTTTTTTGAGTTTCTAGTGCATTGTGGAGTTATGCCTTTGTATCATCATTTTCAGAAAAGACTAAAGGCAGCAGAAGCAGACAGTAAACTGAAGCAGGTTTACATCCCCACCTAGTGAGTATTTACTGAAATAACATCTGTGAAATGTGTTCTTGAAGTTTGATGTAGCAAATCTTGTGATCCATCTTGTCTGGAATTCTTAAGTATTTTTGCTGTAGTTCCCTTAAATACATGTAAGTGTTTGATCAAGATTATTAGTGTCTTCTAGACCAGCAGCCTGTACATCTCTGATACAAATGACAATGTAAATCTCATTAACCACACCAACCTGTTGTGAGCGATTTAACAAAAAAAAAAGGAAAAGGAATGCAAAGTTTTAACATTTTAAAGACAGTGCAAGGTGCAACATCTGAAAATGCCGTTAACAGTTTTATTGGAGAGCATGCCCGTTCCCAACTTGCGTTCTTTGGAAAATGACATAAATTTGAGTAAAATTGAGTAAAAAGCACCATACACTGACCACAAAGTGGAAGTATAACTGTAGAAAGGATTAAATGTTTATTTTATTTATGACTGTAGAACATTTCCCATGAACCAGAGCATTAAATGTCTTAAACATTAATTGCACAATGTTGAAACTAAACCTGTTGTATGGAGACTGTACTTTTGCATTGCTAGCTGTCACTGCGATAGATTTACATGCTTATAAATGGTACTTTATTACTAGCAGCATTCTGCGACTGTACACAACTAATTAAAAGACTTATGACTTCTGATATCTGACCTGTTGCTGTACAGATCTGTTTAACTACATTGAAAGGCCAGGTTATATTTTACCACCTGCTTTTTGTTTTTAATAGTAACAAAAATATATTTTTTCTTTTTTTTTCTTTTTTTCCCCTCTGTTAAATCAGTACCAAACCCAACCCCAACCAGATCATGGCCCCTGGAAACAAGCCTGGCATGAACGGAGCTGCTGGCTTCCAGAAAGGCCTGTGCTGCGAGAGCTGCCACAGTGAGTATCTCCACATTTAGAGTCAGTCATGATTACAGATGCTGGACCAGTGTACTCTGCATAAGACATGGTTTTGAGAATCCAGCTAATTCTTGATTTTGACATATTCGTTTCATATTACATTAACAAAATTCTTTTTGTTCTGCTCCAGCTGCCCAGTCTCCTCAGTGGTACGCATGGGGGCCTCCAAACATGCAGTGTCGACTGTGTGCCTCCTGCTGGATTTACTGGAAGAAGTATGGTGGGCTGAAGACCCCCACACAGTTAGAGGGTGCTACAAGAACAGGCTCGGTAAACCTCCAGCGCAATTTAATTTACATGTTCTTCATACTAAAAGATATTAACCCACATTCTAAGATCAGACTTCTGTTCTCCTCTTGTGCAATAGGATGCAGCCCCACGTGGTCACATGACTCGTCAGGAAGTGCAGGGCATGTCCCCCTTCACCAGCAGCGCGGGCAGAGCCAAGCTATTGGCTAAGAACCGGCAGACGTTTATTCTGCAGACCACCAAGCTGACCCGCATCGCCCGCCGTGTCTGCCAGGACATCCTGCAGTCCCGCCGTGCCGCCCGCCGCCCTTACGCATCCATCAATGCCAACGCAGTCAAAGCGGAGTGTGAGTCCACCTCTCTTACTGCCGTCCTAAGCGTTTGTAAGGGAATAGGAGGAGAAAGTAAAACAATATAGTTATGCTATTAGATGTCTGTGTACCTACAAACATTAAAACTTAAGCTTTCATAAATCTATGTCCAAATGTTTGTGGACACTTCCTGACATCACTAACACTCTTTGAATGCAATCAAATCTTCACAGCTTTGCTCCAAAAGCCTTCCTTGGACAGTATTGACAGGAAAAGCAGGATGTTTTTAATTATTAAATGTTGTTTATTGGAATTAGCAGGTGTCCCGATTTACTTTTGTGCATGTAGGGTACCTCTTGGACAGCACATTAGAATCCTATAGTGGAATGACTTGTTATAAAAGAGGTTAAGGTGTAGCCTTAAAGCACTAGGATGCAAATGGTTTCTTTCTTTTCTCCCTCAGGTATGATAAGACTCCCTAAAGCCTCAAAGAGTGCTATGAAGAACCGCCCTATTCCACGGCCATCCCTCATCAACATAGTGAAAGAACTTGGTAAGAACTTAAGCCAAGTGGACACTACGTGACCTTCAAAATCTCAAATGCTGTACTGCTCACACTGCCTTGCGCTTATTACTGGCGACCGGTCATGTGGATCTGGTGGTGTGCACGCTGCATGGGTGATGACAGATGAGACTCTTGTCCATATGTTGTGAGTGACCACCACAGAGAACAGACCTGCTGTAAATACTCACTCAGAGGCTCCGAACCCTACCACAGTGGCAGTGAGCAGCAGCCTTGGTCAATATTCACTCAACAATCTCCAGAAAACCTTTGTTAATCACCTTTTGTCTTGTTCGTTATTGTTTTGGCTGCATCTCATTGGCTGCTGCTCACCTCAGGTCCTACTGGACAATATGAGTGTTAAGTTCAGATGGTGCCTTTTTGCAGTTTGTGATGTAAGAGTTGAGTGTTGAGTGATGTCTCTCTGTTCCTCAGCTGTCCAGGCTCCTTTAAAACTCAAAGCTCCCCGAGGTGCTCCCACCCCTATCAACCGTAACCAGGCCAGCCAACCCCGCAGCGCCCCTGCTCTGCTTGGGAAGAGGCCCTTTGATAGCGGAAGTTCTGTGAGTGTCTCGCCCTCGCGTTGTTTTAATCTCTTTATTACACATACAACACCACAGACCCTTATACCAACACCATTCTTTGTTGGCTGCAGGTGGCAGGGCACCCCTTCTCCACCAACGGGAGGCCGTTCATGTCCGGCATGAGGACAACCTCCCAGTCAGTCATAAAGCGTCAGAGAGTCAGCCAAGGAGATGCCCCCAATCCCGTAGTGTTTGTGGCTACTAAAGACACCAGGTATGTTGCAGCAGCAATGCACTCTAGGGATGGCAGAGTAGTCGAGTGAGTGGTCATCCTTACCGCAGTTAAAACAGAAAGCCATATTGCTAGCAGCTTGCCAATAGGGGCTAACGAAGAAGCAGGCGCTTTATGTTTTTTGGAGGTGGGGGTCTGCACTCTAGTGGAGTATTTGCTAGTTTGAGTGTTCGCTCTCGGAATCTTGCCTCTAATCTGCCTGGCCGTTTTGAATGTCAGTCAAATGACATGTCCTGTGCCGTTCCCGATCTGGCTTAAGAGGCTGTATTTTAGCACAGTCATACACGGCTTGCAGAAGAACTGGTTTTGTTGCATTTTCACACTAATGTACACACAAAGTACATTGGGCCTCCTGTTAAGCCTGTACACCAACTTCAGTCATTGTGGCCCAGAGCGCTGCCCAGTGTACAGAAATCCCTAACTCTCGCACCAAGTTTGACATCCATGTCAACTTCAGATTGTTATCAATACAAGCTCTGATCTAATGTCTGTCTTTTTTTGTGTGTGTTTTCTTCAGAGCCCTGAGGAAACACCTTACCCAGGCAGAGATGAGGCGGGCAGCTAGGAAACCAAACATCCCTGTCAGGGTGAAAATTCCTCCGCCTCCACGACCACTTCCTGTACCCATCCTGCCCTCCAGTACCAGTGAGCCAATCGTGCTGGAGGACTAAAATAAACTTCTTTCTTTTAGGCCACGCCCCTGCCATCACACGTCAAGTCCCATCATTTGTAGATGTCTTTTTCTCTATTTTCTTCTGTTACCACCAACCAAAACCTGATTTCACAAATCCATGCGCTCTCTCACACACACACACACACACACACACACACACACACACACACACACACACACACACTTACTTTATCTCTCCATCTCTCTTCTATCTGTTTCTTTCTGCCTGTCCATCTCTATCTTTCTGTTTCCCGCACACTCTCTTTATTACACAGTCACTCTGTCAGCTCCGTCAACAAACACAGACCAGCATAAGCCCCACACATAATCACACAGCAGCAGCACACACCAGGCTTTTGGCATGGACTTTGTAGTGTTTTATTCCAGTGTTATGTTTTTTTTGGTAGTTTTTTCCCCCTTCTTTCCTTTCCTCTTTTTTTTAATGGCAAATATTTTTAACTGTGTAATTTAAATCAGATAATTCTCAACATGAAATAATGGTGATAAAGCACACTTTATTTTTTTTCCTCCAGGTTGATCTTTATTTGTGTAAATATTAACATTTTTCAGGAGGCGGGGTCCTTAAGGCTGGGCTTAGAAGGGGATGGGATCTGAATTAAGGGTTTTTGGCATGTATATTTTTTTTTTTTTTTTTTTTTTTTTTTTCCCATCTTACTTGTTTTCTTTGTTCCACAAAAAAAGAAATGTCCTACGTCATTCTCTGTTGTAGTCCGTTTAAGGTTTGCAAACCAGAAGTGGCTCTGCATATTTCAGCCAGGTTAAGTGGTTCTTTTCAGTCTAATTTGAGCAAAAGCTCCCACTAGTCCTTAAATGAGCCCAAATGGACAACAGGGCTCTGGACTTTGGAAGTGGTCCATATACCTTGAATCAGCAGACTTGAGGGTTTTTTGTTTGTTTGTTTGTTTATTTTATTACTATTTATGGTCCCACAGTTTCCCCTATTGCTTTGTAAATGGTCAGCAATATATATATCTGTGAAAAGAAATACTGTTTTGGAGATGGACCATCAAACAACGCAACTGGTCTGCTCTGATGTTTTGAGGGCTTTGCTGGGTTCTGTTTGAAACGTTCTCTCCGTGCTAATGGTGACAGAATGTTGATGGCTCCAGATCAAGGTGAAAAGGTGTTGGTGTGAAGGAGGGCAAGCATAGGTCAGAGAAACCCTGTGGCTTCTTATAGATCACGGGTAAATTCTTTTCTTTTCTTTTTTTCTTTTTATTTTTTTTAAATAAACCAGTAAATGGTGGTGGTTGTTTTTTTTTCACAATCAGTAAGGCTCTGCCTCTTTCCTCCCCAGTTTTCCCTTTTCTTTTATGTATATGATAATGAATAAAGCCATACAAATTTAGGTTCACCAGTTATACTTTCTCTTGTGTATGCAGAGATACTCAATCCTTTCATCATGTATCCAGTAACCCAGCCACTGAATTTCAGAGTGGAGCTGTGTGTATGGTAACGTAGTGATTGTAGACAGTAGTGAAATGAGAGGAAGGAAAATGTTCTTGGTTTATGACACAAGACTGATTTTTCTAGTAATGGCTCCAATAGACTGTAGACTGATTTGATACCGAGTCATTACTCTCCTTTATTGGTTTTATTCGTGCTTTTGTTTTTCTTTTTTTTTGACACGTAAACAGTTGGACTTTTCCCCACTGTCAAATAATATCAACCAGTGTACGAGTCCCCTTGTATATTGTCCTTTTCCCAGTTTTGGGGGGTTTTGTAAGGTTTCTTAAAATGAGCGTGCGCTGCACACAAACAATAAACATTTACCCTGTCCCTCCATGAAGTGTCACCATTTTATATGAAAAGCGGTAGCTTGTGTTTCTGCTACCTTTTAGCTGAGGGCTGAAATCACATGTCCATGTCATTCTCCATCTGGGGTTGGGTCAGAGGGAAGGGAGGGTAGATCAGTTGATTTAAGGTAGGCTCCAATTTTGTATGTCAGCAACGTTTTTGTTTGTTTTGGGATTTTTTTTTTTCTTTCCTTTTTTTATTCTAATGTCTCTGTATCCTTTATTGCATCTTGATAAGAAAAGAAATAAAGATTTTTTTTCTTTGTGGTCAAACAATTTCCTCTTCTCATCGGTGTTCTTTTTAATCCCTCTAAGACCATAATATGCAATGCTTCTCTTAATTTAGGCTAGCTATAAACTTGAGTGGTGTGTTAAAGTAGCTCTAATGCAATACAGTTGAGCTTAGTTATCTGTGATCTGAATATTACCATTTTTCACCGTTATATATGAATATTCACCGTTTTTTTTATGTATTGTACCATTGTATTATATAACTGTATTAATATATTGTAGTGTTTAGGGCTATTTAAAACATGTTTATACTTTAGATCAAAGAACTCTTAGCATATATTGATTGACACTTTGTTACTTGTTAGCATCATAGCTACAGTACAAAACTAGAGAAGCAAATTTTGGATGCCAAACATGTCTACACTTGGGCTGGAGTGGGGTGGGGAAAGACATTTCACTATTCCTTCATATTATACATACACAAGTACCTCGGCCTAACTGACCGTAGGGAGTGACCTTTAGATCCTGTACATCCAGAGTTGGAATAGCAGGGCTGTAAAACTGTACACGATACACCAGGATCATGAAGAGGAACTAATCTTCCAAACTCTTCGCCACCTGAGAACTCCCAACTCCATAACTTTCAATGAAAGTCAATTCTGGGGCATTTCTATTGATCACTTCATAACATTTCATTTTGTACACAATGTAAAGAACGCTTGGCCTAACGTTACCACACGATGTGACGTGCATGTGTGTAGATATAGATATATAATATATAATACACTGTTTATATACAATTATATATATATATATATATATATATATATATATATATATATATATATATATATATGGGGACATTTTTGGCATATTTTATTCAGGCTGCTCTTTGTTTTGTCTTTAAATAACTTTCATAACTTTTCATAACTTTTCATGGCTCCTAAATAAATATTTACTATTTAATATTGAAGTTTTTGAATAATATTGAAGAGTTTATTCAGACTCATTTCTATTGGTCCACTGATCCACAATTATTCACACAGTGCACAGAGACAGCTACAGAGCTCAAACCACGGAGATACATGGTTTTCACTGGACAGCAGTGATTTTCACTTCTCATTGTGTCAATGAAATGTCTGAGACCTGTCAATGAAACGGCATCAGCTAAATATTTTACCGGCAGACATCTGTCCTTCATCTCCTTCCTCTTCCTCATCTTCTCCCTGGTTCAAACAGCGCCGAGTGTTTTCACCAATCCACACAATGA
The DNA here is from genome assembly GCF_030463535.1 of Salminus brasiliensis. NCBI lineage: Eukaryota > Metazoa > Chordata > Actinopteri > Characiformes > Bryconidae > Salminus > Salminus brasiliensis. The sequence continues at coordinate 24,007,005 of NC_132886.1, forward strand.
GATCAGACCTCGGCTTCACAGACGCTCATTCAATTAGCAAACCCGAGGTGTGACACACTAATTACTGCAGGATGGCTGTGTGTGTGTGTGTGTGTGTGTGTGTGTGTGTACTGTAAGAGCTCGCCATTTGAAGTGGACCATTAGGCTACCAGAAAACGATGTTTATTGCGCTCAGCTCCAAACACACACATCGGCCCTGAATCCTGTCAGCACGGACAGGCGAGACCAGTCACCAGGCTCATTTGCATAATTCAGATCGCCGGCCGGCCTCGCCTCCTGATTGGTCCGTTCGAACTGCGGGCTGCGCAGCTGAAGGCAGTTTAAAGGGGAGCGCGGGAACGGTGATTTGCAGCGGCTTTAAAACACAGGCGCTCAGCTGGGGTCGGTACGTGCGACTCGCCGGTCTTAGGCTTCAGTCCTCGTCTTTCCAGTCATCACCCACACCCTGTAGACAGCTCGCCCGGTCTTCTGTGGGACGGTTGGAAGCTCACGCTGTCACAGACTTCAGTTTTTGGACCGAGAGAGGAGCACTTTGTTGAGACGCCGTTAACACTCACTTAAGAAATCACAGCATCATGTTTGAGGTAGGGCTTGCTTCCTAATTCTCTGTGAACTCTAGTGTAGATCTCACTGATCTGCTTGCAGTAGCAGTAGCAGTAGCAGTAGTAGTAGTGGTGATGGTGGTGGTGTATGGGTTTAAATGCTTGGTGTATCTGTACAGGATGGTGAAGCTGGAAGGGAGTGTGTCTGCGGTGTAAAGCTGACCTGACATGACTACTATTACCCAGGACTAGTCTCATGTGTTATGCTCTTGGCGGGCTGTTGTCCAGCACAGCTCAGATGCCTCCTTTCTCCTCCAACCCTTAATTCTAGTCTTTAACACAGGCTGGGGTGTTTGGAGCCAGGGAGTCTCCAAACTGGGCTGGAGACCGGGCCACTAATTGAGCCCTGGTTCTGTGTAGAACTGCTTCCTCAAACCATTTAGATCTGTAGATGGGTTTTTGGTACTATATAAACCCTTGTGGTCCCTAAAGACTGTCTATATAAATAAATAAATGTGCCTTTGACTAGGTCTTGTGGTGTCCTCCATAGCTCTGGTACTGTTTGGGTACAAGTAGCATGGTCATTCAATAGCATGGAAGTGAAATCATTCACTATGATTCCTTCTGTAATGTTAAATTTGGCCTTTCTTTAGCTAAAGTCATGTATAAGCACATGAGCTGAGCGAAGAGTGTCATGCCTTGTGTTTAACTTGCCCATCTTTCCTCCTCAGACCAGCCAAGATGACCTGCTGCTGTTTCCCTCCGATGGTGGTGATGAGGCCTTTTTCCCTGGGGAGACTCAGGCTAATGGGGGTCAGTCGCTGGCTGAGGCCCTGCTTCCCCTGGTGGAGTCCCCGTCTCCTCCCCTGAACCCCTGGCTGTGCTCCACCCGCTACAAGACGGAGCTGTGCAGCCGCTATGCTGAGACAGGCGTGTGCAAGTACGCAGAGCGCTGTCAGTTCGCTCATGGCCTGCACGATCTCCACGTGCCCTCCCGTCACCCCAAGTACAAGACGGAGCTGTGCCGCACCTTCCACACAGCTGGCTACTGCATGTATGGCACCCGCTGCCTCTTCGTGCACAGCCTGAAGGAGCAGAGGCCTGTCCGCCACCGGCGCAGGAATGTGCCATGTCGCACATACCGCGCCTTTGGGGTCTGCCCCTTCGGAACCCGCTGCCACTTCCTGCATGTTGACGGCGGCTCTGAGTCGAGCACTGGTGCGGAGGAGAAGGCCTGGCAGCCGCCCTCACGCTCCAGTGAGTGGAAGCCTCGCGGCGCCCTCTGCCGCACCTTCAGCGCTTTCGGCTTCTGTCTGTATGGCACCCGCTGCCGTTTTCAGCATGGGCTGCCCAACACGGTCAAGGGCCTGGATTTGAGCCAGACCCCCTGGTCACCACAGATGCCTGCAAGGGCCCTTTCTCCAGCCTCGGACATGCAGTCCTCCTCGCCACCTTCGTCTTCCTCTGCTTCCTCGTCACCTCAGTCGATGCTGGCCTCACCAGTGTTCCCTGACGACTTGAGTCCAGTCACTCCCCCGTCTGGAGAGGCCATGGCCAATAATGCCTTCACTTTCAGCAGCCAGCACCTCAACGACCTGTTGCTGCCTCTGGCCATCAGACTCCAGCAGCTTGAGCAGGCCTCTAACCTGAGCCCGCAGGCCGTGCTTGACCAAGCACTGCTGTCTTGATGATTATCCTAATGGTGTAACTTGAATTTTTGTTGTAAATAACTTTTTGTATAGTGTCTTACTATTTTTATTTCCTTTTTTTTTTTAACTAACTTAAATTGCCTTAGTTTGCTGTTCCGCAATCTCATGAGGGTGGGGCGGGTTAAAGTGGTTCTTGGCATCGCTTCTTTTGCTTAAGTTGGTGCCATTTTGTAGAGGCGAACATGATGGGCTTTTGTAAACTAACCCTTTTTTTTTAATCTCTTGTACATATGGTGTATCTTGCACACAATATGAATGTTCTTTTTATTTATGGCTTTTTAACTTAAATCTGCTACGTAAGTTATTTGAGAAGATGGATGCATGTTTGTGTCCTTCATCGTAATAAAACCTCAAACTTTTAAACCTCCTTTGGTCTCCTTGGTAGTTGTTGGACTTCACATCCTATAAAACCACTACATGCTGAACAGTGGCTTGTGCCCCTGCCCTACTAGACCCAAATGCTGCTGAGCTTGGGCACGTGTAGACAACGGCCTTCTACAGTACACCTCAACTCATGGCGCCTACAGACTAGGCTTGACTCTTAGGTGCTCAAATCTTCACCGTAGTAAATGAGAGTCTCATAATGTACATCTTGTGCAGTAATTACACAGGAGAAATGCAACATTTCGATACTTTACTACTTTATTATGTAGTGATTGAGCTGCAAAGTCTTCCGCACCGAAACCTCAGTTACGCGCATGCGCGCTACAACGACTTTTATTTTGGAAAAAATGGCGTGAAGGCTAATTTTAGCTTACAGACGACTTGCAAAATTATGGCTGATTATTCGTGTAGTTAAGGCTTCAGTCCGCTTCGTCTTGCAGAGCACGAAGACAAGAACAACATTAACGTTGGTTTTTGGGGGGGCTTTTTTTTTTTTCCTTGGTGAAATGCCCCGACGTGCATCACACGTTAGCTGGCTTGGCTAGTGCTAGTTAGCTAGCTAGCTTGTTCTAGCGCTGGTCTGAGCATCTGTCTAAAACTGCTGCAGACTTGACCGATTTTTGTGCTCCTATTGTATTATTTATCAGTTATTGCATAAGTAGTAGCTAGCTAATTGCTATGAAATCATTACGCCTGATTGCTTGAGCTCATTGGTCGTTGAGCTACTTGGTCTCAAGTAAAGGAGCGGTTAGTGAGGACGGCTCTTCTCTTCTCCTGCGCTTTACGGGAGATAACTTGAGTCTCTTCGTTTAGACCTTAGTGCCAAGATGACCGAGACGAGAGAGGAGCGCCGTTTCGCAGAGGTCCCCCGAGAGTCCATCAAACTCATGGCCGAGAGTGCGGGGGTCGAGCTGGGTGATGATGTAGCAGCGATGCTCGCCGAGGACGTGTGTTACCGCCTCAGAGAGGCCACGCAGGTCACAGCATTGAATGCACTGAACTAAATCACTCAGAATATAGTTACAAATATGGGAACTAACTGCTTCTGGTTAAAGCTTGTTTACGTGGAGAATGTCATTAATTGTGGAAATCCAGAGTTGCTGGGCTTCGTGTTCACTTCACACATGATGTTCCTACAGAACAGCTCTCAGTTCATGAGACACGCCAAGAGGAGAAAGCTGACCGTAGAGGACTTCAACAGAGCCCTCCGCTGGAGCAACACTGAGGTAGCTGAGGTGGCAGTATTTACCTTTAGACCCACCATTTCCCCACATAACATATTCTGTTTTTAGGTCTTTATGTCTTTTAGGTCTTCATAGTGAAGACCTACAAAGGGAATTTCTTCAATCCTGTGGATAAACCTTTCTTTTAGACTTATTAGATATAATTGTATTTAGTTTTCACGGTTAGTACGTTATTTTACAAACTTACCAAACTTATTTTAATTTTATCTGTGAGAATTAAAGTAGCACAACAAGATTCCTTAAAAATGGAAAAGTTGAATGTTGATTTCTTCAGGTATATAATACAGGAGTTACATGTACAGGGTCAGTGCACATGAGTCCTTCCTTGACCTTTCTGTGACTGTGCCAGTTTGGCCAAGTTTCACCTGTAGTCCCTGTGCTTCTGAAATCTAGCAAATACTGGTGAAAGTTTAACATCAGCATGTTGAGACTTGATTGAATGTGAAGACTTAATATGCTGTCCCTCAAGTGTCAGATTTGCATGCTCAATGCTTTGATGGAAATGCTCTTAAATTACTTGGAAGAACATATTTCTACACGACTTCTGTTTAAAGTTAAGCAGTTTTTGTTTTCCTTCTCCTGTAAAGTTATCATTTTGGATATACAAGGTTTTTAATGTGACAGCGAAGGTATGTTTTGCTCTCTACCTGACCTTTTACCTCTTTCTGTCCCTCTCAGACCATTTGTGGCTACGGCGCTCAGGATGCCCTGCCGTTCCGCCCATTGAAGGAGGGAGAGCTTTTCTTTGTTGAGGACCGTGAGGTGAACTTGGTGGAGTTGGCTCTTGCCACTAACATTCCTAAAGGCTGTGCTGAGACTATGGTGCGAGGTAGGATGCTGCGATCATTCTGGGTCTGGTGACGGTGGAGTGCGTTTAGATTTGTGCTGATTTCTTGTCTCTTTGGCAGTGCATGTGTCGTACCTCGATGGAAAAGGAAATCTGGAACCTCAAGGCACAGGTGAGATACATTTTACTATTTTTTTCATAAGCAGCAAATGGCCTGTTCTGCTCATTAGGATAACAAGCACAAGGCACATGTGTGCTTAAATAAAGAGTGCCATGAGGTGATGATCCGTTCTTCTTCAGTTCCCAGTGCTGTTCAGTCTCTGTCTGATGACCTGCTCAAGTATTACCAACAGATCACAAGAGCCATATTGGGAGAGGATCCACATCTAATGAAGGTATGAGCTGTTCTCCACACAGTGACTGATGATACCATTTGTGATCGCCTGAAAATGTCGACTGTTACACTTTTTGATAAGTCTAGGTCGCTTTGCTGGATCTGCAGTCCAACTCCAAGATTGCTGCCCTGCTGCCTTACTTTGTTTATGTGATCAGTGGGGTGAGTGACTTATCTGTTGATAACAACATCCAATTCAGTGTACTGTCATGATATTAACCATTCAGCTATATCAGCACTGTTATTAAAATAACATCTCTCTAGCATTAGGGTAAGTGTTTATTGTTCCTCTGTTCTCAGGTTAAGTCAGTAAGTCATGATCTGGATCAGCTGAACAGGCTCCTGCACATGGTGAAGAGTCTTGTTCAGAACCCATATTTGTATCTGGGCTCATATGTGCGAAGTCTCGTTTCCAGCGTCATGTACTGCATCCTGGAGCCGCTTGCTGCCTCCATCAATCCACTCAACGACCACTGGACCCTGAGGGACTACGCTGCTCTGCTTCTCAGTCACATCTTCTGGTACATCAACCATCGCCTTCACATTCACATGCATTAATAAATACACGATCGCAGACGTAAGGTCACTCTTCAGTCAGCGGTCAGGTTCTGTTAGAATCACGGATACACAACTTTCAGCACATCTGAACAATGGACAGTGGTCTAAGGAAGATAATGGTGTATTTGTGTTATCTACAGAGCATTACCACTTATACAAAATGCATGTAATTTTGGCCACCCAACATTGGCCACCTTGTCCTCTAGGGGGCTCTGTACAAACCACACTCAACAGTACTAACCCCTAGTACAACATTGTTGTACTATGAACTGTAGAGATCATTGCATTGGATTTTGTTTATATTTATAATGATGAGTATTGTAGAGTTTACCTCTGTGTGTTCTTTGGGGCAGGACCCATGGAGACCTGGTGAGCGGACTGTATCATCAGATCTTGCTGTCGCTGCAGAAGGTTCTGTCAGACCCAGTCCGACCTCTCTGCTCTCACTATGGGGCTGTGGTCGGTTTACATGCCCTCGGCTGGAAGGTAACCTACACACACACACACATGCACACTGTATTGTTCATGTGGCATCCCTCCAGCGAGACCCTCTGATGTGTTTGTGTTTGCACCAGGCAGTGGAGCGTGTGTTGTATCCCCACCTACCTGCATACTGGGCGAACCTTCAGGCCGTGCTGGATGATTATTCTGTGTCCAATGCACAGGTGAAAGCAGATGGACACAAAGTCTATGGAGCCATTCTTGTAAGTTTTGTTGTTTGTTCATTGTGTTGAGTCATTTTGTTTTATTGTGAGTGGTCCACTGCAGACATAGCCTCTAACTCATCCGTATCTGCTTAGCATAGGACTTGGTGTATTTATTACCATGCACTTTCTGTATCTAAAGAGCTCTATTCTTTGTCCACCAGGTGGCAGTGGAGCGCTTGCTAAAAATGAAGGCAGTGAGTCTGACTGTGTCTGCAGACGGTGGTGCAGCTGCTCTTCAGAGTTCTGCTGGTGGAGTAATTGGTTTCAGAGAGAGTTCACCAGGCCTCAGCCCTCCTCCAGAACCTCTGTCTGAACCCCCTTTGGGCATCGCCAGCCACCTGCAGGCAGGTGGGGCAGGATGTCAGTGGGAGGAGTGGACCCCCGTCTCTCTCCCCGCCATGTACTGCGAGCTCTACTCTTTCTTTGGAGACAGTCTGGCTGTTCGCTTTAGCACCGGCCCTGCACTAGGCGGCTCCCCATCTGCAGCTCCCATTCAGTCTTCGGATGCTAGGAAAGAGCCGAGCAGTGGCGCGGCTAATCTGGAGAGCACACGCAAGATGCCCCAGCTCACTGCTAACATGAATATTAGCCCAAGACAGGATGGAAGTCCACGCACTGAGCCAGCGCCACCAAGTTTGGCTGCTACAGCACCAGGAAGGTAGGTGGACGGAGGCCCAGAACCCAATGTGGTTCTTCACAGCATGGCGATTAGGCCACATTCACACCACAGGTAAAAGAGGCCCAAAACACGAACTAATGTTCCTTGCTGTTCTTTCCACTTTGGTCTGTACAGGTCTTTGGCACGCTCTTCCTCCTCCTCCTCCTCAGTCCCTCGCTCCAGGTCCTCCTCCTCCCGTCCAGGGCGTTCGACCAGTCAGTCCCGAGACATCTTCCCAAAAGCTCGCTTTACACCTCCCCAAGCCGGACCTCCAGCCTTTTCCTTTCTAATTGGTGGGCGTCAGATGGGCCGGAGATGCCAGGGACGGCGTTTCCAGACAAGCTTCACCCCAACTCCATCACTCACCTCCCTTCCACCTCGGGCTTATGCCCACAAACTACCAGTTATAGGGAGAGTGAGCAAACCAGTGAGACGCTGGACGTGCTCCCATTACTCACTGTACCTGCCTCTTTAAGACGGACAGACTGAGTTGACTGGTTGTGCAGTGGAGCGTACAGACGGTGCCCCGGCTGAGCTCCTGCCCACATTGAAAACACAACGAATCGGCTGCTGAATGGATGAATTTCAGGGCTTGGGCAGGCCTTTTGGACTTAATAGCAGAATTTACTGGACAGGCACTCGAACGCACAGTGATGTGTAAAGCAGCAGTTCAGTGTTTTGTTAGTTAGGTGTATCTATGTAAGATGTTTTCGTTCATGTAGTTGGTCTTTGAAGACCTTATTTTTGTTACGGCGTAAGCTTAAAACCTTGTAAAATAAAGACGCGGAATAAGGACACTGCAAAGAGTTACTCTTGTATTTAATACCTTAACCAAGTGTTAAAGTGACCCAGGCCATGATGAAAAACGTAGGCATTGCTACACCTGATGAAAACGACAAGAGCTTTGTTTGTGGATGGGAATGTCTTTTCTCCATTAGCTGGTAAGAGCAACCGGAAGCCGGGCAGCCAGTGTTACTGCTAGGAGGCTCAATACATTATTGCGGCCACATAACAAATTAATAGAAATAATATTTAATTGCCGTTGCACTTCAAAACCTTGTATCTCTAAAATTGAATTTTTACAGGAGAAGCAAAAAGTGGAAGTCAGATTTTGGAGCATTTCTATTGGTCCATTCATAATGCAAGTTTGCCACAATGTAAAGAACTACTGCCCAATGTGGAGATAGCAACAGGGAGCAGCAGTTTTTATGCTTGAGACCAAAAATGACAAGGAGTAGCTGGGTGGAAAATGTTTAATATTCTTAAGGGTTCACATCCATTTCACAAAAATCGTAGAAGATGAAAAACGAAAAAAAAAAAAACCCAAACAAACAGATCCAGCTCTGAAACTATTTTAATATTGAGTCAACAATGTTTTTTTTTTTTTTTTAAACCGTGCAAAATCTGCGTGGATTACAGCAGCTGACTGCAGCAGGTGGCAGGCTAGTGAGCGGCTCCCTCGCCAACGCGCGTTTGCCCCCTGGCTGCGCGCGCACCCGGTACTGTTTGTAAACAGGGAAGCCGTCTATACTGTATGGTGTGTTGGTGGAAGACATGCTGGCTAATATAAAGCAAAAGAGAAGAGTTTATTCAGTAGAAAATGCTACTGAATATTTAACACCGTGAGCGGTCACTGCGCACTCTGTTTTAGGCCTCTTTCAGTCTTTTCTGACTGCTGGAGCCGCTCTGCTCTCTGAGGAAGGTAGCTAGCTAATCCTCCCGCTTCATTAAAGTTTTAACTCCCTCATGAATGCTCCGCGTTCCGCTGTGGATTTGGTTACCCAACACCGCAGCAGTGCCAGTCTGTTCAGGGTATGGGAGCCTAGCCTCGAGTCTGAAGCATGGCTCGCAGTGTGGAGTCGGCGCTGACCTCTTGTCGTAGCTACGCTTTCCCCTTTCTGCTCGTCGCCTATCTCCTCTTCATCCTCGTCGGCGGAGCTGTGTTCATGGTGCTGGAGCAGCCCGAGGAGGACTCGCTTGTGTCTGAGGTGCGGGGGCTTCGAGCGGGCTTTCTAGAAGACCACCCGTGCGTGGAGGAGAGCAGTCTGGACGAGCTGCTGAGGACGGTTCTGTCTGCTGGGAAACGAGGCGTCTCTGAGGCAGACGGCGAGGAGTACAACTTCGACTTCACCTCGTCGCTGTTTTTCGTCACTACTTTCCTCACGACGACAGGTGAGTCCCTCCATACTCCCTGTACTTCACACAGCAGGGGTCCTCAGCTAGTTGAAGCGGCGGCGGGGGGGGGGGGGTCTTCACATGACCGTCTGTTGAACAGGCTTGACTTTTCTCTGGAGTTATGATTAATCCGGCTTTGTGGAATATTTTGTGAAAGTATGGACCGATTATTATTTGGAGACTGGGCTAGTAGACAGCATATGTACTGATCCTGCTACTGAGAAATGACTACCAAATTTTAATTTAGGATTAAACGTAATTTCTTTATTCTGCATTTAAGACTAATGTATAAGTCCAGCATTGGAAGGGTGAAGGTTCGCATGAGCTTTCTCCAAGTCACATGAAACTCCACTGCATTTGTTCCCTTCAGCTAACAAACTCATCTTCATACCCATACCCTAACTGGCACACCCGAAAGCAGCCTCCACACCAGTTGGCACATCCAAGAGCAGTCAACACACTAATTGGCACATCCAAAAGCAGCTGACACACTAATTGGCACACCCGAAAGCAGCCGGCACATTAATTGGCACACCCGAAAGCAGCCGGCACATTAATTGGCACACCCGAAAGCAGCCGGCACATTAATTGGCACACCCGAAAGCAGCCTCCGCACCAGTTGGCACACCCGAAAGCAGCCTCCGCACCAGTTGGCACACCCGAAAGCAGCCTCCGCACCAGTTGGCACACCCGAAAGCAGCCAACACACTAATTGGCACACCCGAAAGCAGCCGGCACATTAATTGGCACACCCGAAAGCAGCCTCCGCACCAGTTGGCACATCCAAGAGCAGTCGACACACTAATTGGCACATCCAAAAGCAGCTGACACACTAATTGGCACACCCGAAAGCAGCCGGCACATTAATTGGCACACCCGAAAGCAGCCGGCACATTAATTGGCACACCCGAAAGCAGCCTCCGCACCAGTTGGCACACCCGAAAGCAGCCTCCGCACCAGTTGGCACACCCGAAAGCAGCCTCCACACCAGTTGGCACACCCGAAAGCAGCCTCCGCACCAGTTGGCACACCCGAAAGCAGCCTCCGCACCAGTTGGCACACCCGAAAGCAGCCTCCGCACCAGTTGGCACACCCGAAAGCAGCCTCCGCACCAGTTGGCACACCCGAAAGCAGCCTCCACACCAGTTGGCACATCCAAGAGCAGCCAACACACTAATTGGCACACCCGAAAGCAGCCGGCACATTAATTGGCACACCCGAAAGCAGCCTCTGCACCAGTTGGCACATCCAAGAGCAGCCGACGCACCAATTGGCGCACCCGAAAGCAGCCGACGCACAAATTGGCACACCCGAAAGCAGCCGACGCACCCGAAAGCAGCCGACGCACCAGTTGGCACACCCGAAAGCAGCCGGCACACCACTTAGCACATCCAAAAGCAGCCGACGCACCAGTTGGCACATCCAAGAGCGGCCAACACACCAACAGGCACAATCTAAAGCAGCCAACACAACAGCCGGCACACCAACTGGCACATCTTACACCAGTCAGGACACGAACCAGCGCAGCCTAAAGTTGTCTGCGCACCAACTGGCAATCAGCCCTTACCAAAGCAAACACACCAACTAACACATCCTAAAGCATTTGGCACAACAACTGTCATGGAAACTAGCACATTCTAAAGCACCAAAGGGCACACTAAATGGCACATCAATTGGCACACCAAATGGCACGTCAACGGCACGTTCTAGAGAACTTGGCACACCAAATGGCACACGAAGCAGCACATTCTAGGACAGGGGGCTGTACTCACTTTATTGTAACTGCACACTTACAAGGTGTAGCAACATAAGCACCAATGACTTGACAAGCCTTGATGCAGTTGTACCATACATGCTGCCACTATCTTGTCAGTGTCACTGCTGCGCTGAGAATGGTCCACCACATAGATAATATCTATAAGGTCAGTATCTGGAACAGTATAAATATATTATCTTAATTTAGGAAGATGGGTTAAGTTGTGGGCTATAGACAGCATGTATACCAAGTGCACCTGTAACATTTTGGGTAAATATTTGGGGAATATCCTGCCTTGTCCATTGCCTACAGAAGTAGAAGATTAGTTATGAGTTGGCCATTATATTGTTTATACCCAAGTGTTATTTTAAATCTGCTGTGTGTCCACAGGTTATGGCACCACCATTCCGCTGTCAGATGAAGGCCGTGTGTTTTGTATCCTTTATTGTCTGGTGGGCATTCCCCTCACTCTCCTGCTGCTCTCCTGCCTCACCCATGCATTGCTGCCCAGGGTGACCCACGCGCCCATTCGCCACCTAGAGCTTTACTGGGGTCTGTCCCACAACAGAGCTGCACTGCTGTACTGTGGGGTGTTAGCATTGTGCACAGCGACACTGTTCTTCCTGCTGCCTGCCTTTGCCCTCTCCCTGTTGGAGCGAGACTGGAGTTTTCTGGAGTCACTGTACTACTGCTTCATCTCTCTTAGCACCATTGGGTTGGGAGATTATCTGCCTGGGAGGACACACAGTCAGGCTGCACGGCAGGGACTGGAGTTTGCCACGTCCTGTGAGTTTTACATACAGTTTTAAACACTTTTGGCTTTACAAGGAGCTGCCTGGAATGCTTTAAAGGAACTATATCTCTTGTTTAATTGAAATGAAGGAGTTTGAGGTAAAATGTAAACATTGTATATAAGAAAATATTTGTTAATGTGCTGTTGACTTCCCAGTCTGCACAGATACAGTGCTGCAAAACAGCCCATTTTGAAGTCACATTGTTTCTCTGTAACAAGAACCAACTCATTTACATACTCATTTACATATCTCCACTTATTCAGCCTTCAACAGTTTGGCCCCTCTCATTAATATTGCAGGTTCCAAGGAGTGTGTCAGCTCCTTGTCAGCTTTTTGAGTCACAATGTAGGACAGTAAGAAACCAGAGGGATAAAGAGAGGTTAAACGTGGTCATATGAGAATGAGTAGTGGTCGATTTTGACATAAACTCAAAAACCTGAACCTCAAGGAAAGCTTTTAAATACAGGAAATCATTTTTGGATATGAGCCCTTTTAATATCATAAACGCTTGGCTGCTAAAATAACTTTTCAGGGCCACCCCGAAATAAATAAAAAATGAAATGAATAAATATGCATTTTTAACCACGTCTTTAGAAAAATATCAAAACATTTGGACTGTCATCTGTAGTCCTGAACGCACACTACATGGACAAAAGTATTGGGACACCTGCTCATCATCTCTTCCAAAATCAATGGCATTAAAAAAACAAGTTTATCCTGCTTTTGTTGGAGTTACTGGCTCTACTGACCAGGGAAAGCTTTCTACTAACTCTTGTTTAGGTTATTGGTTGGACAATGATATTATGCTGTATGATATATACAGCATAGTATATGTTGCATTTGATTGGTCACGCTGGTATTGCTGGTCAGCCTGCTTGGGGATGCCTGCCATGCTGGTCGGCCAGACTGGTTGTTTAGATTGCTCAGGTTGATCATGCTTATGGACCAGCAAAACCATCAAACACAAATAAAAACATACCCTATGCTGGTCAACCAAGCAGGTTGCAAAGTAAATAAAAAAAAAAAAAAAAAAAAAAAAAAAAAAAATATATATATATATATATATATATATATATATATATATATATATAAGGTGAAAGGTGAAAGTATTTGTCACTGTACAGTGTACAGCGAAATGTGTCCTCCGCATTTAACCCATCTGGTAGTGAACACACACTCACACACACACACGTGTTAGGGGCAGTGAGTACAGACACACACCCAGAGCGGTGGGCAGCCAACTCCAGCGCCCGGGGAGCAGAGAGGGTAAAGGGCCTTGCTCAAGGGCCCAACAGTGGCAGCTTGCCGAGCCCGGGAATCGAACCCACAACCCTGTTATTGATATCCCGGTGCTCTAACCGCTGAGCCACCACTGCCCCATATATATATATATATATATATATATATATATATATATATATATATATATATATATATATATATATATATATATATATATATATATATATATATATATATATATATATATATATATATACAATTACATGCCCACAGCTCCATATTAGTGCACCCCTAGTTCCTGAAAGTGTGTGATGCATTGTTCTCTACAGAAATGCACAAAAGTATATTGCTTAGCTAAAAACAGTAAATGGTGGGGTGTCCCATTTAATGCTTGCCATATTAGCCTCATAGCTCCAGTGCAAAATCTCAAACAGAAGGCATATCTTGCCTGATTGGCTACATATGGGGTAAGCAAAAAAATGTATACTATTGATATTTCATAAAACTTTGACTGTAAGTCTGTAAAACGCTGAAGCTCTTTATTGAAATGTGCCCTTTGTTCTTAGGTTACTTGGTGCTGGGGCTTGTAGTCTTGCTGGTGGTTGCAGAGAGTTTCTGGCAGCTGCAGCAGGTGCAGGCTTTGGTACGACTCTTCGTTGGGCCTCGGGTGAGTGAGATTACGGGAGTCTGCCTTGATGAGCTCACTGGAGACCCAGCAGCGCAAGTGAGCCCGGAGGAGCCCCGATACACACTCCCTATCTCCACCATCTCACACCCCATCCCTGCTGCTTCTCCTTCTGTGGAGGAAACGCTTTCACTGGGAAAACCACACGTGGCAAGCTATGAGAAGACTGCTTCTCTTATCGTTCACCCAGAGGCTCTCTCAGACCTACCTGACCAAAATGACTGAATACCAAACTCTGGAAAAGAAAAAGAAAAGTGGCAGTGTAGAAAGCAGCAAATTTACTTGTTTCTAGGTTTGGTCAGGTCCAGGAGATGGACCTGCTGTCTTGAAAAGTAAAAAAAAATGGGAACATTATTTGAAGTGTTTTTCGGTACAACCCAGGTTTTAAAGGGCCCACATAATGGAAATCTGAAATATAATTCCCAGTTTTCCAAAATAAAAATTTGTATGTTGTACATTTCAAAATGTACACCTCTTCACACCTCAGCCCATATAGTCCATACGTGGAAACTAAACTGCAGAACAGACCATTCGAAATTCACTGTTTTGTAATGTTGACTTTGTGACTTTGTGATGTAACATTTCCAGTAACAATCAAAACTATTCAACCCCCAATGCAAATTAGGCACATTAACAGAATTGACAGACTTCCAGCTGTTTCCAATAAACCAGTCAAACAATAAAAGAAACTTATATAAATAAGCCAAAGAAGTTTTGGGATTCTGTTCTGTAGAGCGATAAAACAAAACTGGACTGATGATGCTTCCTCTGGCACTGGAAACCTGCAGGGTTTAGAGGGCTAGATGGATTCAGTCGAGTATCAGGTAATTCTCTGAGAAATCGTCATGCGAGGAAGGGCGTGATTAAACCTTCCAAAAGGACAAGGATCCCAAGCATACCTCAAAGTCCTTAAAAAGTTCAGCCTTTTCTGTGTGGGGCCGCGACTCCCTGTTTGAGTTGTAATTCTTATTGAGAGCTCTCTGCCAGTAGGGGACAGTCTTTTCACATCTTTCATGTTGGCATACGGGTCCTCACAGACTTGTAGAACTCCAGTAGATCCTTGGATATAATGAAACATAAGGGTGGGAAGTAGTTACATTCATATTAAAATGTTGAAAATGAGAAAATATAGGGTTTAGATCACAGCTGTTAAACTGCACAATGGAACCACTAAAAATATGGCCGTTCATTCATCTGAGGCCTCACAATGTGCTGAATGTGTCTCGCATCCTCACATTGTCTTCCTCACATTGTAGCTGGACTTTTCAAATGGTTGTGTTTAGTCTCGTCATTTGACCACTGAGTGACACAATAGGTAGTAGCACACAATGTGTGAGAACAAACACACGAGTGTGTGTGGATGTGTGTGTGTGTGTGTGTGTGTGTGTGTGTGTGTGTGTATGTGGAGGAGACCCAGTGACTCAGACTCTGTGCCCAGCGCTGATGGCTCTGCCTCTTCTCACCCGCTCTGACATAACACTCCTGTCTGCCTAACGCACAGATGAGATCATACACTCCCGTTATGGCATTGTGCCATTTAGGCCGGTCTCCCACGAGCTCATTGTATTTAGCCAGGGAACGAAGACCGCCTGCTAATTCCCTTCACTCAGTGTGCCTCTCATGTGCAGAGCATCATGGTAGAGACTCTTATCCAGAATGACTTGCAAGGTTACTGGTATTACAGAGGCAGGGCCAATGTAGTGTTAGGAGTCTTTACCAAGGACTCTTATTGGTGTATTGGTGTACTCACCCAGATTGGGAACCAAACCCCTGCCTCCCACATGGTGTAATAGCTCACTAGCAGGTAGTCATATTATCCATTACATCAGACCAACCACAATGATATCAAATATATTTGTTTTTTATGTTTGTTTGTTTGTTTGTTTATGTATTTATTTAAATTCAGCACCTCCTAAGCTCTTTTATAGGGAGGTGTCTACTTCCCGTTTGGTGTAACTCAGACAAAAACACAGACAAATTTTGGCTTACAGGCCTTCTCTTGCTTGCTTTTTGCAAAATGACCAGAATACCCTCTAAATAATTCTAGTCTCAATTCTATAAGCACATACGCTTATAACATCTTTACCATAAGTCACCATTGAACTGTTTCAGAGAGAAATGTTTTGTAAAAGAGACGTGTGAAGAACCTTTCAAGAACCACCACGATGTTCTAGAATGAACTATTCAGTTGACATAGGTTTTATATGACATTTTATTATATGAATGGTCTTTAAACCCTCACACACCTCTATGTCAAGTGGTTCTTCTATGGATTCGATCTGTAAACAACAGTTTAAGCTCCATAGAAAAGTACTGCCAGTAGAACAGAACAATCTGGAGTAGCTGGACAGGAGCCTAGGTCACCATTCTCACTGCCAAGCATCGGCAAGAGGGGTATAAAGCCCCCCAGCATTGGGCTATGGAGTTTTGTGGCGTGATGGAGCTCAGCTGCAGCGTTCCAACATCTAGTGGAAAGTTTCCCGGAAGAGTAGAGGCTGTTACTGTAACAACAGAGGGAACAAACTCTCTAGTGCCTTGATTTTAGAAGAAATGTTGGATGGCCAACTAGAACAAACATCACTGTCAGTTACTGTCACTTCAGTGTGCCTTTTTAATAGTATACTAATAAAATAAAACAAATCTGCTCTTTATGCATGTATTTGTACATTCTGTCAGTCATAGCAAAACCTTTTTTGTATTTTATTTGCAAATGCCAGCTGCTCTTTATGTTGTGTAACAATGCGCAGAGAGAAATGGTCCAGAACCGTTGTATCATAATTAATAATGATAATCATTATAAAAATGTTTGATATCATCTGTCAGCCTGGTCTCAAAATTAACTTGTAGAATATGAATGTTCCTACCGTTTATAGAAGCTTTATAACGGAGAAAAGCAGCTGGCTACCCTTGCTGCCATACACACTTGCTGCCATATCTATGCTGGCTAAACATGCTAACCCAGCACTATCGTTAGCCTGTTAGCCAGCAAGGTGAGGGCAGAAACACTACAAACGCGGGCTCAGCACTGTCGCTACTCAATCCACGTCCCAATTTATGCGAATCGGGTAGCGACAGCAACGCTGTTTTCTCATTTCTTCTTCAAGTACATTGCAGGCAGGGTTGTGTTTATTTGTCTAAACAGCACCACCAATGGACAAGAACTCATTGTGGGTTGTCAAATAGGTACAAAATATCTTGTAAATGTATGTAAATCTATGTAGTGCTATGAATTTGAGGAGATCTTGTTGCATATGTTGAATATTTAATAGAAAAAAAATCCTCGAGGCAAAAAACCTCGAATTTTGTTGTTTTTCACTTAAATATAAGTGCTTTTTTACATTTCATAATTAATGGAACACTGCAAAATGACTTGAGTCATGAATGAAATAATATATGAAGTTTTTGTGATTTTTTAATAGTTTTTCATATCTTCAAGATAAATAATCAGAGGGGGGTTTCCTAGACTGTAACCTGATACTGATACTGGTATGGTGGAGCGATATTTACTACAGATGTAGTGCTGTAATGCTTAAGACACTGACATTTTGTCAGCACATAACATAACCCACAGTGGACCCTGTGCTAGTGTCAGAAAGAGATATGTTTATGTAAAGCCCGGAGTAGGAGGTGGTTGCAAGAGACAGCACTGTAATCAAGACGTTAATAAAGAGCAGTTCTCTGGTTTAAGTGTGACTTAAAAGCTACTCCGTACTTTCCCTGTCCTTGGCCTGGCTGATCTGAAGTACACATTGTGGACAGTGGGAACGGTTCCAGGGATTTGGTAGCTGAAATATTACTGGTCTCATGGTCCTGTTGTGTTCAAGTGTGGGTCTCAAGGGAAAGTGCTTGACCGGAAGAAGCATCTCTCCACCGTCTTCTCAGGCTAGAGGGTTTTTCCCAGCTTGATTACAGGGTCTATCTACATATAAACAGCAAGTCATGTTGTATATTCAGATGTTGTATACATAATGTGCATGCTGTGTTCGATTGCTGGTCATTTGGGTAGATTCGGGTGACCTTGCCACCGTTTTACTTTGTACTTCTGCCTCATCAACAGCTCCCTGTCATTTTGACGGACTGTTAGCAGGTGGAACTGTAATGCACGTCTATATTTATCGAGGTGGCCTACTGATCTTTCTGGATGGTGCAACAGCACTCCAACTCTGGGAGTACTTTTCCACTCTTAGAGGCAGACCATTAGGATCTCTCAGGAGGCTTGAATTGAGATGATTTGGTTCATTTTGCCTCAGATACATTGATCTATAGGCTAGTTGATTGTGATAATCCATTGAAAACTGTTTAGGCCTTGGGTTTTACAGCTGTGATTAATTTTATATTATGTTTCAAAAGACTAAAGAGTACCTCGGACTCTATCACCTGTCATTATTTGTCTGTCTGTCCATGAATAACCCTGATTATCTCATTACAATTCTTCCAGAGGGGTAGGCAGTACATGAACAGTCAGTTCCTCAAATTGAGACTTTGACAAGGGCTAGATTATGATGGCTAGACGACTGGGTCAGAGCATCTCCACAACAGGAGGTCTTGTGGGGGTGTTCCCATTCTGCAGTGGTGAGCACCTATCCTATCAATTAATCAACAGTCATGCGATGCGATCCATTGAGGCCCCAGCCCACCAACATTGAGGACTTAAAGGATCTGCTGCTAACGTTTTTGTGCCAGATATCAAAGAACATCTTCAGTGGTCTTGAGGAGTCCATACCTCTATGGTTCAGAGCTGTTTCGGTGGCACAAAGGGGATCTCCACAATATTTAATGCTATGGCTAATCAGTGTACGTCTGCCTGCCTATCCATGTATCCATCCATCCATATACTCATTATCACTATACTTACCCAGTGAGTTAACCCAAACAAAGAACTGTTAGTGTGTGTTTCCTGCTGCTGGTACTTAGGTAAGTGTTCTGTCCTGCAGAAAAACAGGAAGTGCTGGGAAAACCACCCGTTCTCAACCCACAGGACGTCGACTGCTGCAGAAATCAACCTTTCACCTCAGCGTGACCTCTAGATCCTTCTGTCTTGTTCACTCGCTACTCCCTTATTGCTTTGTTATTCTTGGGAATTGACCCACTTTTACAACACTTTGAAAGAGGAGAGCAGTCATATATCAGCATTTGTAAGTATTTTTGGTTGCTTTTTTGGCTCTGGAGGATAACCAAGAGCAGATGTGTCATCATTTGACCCATTTAAAGCATGCCTGGAATCCTCTCTTCATCTAGCTCATCAGAGTAAATAAATAGGGCGAGATTAAATCGGGGGGAGCTTTTGTGTCAGTGTTTTTTGTGAGTGTAGGCATTGCAGTTTAGCGCACGTTTGAAGTAACTCACC
Organism: Salminus brasiliensis; assembly: GCF_030463535.1. Lineage (NCBI taxonomy): Eukaryota > Metazoa > Chordata > Actinopteri > Characiformes > Bryconidae > Salminus > Salminus brasiliensis. The sequence continues at coordinate 24,025,987 of NC_132886.1, forward strand.
ATAATTCTTTTGAATTAGACCAGACGTTCTTGCTTGTTGTGTGACATCCAGCAGAAGATGGCTGGTTATGTACTTGTAGGTTAATATGATATGATGTTTGGTCTATTTGGCCTATAAGTCATTTTTCTTTCTGTACATAATCGTTTGTGTATATATGTCTATATGGAGATGTAGTATTCATATCTGTACAAGCTCCCTCAGCTCTTTATTACTTTACTCTATTATTATCTAATCTTTTTATTGTTTAGTGTACTTTTCCTTTTACGTGCAAGGAAATTCTGATTCAGGAAAATGGGAATGTGGATATCAGTATGGTGACAATGCAGAATTGAACGTAAGCAACACAGGAGTGAATGGATTTAGGAGTCTGATGCCTATGTTATATATATAGGAACTGGCCACTTGCAGACCATTTCCTTGGAAAACTATAGTTTGGCACAAACATGTTCAGGCAGTGCCACCCAAGCCCATTCTCTCCCCCTCTAATTTCTTTCTTATTGTCTCCATTTACATCCAGCTGTTTCCCCGTGGCTTCTGATCAGCTGTATTCCAAAAGTGAGCTGCTGGGAGAATGCATTCATGGATTCCAAGTCAAGCCAGCAGAGAGAGAGTGAGAGAGAGAGAGAGAGAGAGAGAGAGAGGGGAGAGGGAGGGAGGGAAACAACAACAACAACAGAAGCCTAGAATTACTTAGAATCAGTGTTTGCAGTCGTTTCCCTTTAGAACAATGTACAAAGGTTTTAAACGGTCAGTGTCACAACTTTACTTTTTGCCTAGGAATCAAAGTAAAATCTTCAATATTTCTAATTTGCTTTATTTTTTGTTGTGCATTTTTAAATGAAAAAAAAGGCCAGAGTTTAGATCCAATGTGGATAGATCCTTGGATCCCACTGTTTACACATATACTTACCAATCAAATTTGTTAGGATACTGGGATCCTTCTACTGTCAAAAGTTCTTGTTGGCATGAATTCAACAAGATGTTAGAAACACTTGGTGAAATCCCCTCTGTTGGATTCAGAGATGGTGACTAGGAGAGCCACTGAAGAACACTGAACTTCATGATTGTCCGTGAAACCAGAGACGCCTTCTGCCTTGTGACATGGTGCTTTATCATGCTGGAAGTAGCTGTTAGAAGATAGTGTTACCATGAAGAGAAGCACGTGGCCAGCAACAGCACTCCAACAGTCTGTAACATTCAAGCAATGAAAGATTGGTATTACTGAGCCCAAAGTGTGGCCTCAGAACTTTCCCCACACCATTACACCACCTCTACCAGCACGCACTGTTCACACAAGCAGGTTTGGTCCATTGATTCATACTGTTGCTACCAAATGTCTACCAGTCCCACTGTCCAGTTTTGGTGAGCTGTGCCCACTTCAGCCTCAGCTTTCTGTTCTTGGCAGAAGTGGAACCCAACAGTCTTCTGCTGTTGTAGCCCATTGTAACCCCACTAGTCATTATTTTTTTGATCTCTCTCATCAACAAGGTGTTTCAGTCTGCAGATCATATTTTTCCCATTCTGATGGCTGATGTGAACACTACCTGAAGCTACTGACCCATATCTGCATGCCACATGACTGGCTGATAAGATAACTGTATGAATGAGTAGCACTGTATGGATTATCGGAACAAAACCTTGGTTCTCCATCACAAAAAATGCCAGCTATCTTTTACATTGTGTAAAAGAACTGATCAATGGACCAATCGACATTGGTCCAAAATGACTTCAAATAAAAATTGTACTTTTTATTTATTTATTTATTTTACTTGTCTTGTAAAGTTACACTTTTGGAGAGGGTTTTTTTGTTCAGAAAGCGATACAATGCATTATCTGCAGCTCGGAATGAATAGATCTTATCGTGTTGGTCTGGAATTATGCCGCATGTTTGATAAAACATCAGTGTGACCACACAGAGAAAGTCTGCTCACAATGCTAGCTATTCTATCTGGAGATTTAAGAAATTCTTCATAGATTCCTTTTTAGCCCACTCATGCTGCCTCAGCAAGAGACAGATACATGTACAATGTTCACTAAAAATGGTAGAAATCACAGTAGAGATTTCAGTGTTTACTGTAAGCCTCTCCTACATTTACATTTACGGCATTTAGCAGACGCTCCTATCCAGAGCAACTTACAAAAGTGCTTCGCTATTTTTACTCCAGAATAACCTCAGCTAGTCTGAATAGACTAAAATTCAAAGATACCTCTAAGCTTAGACACTACACTAGTCAATATGGAAACCATGATACTCTATACTTCACCCACTCTCGCAAGAGGTGGGTCTTCAGTCTGCATTTGAAGACAGCGAGCGACTCGGCCGTTCGGACACCCAGGGGAAGTTCGTTCCAACACCTTGGTGCCAGGACAGAAAAGAGCCTGGACGCTTATCTTCCATGGATTTTGAGGGATGGCGGGTCGAGCCGAGCCGTACTTGAAGCTCGAAGGGCTTGTGGTGCAGATTGGCTTTTGACCATTGCTATCAAGTACAGAGGGGCTGTTCCATTCTTGGCTTTGTAGGCCAGCACAGGAAGCCAGTGACAGGAATCTCTCCTGACAGATGTAACTCTTTACCCAGTGTGCCATGACCTGCTTCACAATCCTGCAGACTCCCAGCACAATCATCTGTACATTTTAGAGTTTTTCCTGCACTAACATACTAAAATAAACAGATGAGGAACAGATAAGCCCCCCTTAGGTAAACCTTATGAACCCTGGTCTTATTTGTCTAATATTAATACTTAAGCTCAATGTGAAAGTATACAGATGGCAAAAGCTCCAACGTGAGGTAATTAGGCCATAAAGCAATATACATTAACACAATGTAAGGCAGCAAGCACTGTGTAGGGTTTCACCAAATACTACTGTTAATGTCCAAGATATGTGTTGTGCAGTGTAATAACCAAGCAAACTCTCAAACCTGTTGAACAGCAAACCTGTTGATAGAAGCGCTATGGCTCGTTCTTAATGTACCAGGTCAATACCTGAGATAACAGACAGTGTTTTGTCCTATCAATAATCCTACATTATGCAGCTAAAGCAGGACTACTTTCCATTTGCCCGAAAGCAGCCCACAGTCATTATTCAGAGGCCTGCCATGCTGTCAGCTCCACCCTGCTGTGATAAATGAGTTCACAAGCACGGGTGATGAAGAAACATACTCAAACTTTTAATCTGCAATTTAACAGGACCACACAAGGCTTTAGTAAGTAAGTACACTATTTGTCATTCTGTGGTCAAATACAGACCTGTATAAAACAAACTATGTACTCAAAAAATGAGGCTGATTACACAGCAAATGCTGAATGACATCACCCAGTGTTTAGTTGGGTTCAACTGGATGTAGATGAACACTGTAGGGCTTATTATAACACGGTGTGGGGCTTAATTGTACATTACAGAGTACATTACAAACACTAAAAGAGGGCTTCTGGAGCACTGGAGAGCTTCATTCAAGAAGGGTTCATTCAACACAGTGTAGAGACTGTTTCAACATTGCATAGAGGTTAATTTAATACTGGATAAGGTTTCATCCAATAATGCATATGGTTTTAATTATATAATTATAATAATTGCGTGTTGCGTTAATTCTGCATTATTAGTCAGTTCTGCATATTGGTTAATTCAATTAGGTGTAGGGGTTATTTTTATATTGTATAAGGGTTAATTTAAAAATTGCATAGGGGTTAGTTCAGTATTGTATAGGGGTTAATTCAATGCTATATAGCAGTTCACCTTAAACCTTTATAGAGGTTACTTCAATTCTGTATAAGGGTTAATTTTGGAAATCGTATAGGGCTTAGTTCAATACTGTATAAGTGTTATTCAATATTGTATCAATATTAATTCGATACTGTATATGAGTTCACTTTAAAACTGCATAGGGGTTAATTCATTACTGTATATGAGTTCACGTCAATACTGTATAGGGGTTAATTCAATACTATATGTCAGTTCACCTTAAACCTGTATAGAGGTTAATTCAATACTGTATAAGGGTTCATTTTGGAAATTGTATAGGGGTTAGTTTAATACCGTATACAGGTTAATTCAATACTGTACATGGGTTATTCAGTAATTTATGGGGTTAATTTAATACTGTGTAAGGGTTCATTTTAGAAATTGTATAGGGGCTAGTTAAATACTGTATAAGTGTTAATTCATCACTGTATATGAGTTCACTTTAAAACTGCATATAGGGGTAATTCATTACTCTATATGAGTCCATGTCAAAATTGTATAGTGGTTAATTCAATATTGTATAAGGATTATATAATACTGTTTATGGGTTCATTTAAAAACTGTATTTGAGTTAATATAGGGGTTGACTCAATACTGAAAGGGTTACTGCAGTACTAACTGTATATGGTACATTAAACTGTATAGGGGTTAATGCAGTACTGAACCTTGGTTAATTCCTTTATGTGTAGGGGCTATTTCAATATTGTATGTGGGGTCCATTCATATTGCTATGCTGTATATGTATCATTTAATACTGAATATAGATTTACTGTCATACTGGAGATGAGTGCACTTCAATACTGCATAGGGGTTATTTAATGCTATATAGGGGTTCATTTTAAAACTGTATAGGGGTTAGTTTAATACTATATAAGGATTACTGCAGTACTGTATATGGTTTCACTTCTAAACTGTATAAGGGTTATTTCAATATTGTATGTGGGGTTAATTGTAATATGTAATATTTGATACTGGATATGGATTTACTTTAATATTGTATATGAGTTCACTTCAGTACTGTATAGGGGTTACTTCAATACCTTCCTGCAGACCTTAGGTCTAACCACTGATTTACCCCAACTGATCCACCTAATGACAGCCTTCCGAAGTGCTTATTAGCCGAATGAGGTGTGTTAGATTTGGGTTGGAGGTGAAACCTGCAGGAAGGTAGAGTCCCAGGACGAAGCTTGGCCTCTGCTTGCCTAGGGTTTCATTCAGCACTCTAGTGGTTAATTCACTGACTGTTTTCTACTGTCATTGGGTTAATTTAACACTGCTGTGGTTCTGTACACACAGTAGTGTATAGTGTTTAATTCAGCACTGGATCAATTCTAACTCTGCATAAAGTTCATGTCAATTCTGTACAGAGTTGAATTCAGTAGTGTCCTGTTTCAACACTATAGAGTTAAATTCAACAATGTAGTATTTTATTCAACCCTGGGGGGGAGTTCTCCTGAAGGCCACTGACTTTAGGATATTTATAGCTGTGTAAAAGGCCGGAATATCCACCGTGGTCTCGTATTTCAGGGCTTTCTGTCTGTGCTCCTGATGCCAATCTAAAGCTGGATGTGAGTGAGGAGCTGTGCGCGCTCCCGCCTGCACGCTCGCTCGCTCGCGCGCTCGCGCCATGTGAGCGCGGCACCGCCACGACCAGCTGAGAGGAGACTGACAGACAGACCGGCCCGCTTCTCCCGGATAATCAAATGATGTAGCGCTGGACTTTCGAGACTCGGCGAACATTTCTGAGGGGGAAAAAAACAAAGAGCGGCCATGACCTCGGTGTGGAAGAGACTCCAGAGGGTGGGAAAGAGGGCGTCCAAGTTCCAGTGCGTGGCGTCTTTCTCCGAGCTCACCGTGGAGTGCACGAACAAGTGGTGCGTAGCTGCTCGTTCAGCGGTCTTTCTCTACAGCCTCAGACATGAGGACTTTTAAACAACACTTAGTGAGTGAGTGAGTGAGTGAGTGCTGGAAAATGTCTGTGTGTTTTTGTTGTTTGGAGCCTCGGTGAGTGCAGACTGCGCTGAAGAGACCAGAGACCAGAGTTAGATAGATAGCTAGCTGACCGACCACAGGAGTTCCTCACTGAGGAGGGGTTCAGGTACTGTGTAGCTAACCGGTGGTCTTTTTTTTTATTTTTTTTTTTTATCACCGTGTGTAAAGTTCCGCAGTTGTGTGTTGAGGGGAAAGTGAGGCTGGGCTCTGCTGAAGAGCTTATCAGCTCACTTCCGTGTTGTCGTGCAGCTCTAATGATAGTCAGGAGGAGTTCTGCACAGAGCTCCAGAGAGCAGGGGAAACAGGGCAGCTCTCACAGAGCCCACACTGTCTGCACTGTCTGCTCTCACAAAACAGAGGGGGCTTTAGAGGGGCTTTCTTCCTTTTCCTGTCCTTTCCTCTCCTTTCCTCTCCTTTCCCTTCCTCTCCCTTCCTCTCCCTTCCTTTCCACCTGGACGCAACTTCAACATCACCACGGCTCTGTCTTTCAGTTTCCCTTTAGCAATAAGTGGTGATGTAATGTAACTGGTGTATCCAAGTGTAACTGATGAAGACATGTGAAGCAAGTCAGCTCAGTTCATGTTTCGTTTAAAACCTCTCGAACCTCAGGCCTATTTTCCATTCGTCCATCTTCACTGTGCAGAGGTTTGAGACCGACCTCTAGGAACGTTACTAAAAACCATTATCCATGTTTTTGCTTGTAAACCGTCAGATCACATCAGAAATAACAAGAATTGAGGGAGCTAGTTCAGTTCCAGATTTCTCCTGGACATCTTACATTTATGTTACTTTTACATTGAAGCCATTTAGCAGAGAGTCTTCTCCAGAGCGACTTGTAAAAGTACTCAGAAAATAGCCTTAGCTAGTTTCTAAAGGCTAGGATCTGAAAGATACAACTACTAAACACAAAAGCCAGTATGGAGACCACAATACTTGGCTTTACGCTTCGCCCAAGTACTCCTGGAAGAGGTGGGCCTTCAGTCGTTGACTGCGAGTGACTCTGCCGTTCAGACATCCAGGGGAAGTTCAGTGCCAGAACAACAACAACAACAACAACAATAACAAAAAAAGCCTGGATTCTTGTCTTTCGTGGATCTTAAAGGATGGCGGGTCAAGCCGAGCCATACGTGAAGTTCGAAGGGCTCTTGGTACCGATTAGGTTTTGACCATTGGGGCTGGTCCATTCTTGGCTTTATAGACTAGAGTCAGGGTTTTGAATGTGAGCACACCTCCAGCCAGCCCCTGGATTTGTTTCGCTCCATCAGCAGCTCACCTGGTTTAACGTCATTAAGCACTGACTTACCAAACCAGGTGTCAGATGATGACCGTAAGTAATAATAGACTTTCATGAGGAGAGCTTTGGAGATGCTTTAATGAACACTGCTGTAAAACCACTACTCTTTATGTGTGTTTTAGTTTAGTATTTGTTCTAATATGACTGTTATGGTGCTTTTTCATTCTGAAACCTAAACCTTCTGTACTTTTTGGAAATTGTCCAAAATGACTTCCATTGAAAGCTAAGACGTTCTCCTGTAAAGTTGGTAGCAAGTGAACAGGCAGTTCTTAAGTATGATGTGTTGAAAGTAGGAAACATAGACAAGCTTAGAGCTTAGAACAAGATCTGAGTCTCTTTGACAAGGGGCAGATTGTGCATCTCCATAACTGCGGGTCTTCTGGGGTGTTTCCAGTATGCAGTGGTCAAGACCTACCAAACGTGGCCCAAAGAAAGGCCAACTGGTGAACCAGCGACAGGGTCATGGCAGCCCACTGCCATGACCTTACTGATAGATGAGGGTAGGGAAAGCTAGCTATCACAGAAGAGACCATGCTAGCTATGTCTTATGGAGTCCATGCTTCAAAAATATTGTGAGAATTTTGATTTATGTTTCAGATTGAATCACAGGCTAAGTGTATCGTTACACCCCATATAAATTAATTAGTAACCTCTATAAAAATAATATTTAAATGGTGTAGTTACAAAAATAGAAATGTGAGCTCACATACAGGTCCTTAAGGCTTAAGGCTAAAATACACATACTGGTTGACCTAAAATTAACAGCACAAATCCCAGATTCTTTTATTCTCAGATGACAGAAAAATGTATTGTATACCAGAAATAATCAAAATGTGATTTTTGTCTGTAGAAATCCCAGTAGGTTGCCACAAAATAGTGTTGGTCAAATGCCCCAGCTTGTTATGTCCTGAGGCTTTATTATTAAGTCATTATGTGTAAAATAATTCTTATTATAAGTTACAGAAGTGAACAATTTTCCAGGAAGTGCAAACCAGTCAGCACCCTGGTCATTTAAAAGGCCCACTTTCTACAATTTTTTTGTGTGTGTGTTTTTACCCTCCCGTTTTTAGTACTATGCCTTTAAGAGTAAGGATCTCTGTTCCGTCTGGACGCCACCCACTCCACTGCCCCCCCCCCCTTTGGAGTAGCATATCTGTTGTCTGCTGCTTCACTGATAAATGCAAGCATCCTTATGCTCTTATGCTGGATTTTGTTGTTGTTGTAAAGCTTGCACTGTGTTTAAGTCATGACACAGCGTATGTCTTGGCATTCATGATGCACATATTAATGAGTGTCATACTCCCAGAGGACACATTTACTGAGTGTCAGCTGCAGTTTAGCTCAGGATAGAACAGCCAAGCTGCTGGAACACCGGGTCCTGTTGTAATGGAATAGCAGAGATTATTACATTTTTGTAATACTATTAAAACATTAAGCTTAATTTACACTCCCCCAAGAATTGAAGAAAATGCTTTGGCAGCACAAAACAACACAGTTTGGACTGCAGTCTCTTGTAGGACACAGCTAATGTATGAGCTATAAACATTTTTTCATTACTTTTTTTTAGAAATGTCAATACTTGTCTGAAACTATATAAGCAAGTCTATTTGACATTGCTTCACAATTTGATGCTGAAAAAAACATGCTTTGACATTATAGGGTATACACTTGGGGTTACTTGTTCAATATATTAGCTTTGTAATTCCAGTCCAAAACCAACACACTTGTTTTTAAAACTTGTCCATTTGTTTTAAATCACTCATAAATCGTTATATAGTTGGGAGGGTTTTGATTTCCATTTCCCACCCACAATCTAGGATTCCTTATCACATGGTGCTACCAGCACTGGGAGGGTGAAGGCCAGCAAACCATTTCTTCTCAAACTGCCACTAATGCAACCTTACTGGACAGCTGATCGTGCTTGGAGGAGAACGCTCCTTGCCAATTCTGTTACTAACAGACGCCCATGCTGGCTGTAGGGGGAGACTGAGGGTCATTCTTCCCACCCAGAGAAAGCGAGACCAGTTATGTGACTGGTGATCTCCCAAAAATAGGGCCAACGCTTAGTTGATGTTTTCTGGGCTCTGATTGGCTCAGCAGTCTAATGCTCTACCACTTTGCCATCAGCAGCCGGAGTCTGAGAGAGCACAGCTGATCATACTCTCTGAGGGTGAGTTGCTGTCTCCGCTCATCACTCTTAAGCGATGTTGGCCAGCACAGCTGGTGTGATGGAGTTGGTGTCGGATGCCCAGAAATACCACATCAGCAGCAGTTGGAAAAGAACTGGTGGCTGGCTTTGCATATATTGGAGGAGACATTTTACATATTTCCCATCCAACTGCAATGACCCTTTTGCTAACAGACAGAAGATGAATGATTTGAGTAGGTTTTATTTAATGTCCACTTGGATGATGAAACCCCTGACAAAAGGAGTGTAGACCTCATCTCCAATTTAACAGATAAACAAGCTGGACGATATATTTAACCTTGTCCAAAGATATCCTGTTCTTACCCTGTTGTTGCTTTGTTTGTCCTCTATTCTTGACCATGTGCAATGAAATCGTCTGAGGTATTGCATTTTTCTATTGTAATCTAAAATTTCCTTTTGTCGCACAGGTTTAGGGCGTGAGTTTACTGAACAGAAAAATGAGTCACATTAAACACTTGTTGTGATAGAGGTTGCAGTTATCCTCTACGCTGCTTTGAGGGTTCTTTCCCATTGGACTACACTGCCTGGATATAACTAATTCCTCCTCTGTGATGCACCGCCTGAATTAGATACCTCAAATCAGGGTTGTCTCCTCCTCACATGCTTTGTAAACATGTGCTGCCTGTCAGAATTGCAGACTATACTGCCGGCCTGTGTTCATGAGGCCATAATTAGCGAAGTGTGTTTACATTTTCCAATGTGCCCAGTTATTACAGTAAACCAGCTGTTGTTCACTCCCTTTTCACATGTTTGGAAAAGCTTGACAGAAGAGACTTGACGTCATGCATATTAACCAGTGACTGTAGATGCAGCAGCCGTGTTCTCAGGACCTATCTATCAGTATAGAAAGATGCCATTCATATTAAGTGCTGTATACCTCGTATTAACGTATATGTTATATAAAATATATTTGTCAAGTCAAACAAGCCCTGGTTTTAGGATAAAACAGATCCACCACTACTTTAGCAGAGTTTATACAGTATTTGACCCGTTTAGAATCGTCTTTATAACCAACAAAATGTGAGGATCTTGTATTGTCTTAGCCTTGATCTTTAGTGCATACACACAAACAACCTTATAAGTAAAATAAAATACATAAAAATAAATTTACAGAAATATATCCCCTTTTAACTATAATTTTACTGGTAAAACTACTTTTATTTTTACAACTATATAATAATTATATAATAACAAATAACACAGAATATTATAGTTTATTTATTTATTTATTCATTTATTTGAGCACAATTATCCAACATTACATTTCTTGGTTGAATAAAAAAGATTTCTGGTAACTGGTGTTCAGTCTTGAACAAGAGCTTGGAGGAAACTTGGCCCATTTCTCCTTACAAAACTCCTTCAACCCAGTGATGTTGATGTTTCTACTGGGTTAAGGTCTCAAATACAGCTTTGGTAGTTCCACAATGTTGAGCGTTTTCTGCTTTAGCCATTTATTTCTAGATGTACTTGTGTGTTTAGGGTCGTTGACTAACTTGCGGCTAAGCTTCAGTTCACAGACCTTCATAGACCCTGGTATTCTCCTGTAGAATTCACTGATACAATGTAGAAATCATTGGTCCATCATCAATGGCAAACTACACCTACACAGCAATTTGGATGATTTTTCACCAAACCTAGGGCTGTACATTTCAGTAGGCTCCTGGCTTATCTATGTGGTCCTAAGCAAACTTCAGATGGGCAGCCATATTGCTTTTTGGACTGCAGCGGCCTCTTTCTTGCTATCCTGCCATGAACTCCATTCTGTTTAGTGCTTGCCTGATGGTAGACCATTGACTGTAGGTATTAAGCTGTTACCCTGAGGTTCCTGGTGACGTTCAGTCATTTTTATTTACTCTACTCTTAGAATGATTTCCTGGGCGACCACTCCTTAGGAGAGTAAGAGTTTTTTTTTCCATTTGTACGTTTCTGCCTCACAGTGGTTGGTTTGGTGGAGGCCAAAGTCTTTGTAACTTTTCCATCCTGGTGAACATCAATACACAAAAGTAAACACTGTAATGTTTTTGTGTCTAATTTTGTTTTAATTAATTGAAGATTTAATTACGTTTCAGGTCAAATATAAGCAGAAATATAAAGAGTTCACAATCTTTCTAGCGGCAGTGTTGCGTAAGTGGCAGCAATGCATAAGTAAATATGTATATATGTTGAGGTAGCCAACCGAATCTTTTTATCGTTTGCCATAGCTGACTCAGAGGGCATAGCCTTGCACATAAAAGTACAGGCAGCCACAAACACACTACGTAGCGCTTGGTTAGAATGTGTAGAATGTGGAAAGTCTGGACTGGCCGTTTAAAGAGCACACTTCTTCTCGGCTTGGTAGGAACTAGTCACTGCCCATAAAAATAGACTAGACAGTAAGAGTTCACCATGATTTCTCATGACATTCATCTTACGTCTCCTGACTAAGCTGTATAAATTAGGCATAACTGCTGTTCATGCCTCTCTTATAATATCAGTTACTTGCCTAAGGCTAATCGATATAAACACACAAAATTAATGAAATAAAACATAAATAAAATCTAGTTGAATATTGTTTAAGACCGTTTACTTCTCCTGCTCTACTTTTCTTCTAGTCATACACTTTGCAAACATTCTATGTAGCTTAATAACTTTCCTAATATCAACTGGGTCGCAATTTTCCCAAGCTATTTCGGTGGACCTCATGATTCTGTCAGCTGCCAGCCTGGCTCTTCATGCCTTTGTACAGCTGCTGTTCACACTGTCCTGCAATGTGAGACCAGAAGGCCGGTGCTGCGCTCACCCTCCACCTTCACTTCAGTCGGTGTTCAGCGCTTGTGTCTCCTGCTTCTGTGTGTTCAATTCTACATCTGTGCTCAGAGGAAATTACTATCTGGATGCAGTGTACATCCTGCTAAATCGACTCATCAGCATTTTTCTTTGTGTAGTAATGATTGATTAATGTGAGGGGAGGTCTTTACTGAAAGATTGTGGGTGTACTTCACATCAATTGCCAGAAAAGACTCATTTCTTTGCAGAACACACTGAAAGACGCCAGCTGTCCTATACCCAGTTTTAGGACGGCTAATGTTTTACATACACACAGCTTGTCTAGTCCCTGTAGAGAAGTACTGCCAATGAAATTGAAGCAGATAAACATGAACCTATTGGCACTATGCCTAATGCCTAAATAATGCCGTGTGGGCTAGAAGAGTATAAAGCCCCCCATCATGGAGCTGTGGAGCAGTGGAACTATGTACTCTGGAATGATGGATAGTGCTTCATTCAATACTTTTGGGATGAGGGGCTTGAGGATAATTTGGGGTGGTGCTCATCCAACTTCCTGATCTTTTGTCCCAATATTTGGACCATATAGTGTAGTGTTGCACCAGTTTGCACTGTAATTGGTATTTCTTTTTAGTATTTTGTAAATGAGCTGAATAAAAGAGTTGCAGTCATGTTGTCAGCTAGGTATTTTGTCTTATATGGTAGTCGAGTGTTTTAATTACCACCTCCTGTAAGTGTTTCAACAAAAAATAGGTTGTATTATCTATAAGGATGATAATCCAATCTCTTAATGCTAAGTATTAGCAGATACTGATACACTCTGGACTGATATCTGTTGTTGTTTGTCGAATACTGAAGTAGTGAAGTAACTGTTTTATAGTGAGGGGAATGCTCTGTGATTTGGGTTTCTATAGCATGTGTGTATTAGTACTAGCGTTAGCCTCCACCCGGTTCCCAACATGCCCTTAAGTGCTGGTTTAAAAACCAGCGAGCGGTTCTTCCGCTGGTAAAATTGAGTGTTTCAGCAATAGTTTTATAATGTTTTAGATATTATGGTCTGTTTTTATGCTCCACTGTTAAAGAGCTCCTCACTGAAGACTCTCAACTCTTTTATTTACCTTCTGAGAATGTCTGCACTGCTGCTGGCTGGGCAATGATGTCTGGTAATGGTGCTTTGAGGACTCCAGATGGCTCTTTGAACACCATGATAAAACAAAGACTTGGAACTGGATTATGATTAAAATATGCCACGGATCAGATCGAGACATCCCTAATTATCAGTTCAGATCACAGATCAGTTTCAGTGGATATTTAAAGTTTTAGCATCTCATTATATAGGATCTCTAAATTAGCACAATCATCTCACCTGCAGAGATTTAGATTTGGCCTCACTTTCTCTAGATAGGTAGGATGGCCCTCCCTCTCCACCATCACTCAGCACAATGCCAGTCAGCATGTTAGCTGATTTAACGCAACTGGAAGTAAGTGTTCTCCTCCATGCGTGTTCAGCAGTTCGAAAACAATGAGGTGGTGCTTCATGTGATTCTTAGAGAAGTGTAGAATAACCACTTTTGGTGCTAAAAAGGGGGGGGGGGTAACCTTAATTTTTATTCTTAATAAAGCATCTGAATTTTAGGCATTCTCAGTTTTATTTTAATATTTGTCAATTGTCGCAATCCAGTGAAGTCAGAACCCCTTGATAAGAGAGTGGTGGCTAAAAGGCGTCAGTATGTTTACCTTCTCATTCAGCTTGAGCGAATGAGGGAGGACCACACCCTCCACTGAGAGATACCTGTTTGACTGTAAAACTTGAAAGGCGAACAAGTCTTAGCTGATATCCTCCATACCCCTCCCTTCACCCCTGACTAGTTACCAGTGGTTCGTGTGAACACAGAAACAGTTATGTGTTACTGTCTGATGTCTATAGCAAAGAATAAAATAAGAGGTTCACGTGTTCTGAAGACAGCATTGTGTGCATGGCACTGTGTGTGATTGCGCACTTGCAGCATATCTGAACTTCCTTGTACTATAACACATTTTGGCATCTCATTTGCCTATAGGTATATATGTAAATGTACTTTAGCTTTTGTGTAAACGTAGACAAGAGCCTAATTAACTGCTGTAGTCATCAGTACAGCATGATGGAGCACAGTTACTGGCCTTTGCCTCTAGTATGAGGCCTGTGGGAATGAGAGTGCTGTTCTAGAATCAGCGTCATGTAAATGACGCCATTGCTTCAGGAGCAGTGAAGAGCAAGTGTATAGGGGTTTCCTAGACTACTGCTGTGCTGGAAATGGGTCAGATAAGTAACCCAATAACTGGAATGTGCAGCCATGATGATATCCCTCCTCATGTGTCGCCAGACCAAGAACTAACTTCCCCTTCAGTGCCACCAACACATTCAGTCTGGAATTTCAACTTCACTGAAAAAACAACTATAGAAACATATTGCAGTTCATGGTGAATTCTGAATCCAGAACCATTAATCTGCATTTTAAACCTGCTGTGTTACCTTATCTACTACTTTGATTAATAATTGGGTTGCAGATGAATGTACAAAACTAGAGCCCAATATGCTTCCCATCTGCTACTTTCCATTAACAATTAGAAGCCGCCTTTTGTCTTGTACCGTTTTTATCAGGAAACAAGAAAAGGAGCCCCACACAAAGGTTTAAGCACCCCAAAAGATTTGAGCTCTCAGATAACTTTTGCCTTAAGTAGCTTGTTAGGAATATGGCGTGTTCGTGATCATTGTCACAGCTGATGCAATTTCCAAAGTTTTGTAAATGCTCTGACTCCTTATAACTGTTGCACAGTAGTGCATGAGGGCTGTAGCTAAGTTCTCTCTTTCTGTATGCAGGCAGCCAGATAAACTGAGAGTGGTTTGGACGAGACGAAACAGACGCATCTGCACCAAGGTGAGAAGAGGATGTGGATTGTTGTGCCTCGCTGTTTCGGTTTTAGTCTCTACAGCTGTGAGCTGAAGCACTGTATGATATCATCTACATCTCAGTCGGGTTACAGTCATCAGCAGACTTAAGCGAGATGTTTTATGTGCTGTATTTAGTGCAGTTGGTGCACAGCTTCAGTGCAACAGCACTTATAACCTCGTACTCTATACTAGAAAAAAGAACTGTGTCAGTTTGGACTGAGGACAGATATTTTGGGTGTGATATGCTGTGGTGACAGAAATAGCCTTTGGCTATTGGTTCTTTGCATACTGATCAGGAGATCATGAATGATATTTTGCATGTTTTTTTTTATGGAATTGCATAAAGCTAAACAGCGATCTACTCATCTACTTACAACATGATTTAGATGTGTCAAGTGATAATAAGTGAAATAAGCCACATTAAATTGGGAAGTCATGTGTGTTAAGTGCAGCACAAGGCATGTAGTAAACAGCTTAAATAATTAGTGACAGTTCAGCTGTTTTTGTGACAGGCTTGTTCACAAGAACAAGAAGATCCAACACTTTTAACAGCCAAGTGACCTGTTGCCTATATAAACACCTTCTGGTGTGATCTGTCTGCTTACTTGCTACTTGTATTTTCAGCTTCATGGCTGGCAGCCAGGCATCAAGAACCCCTACCGAGGGACGGTGGTGTGGCAGGTGCCTGAGAATGTGGAGATTACTGTTACACTCTTCAAGGTGCCGTATGACTACATCACTCGATATCACTATGCACAGTATATCACTCATGAAATACAGAACAGCAACTGGATAGCAAACCTATTAAGCATTAGCCTTAATTCTGTGGTTATTTTAATATACTATATGCTCAAATGTTTGTGGACACCCCTCCTAAGTAAGTTGCAGACCAAAGACCAAAGACTTTTGTCCATATAGAGTATAACTTTTAGCTTACTCACTCTTAAGGTGGTGTTCATATTAGTTTCATATATATATAGTAGTATATAGTCGTATTTAGTCACTGTCTAATAAACTTCAATGTTAATAACTGAATAATAACAAAATAATAAGAAGTAATATAATGATCTTTAAAATACAGTATTTGTAATATTAGTGATGCTGTTTAAATAATTATACTGTCATATTTCCCTATATATTTCCCTCATATATTTGTAACTCTTCTGTAGGACCCAAATGCTGATGAATTTGAAGACAAAGATTGGACATTCATCATTGAGAATGTAAGTCTGATCAAGCTTAGTGTACCTTAGTGTACATATGTCTACTCACTTCAGTTACATTTAGACAGACTCAAGTCAAGCTAAAGTTTACAAGCTAATACTTCCTGAAAAACAGCTCCTGTACACAATAATAGTGACATTAGTGCAGCTCAGTGTTGAGATTGTATCTATTGATGATACGAGTATGAGACTTGGCACATTCCAGCATATGTTATGGCTCATCCAGTCAACCTCCTCTGTGATGCTTTAGAGATATGTCTGATCCTGCTAAGCTCTGTGGTAGGCTGGTTGCCTGTAACATGCAGTACACTGACTGTATGGGGTATTTTGGTCAACCACAGAACCAAACAGGAAGGACAGGGTTTTATAAATGATAAAAGTATAGTTAAAAGATGCTAGATGTAGGTTTTGTATTATAGGACCTTGTCAGCACACAAAGCAGGTTTTGGAGTAGTTGAGGAAAGTCTTGATTTTGAAACTTTTGAAGCATTTTTAATGTCATCTGAAAGGGCCATTTTTGGTAATCTTGCATTCACAAAGCCAGGTCATTCAAGAGTCACAGACAGCTGTGTAGTCATTAAAGTAGAAAGGGATATCTGCATGTGCAGCAGCTGCTGCTTCATTATTGTGTCTGTGATAAAACTAGTATTCTTGATTTCTGTTTGATTTCAGTTTTAGTGTCAATGCAGCGAACCCTAATGTCTTTCTAAAATCTTACAGGAGACGAAGGGTCATCGGAAAGTCCTAGCCTCAGTGGACGTAAACATGAAGAAGTATGCCAACGCCAGTTCGGCCCAGTTCGACCTGGCGCTCAAACTGAAGCCACTGTCCGTGAAAGTGGTGGATGCCACGCTGAAGCTCACCCTGACATGTATTTTCCTCAAAGAGGGCAAGGCCACGTGAGTAATCACCGTGTCATTTGGAAGCAGTTTAAGGAGAAAGGATGTGGATCAGTGCCAGTGATACTGGCTGAGCTGTGGTCAGTGAGTACTCTAGGAGGACTCTAGGCTGTAGAGTAGACTAGATTGTCTCATTCAACATCAACAACAAATATTTTCAAGAATGTAGAGCAAAAAAGGCTGATTTTGCAAGGATGTAACAGTGTTTAAAATGTAATTTGACTGACAAATGTTTGCTTTTGTAGCAGTTGAGTTGTTACTGGACATGCTTGTACTGGACGTTTTTATTTTTTAGTTCTGAAAACCATCCTACTATTTACATTAATACAGGTTGGTGCAAGGGCCACCTCATATCAACAAATTAATGGTTTTAATGCACTGTTACTTGTTAAATAGAGGGCAAGCACTGACTGATTCAGCAGTAAGTGGAGTGAGGTAAAGTGTGAACACACAGTTAGGCAGTTTTAGCTGTTTTAGTGTTTTCTGATTTCACATGGACTTGTGAGTTCTCTGGTGAGACTATTGAGACATTCAATTATTGTTGTTTTTTCCTTCTCCTGTATCTGTCATTTTATATTAGATAATCCTATTTGTTATATCTGTTTCCTGCAGTGATGAGGACATGCAGAGCTTAGCCAGTCTAATGAGCCTCAAGCCTTCAGATGTAGGAAACCTGGAGGACTTTAACGACAGTGATGAAGAGGACAAGAGGACAAGCACAGGAGCAAACATTAGCACAGCAGCAACAGGTGGGAATCTCTTTCTCTCTCGTACGCAATCACACATAGACACACACAAATAGTTTCAGACACAAATACAAACAGAAAGCTCATGTATATACTGCTAATTGGTTGATTGACTAGGGTTGGGTGGTAGAAATTTTTTTCATACTGTCTTATCCAAATATTATATTGTTATTTTCAAAGCGTGACATCATCAGTTAGGGAGCGTCCCACCCTGTGGCCCTCTTAAACACACACGGGTGACTCAATATTTTTTGGTCGTGCACCAAGTCATGTGACAAATAATTTTTACAAATCAAATTTGGAGAAACGTCATCATTTTTAAATATTGTGGAACCATATTACCCTTATACCGCTCAGCCCTAGTAGAGACCACTTTGCTTTCTTTTTTTTAAACATTCAGATTTATCTGCTGTACATTTTTGTTACTTTTTCATCATTGTCCTGTTGAGTCATTATTATAAATTTGTCTGTCCTTCATTTTCTCTAAAGATTCAAACTAATTCATTTTAAAATTAACAGCCAGTTATAACTCCAATAGATGTTCTACATTGCTATGCCATTTGCCACCAGTTATTTCATTCACTTATGAATATAAATATGGAGCGTTTAATTCTGTCAGCTTACTTTGGTTTTTTGGGGTTTTTTTTCATTTACTCTGTCTCAGTAACTCTGTAGTGAACCAGAATAAGTGTTAATGAACCCATTCGGGTGCTGATGCGCTGACATTTTCACACATGAGACACATCCTCTCTCTCATTTCTTTCTCTGCATGGTCAGCTCCTCTTCCTTCTGTTAGAAGAGTTCATGATCAGGCATGGAGGCCTGCTGCAGGCATAAACCCGTTTGTCACAGGTAGCTTTCTGTTCTTTCTCTACATTGAGCTTCAGAACTCATGTCTATTTCATTCTCATTTCATTTTTTTATTCATCTCTTTAGTCCACTTTTTATGCATATTCCTGTTCAAATTCATTCGAAATTGCGATATTCATCTGTATTAACATTTTTAATAACAATATTTAGCAACCTGAGACATTTAAATAAACATTTAAGTGAATTACATTTTACATTTAAAAATGTTTTATTTTATGAATATCAGTCTGAAGCAATTTCAAATGAATGTTTTGTTATTTTATACAAAATGTAATATGGTCTATTTTTGGAATAGATTATAAACAGCAACTTAACAAATAATGAGTACTCAAACACTGTATATGCTACATAAACATGAACCTATTGGCACAATGCCTTGGGCTAGAGGGGTATAAAGCCCCCCAGCATTGATCTGTGGAGCAGTGGAACTGTGTACTCTGGAATGATGGAAGTGCTCCATCCAATACTATTGAGATGAGTTGGGGATGAGGTGGGGTGGTGATCATCCAACATCCTGACCTCAGTAATGCTTTGTTGCTGAATGCAATCAAATCTTCACATCAATGCTCCAGAATCTAATAGAAATTCTTTCCTGGACTGTAGAGACAGTTGCTCCAACAAAAGCAAGATCAACTTTTAATACTCTTGATTTCGATAGAAACTGCAAATGAGCAGGTGTCCCAGGACTTGTGTCCATATGGTGTAGCTACAGTGGGGAAAAAAGTATTTAGTCATTCACCAATTGTGCAAGTTCTCCCACTTAAAAAAAATGAGAGAGGCCTGTGATTGACATCATAGGTAGACCTCAACATGAGAAAATGAGAAAAACAATTCTGAAAATCACATTGTCTGATTTTTAAAGAATTTATTTGCAAATAATGGTGGAAAATAAGTATTTGGTCACCTACAAACAAGCGAGATTTCTGGCTGTCACAGACCTGCAACTTCTTTAAGAGGCTTCTCTGTCCTCCACTCATTACCTGTATTAATGGCACCTGATTGTTTGTAGACCTGCACCAGGCTGGGAAGACTGAATCTGCAATAGGCAAGCAGCTTGGTGTGAAGAAATCTACTGTGGGAGCAATAATCAGAAAATGGGAGACCTACAAGACCATTGCTAATCTCCCTCGATCAGGGGCTCCACGCAAGATCTCAGCCTGATCTCAAAATGATCACAAGAACGGTGAGCAAAAATCCCAGAACCACATGGGGGGACCTAGTGAATGACCTGCAGAAAGCTGGGACCAACGTTACAAAGGCTACCGTCAGTAACACACTACGCCGCCAGGGACTCAGATCTTGCAGTGCCAAACGTGTTCCCCTGCTTAAGCCAGTACATATCCGGGCGCGTCTGAAGTTTGCTAGAGAGCATTTGGATGTTCCGGAAGAGTATGGGGAGAATGTCTAATAATCAGATGAAACCAAAGTAGAACTGTTTGGTACAAACACAACTCGTTGTGTTTGGAGGAGAGTGAATGCTGAGTTGCATCCAAAGAACACCATACCAACTGTGAAGCATGGGGGTGGCAACATCATGCTTTGGGGCTGTTTCTCTGCAAAGGGACTAGGACGACTGGTCCGTGTACATGAAAGAATGAATGGGGCCATGTATTGTGAGATTTTAAGTGCAAACCTCCTTCCATCAGCAAGGGCATTGAAGATGAAACGTGGCTGGGTCTTTCAGCATGACAATGATCCCAAGCACACTGCCAGGGCAACAAAGGAGTGGCTTCGTAAGAAGCATTTCAAGGTCCTGAAGTGGCCTTGCCAGTCTCCAGATCTCAACCCCATAGAAAACCTTTGGAGGGAGTTGAAAGTCTGTGTTGCCCGCCGACAGCCCCAAAACATCACTGCTCTAGAGGAGATCTGCATGGAGGAATGGGCCAACATACCAGCAACGGTGTGTGCCAACCTTGTGAAGACTTACAGAAAACGTTTGACCTCTGTCATTGCCCAAAGGATATATAACACAGTATTGAGATGAACTTTTGTTATTGACCAAATACTTATTTTCCACCATTATTTGCAAATAAATTCTTTAAAAATCAGACAATGTGATTGTCTGATTTTTTTTCTCATTTTGTCTCTCATAGTTGAGGTCTACCTATGACGTCAATTACAGGCCTCTCTCATCTTTTTAAGTGGGAGAACAATTGGTGACTGACTAAATACTTTTTTCCCCCACTGTACATGCAGGATATATAAATATAATAGTCACTCCAATACTCATAGTCCACTGGAGATGGGAGAAATCTGTACAGTTAATAGTATTCTGTTGTAACATTTAAAAAAGATGTAGAAACAGTAAAACAGTAGAAATCACTGGCATATATTGATTCCAGTGTGTTGCTCAATATTCAAATGTACTTTAGTTTCTAGCTGCTGTTTTAACCTGTCAGAACATGTAAGACTGACATACACCCTTCTGTGATTTAGGCGTACAAATGCTCAGGAACGACATTTTTAGTCTGTGGTTATTTGGGTATCCAAGTACTCTCTAGACCAGCATTTTTAAACCACGTCTTCCTTTTTTCATTTCCTTTTTTTTTAATCTCAAACAAATCCTTCACCTCTCCCTATTCCTCATTTGTGTGTTTCTCTCCTCACTTCCTCTCCATCTGTCAGTTCATTCTGAAATGGAATGGACGGGTTCATCAGCCACTGCTCCTAACCTTCCTCATCCGCCCTCTCTGAATCCTTTCCTTCCACCTCTCCCACCTCCTCATGTCCAAATGCCCCACCCTGTTGGCTCTGCCCAGCCTTCACGCCCCTCCCCCTACGCCTTCACTGTGCCAGCATTCACCCGCGCCCATCCTCCTGCCCTGCCCAAAATCTTCCAGCCAGCACAAGGCTCAGGTACACACACGCATGCATCCAGCACAGCAATAGAGTCAGAACTGTTTATTTTAGCACAAGATGTACAAGGAATTCAGGGCAGGTCTTAACATACATTGTTAGAAGACATAGAAGGAAATATAAGGAGAAGCAGACTGTGCTCTATATAGTGTACAAATGTGAAAGATGTTCCATGGGTAGACTTACATTACAAATATTGAAGCTATGTACAGTACAGTACAGTAAGAGTCGCTGCTTGTTTACTTGCCCAGTGAAATAAAGCATGCATAACATGCGTCAAACATGCGTTGTGGGTTTCCTTAAGGCCAATTTATGCTTTTGCGTTTACTACACGTAGCCTATGAGTAGCCACATGTCCAACTCCGTAGCCTGACACACACCTCCCTAGAAGTGTAACTACGTGTCATGGTGACGCAGACCACAACAACTTTGATCAGTCTTTGTAGCATCATATTTACACCTTCACCATTTTAATTCAGTAGGATGACCATGGATCATGGTTTGTGCGTTCGCTGATGTGGGATGTACGGTTGCACATGACAAACTAAATCATCAAATCTGCCTGCATTTTCTCGTCCTTCAGTTTGTCAGTGGCCAGACAAGCACAGCAAATTCACCCTCCATCTGCCTCTGTTCAATGGCAATAAGGTCTTCTTTCTCTTTTGTTGCAGAAATTCCAGAAAAAGAATACAACAGCTCTCTTGCTCCAGCTCCAAAATAATCTGCGCAGTTTCAGTCACCACTGTTTATAATACGCCAGGAGATTCAATACAGTGGCATTAAGAACCCCCACCCCCTCACTGGGCTAGTGTTTTGGCTGCAGAGCGACACATACGCATGTACGCACTTGCCCAGCCTATTCTGTAGACTCAGTGTTGGCTGGGCACTAAAGCATAAATCGGCCAAAAGTCAAAAACGCATTCAGATTTGGCTCTGTTTCCTACGTCACAAGCAAAATACAGCTGGTAGAGCATGAGCAATCGAGAGAAATCAGGTGTGAAATCAAGGTGGAGTAAATGCTAGCTAGCAAACGGACAAGTGAGAATGAGTTTAAAAGTTTAGTCTAAGAGAAGTAATGAAAGAGGAGAACTGGTCGTTCTGAACAGGGCTGTTAAGACAGGGTGAGAATTGTCCTATTTTACTGGACTCTTGTGGTATTTTCATTAAGATCCCAGGGAAAAGTGGTGTGTCACCTCTAAAATGTTTTTTTCCCCTGGAAAATGTCCTAGAAGACATTCCTGTTATAATCAGTCATGCATGTAATAATCAGCCCCTCCTTTAGCTAAAGGCTGAGACCAGGCTAAAGAAATGTTGTTTTGACTAACCCGGGGCCCCAGCTATAAATTGCTGTGCACAGACAGCTCTTTGACAGAGGCCATGCACGTGCCATTTAATTCTAGTCTGACATACTTCCTGGTTCATGTTCATTAACAAACCATGTCCAAATGCACTGTGGGAAGCTGTGTTTTGTACAGAGAGACGGCTTTACCCTGCCTGATCTGTTGAGATTTGAATACTACTAGCCTGACTTTATATATCATGTCTTTAGAGGCATTTGTCTGAATCCCATAGTAACCCATACAGCACTCTGTGAATTTGCACTCATAGCACTATCCATATGTTCTGTATTTTTCCATTCATTTCGTGCCTCCTTTGAACGTATTGTTCCCACACAATAAGTAGTCACAAGTAGTAAAACATGGAAAATGCTTTCCCTCATTCCTCATTAGATACACTAATAACACTAAAGCTAATGGCCTAACTATTTCTTTTTCTGCTCTGCTCCTTCTTCTGCTCTCCTCAGTGCCTCTCTCTGTTCCACGAAGGCCCTCTGGAGGTCAGGCTGACTCTAGTATCATGGAGGTCAGCTCTGGTGAGGGGGGTGTAGCATTACACCCGCGACCCCTCTCTTCTACTTTCCCCAGTGCTCCTCCGTTCTCCCTTTCCTCTTCCTTCTCCTCCTCCGGCTCTCAGCCTTCCCTTCTACCTGATATTGGTCAGACAGGTAATGTGTGTTGAGTACTGAGTATTATTGTAGGACTGGGCGATATGACAATATGTCTTTATTATTGTGATAAATTATGTCAGTATGCTTTCCAGAGCACCTCACACACTGTAAAAATTGGTAACCTAATAAATGACTTCTTATGTTTACTAGCAATTGAATTGGTGTTGTTTAAATCAAATAAATCTAAGTCATATTAGAGATTTATGATCACCCCTGGTTTGGAATGAGCTCAGCCCATTTATCAGCTCCATGTACCATATCCACCTTATTTCCACCCATTATTGGTGTCCGTCTTTGTTTATTTTGTGTAGAACCTCCAGTCCGGCAGCAGATCCATTGATATATATTATAACCACTGTGATAATAAAGATATAGTGTGTAGTGTGATATGCTCAGTTAGAGGTCGTCACTGTAAGTAGGTAGGTTTACCTATTAGCCTCACAAAAATCACCGGATCTTCATATCCAAGGCATTTTTCTGGGTAAAGACGTTCTGGTTTTTGTTTCCCAAGTGATGCTTGGACATTTAGGTGGATGTTTTACATTTAGCGCCTTCAGCCATTGACCCAGGTCCTCTTCTTTGGTGCTCGTAGCATGTCGATCTTTTTGTTGTGTTCAAAAGCTAGTTAGCTAGCTCTGCTATAAATAGCATTATATAGCCTGTTGGGAAGTTGGGTTAGAACAGTGAACCACATTTAAATCCACATCAGTAGCCTACATAAACCATTTGATATGAATGACCAGATATGCTAACACAAAGGTGGAAGACACTAGCTCTTGAAAGTGGGTATTTCTATAGTAGTAGTTCTATAATTACAGACTGTAGTCCATCTGTTTCTCTGCATGCTTTGTTAGCCTCCTTTTACCTTGTTCTTCAGTGTTCAAGACCCCACAGGACTGACCACCACAGAGCAGGTAGTATTTAGGTGGTGGGTCATTCTTAGCACTACAGTAACACTGGCATGGTGGTGGTGTGTTAGTATGTTGCGCTGGTACGAGTGGATCAAACACAGCAGTGCTGCTGGAGTGTTTCAACATAGTGTCCACTGACTGTCCACTCTAGTAGATACTCATACCTAGTCGGTCCACCTTGTAGATGTTTAAGTTAGAGACAGAAGCTCATCTATACTCATAGGAGTGGACAGAGAGTGGACACTGTGTTTAAAAACTCCAGCAGCACTGCTGTGTCTGATCCACTTGTACCAGCGCAACAGACACTACCACCATCACGTCAGTGTCACTGCAGTGCTGAGAATGACCCACCACCCAAATAATACCTGTGGTGGTGCTGTGGGGTCCTGACTGTTGAAGAACAGGGTGAAAGGAGGTTAACAAAGTAAGCAGAGAAACAGATGGACTACAGTCTAGAATTATAGAACTACAAAATGCTTTCTAAGATAAGATAAGATAAGATAATCCTTTATTAGTCCCACAGTGGGGAAATTCTCAGTGTATATGGCAAGTGGAGCTGATTTAATGGGCAAAGTTCATAATATTCTGATATAACTGATATATACACCATTTGTTATGTTATGTACAGTAATAGAAATATTAAATTTTTACCATGTCACTCACCTGTTTTGTATCAGGCTAGCTAAATCGCATGAGATAGTTCTGTTAGATAGCCTGAGTTATGAAGGTGTGTATAGCCAAATGCACATGTTGATTTGATATATTTAGTTCCTTTTTTTCATCTGTCCACCTGTCACTTTCTGCTGCTTGTTTCTTGAGCCTGTTTGCCATTTCTTTTTTTCATCTATCCTCCTGTTTTCCTTGGTCTCAGCCACCCATTCTGCTGCCCAAGGAGTCCGCAGACTTCTGAGTTTCCCCTCTTTACGTTCTCCTCCTTCTGGCACCTGCCCTGCTACCTCTAGTCTTGGCTCCTCCCCTCCTGGTTCTATACCTCCCCCTGAACCATGCCCTTTAAAAACCTACCGCGCTTCTTTGGCTGAGCCAGGCTCCACCCTCACCAGGCCCACCAGCATGCCCTCTGCTGCTGAGACAGGTAATTTAAACTGCACAGTAACAGAGTTGGGCAATTCGAACAAGAGTAAACAATGTGTATTGCTATGGCTGTCACATTAAATAGCTTAGGAAATGTACTTGATCAGTATTTCTCAACTCTGGTCCAGGACGCCCACTGCCCTGCTACCTGATCCCATTAATCAGCTCATTAACGACCCATTATTGAGTTAATGTGGGTTTGTTAACCCCTTAAAATTGGCTGTCCAAGGGCTTTTCAAGGGGTTAAGGATATGTATTAGTGATCATGGGATTAATGCCAATAGACTCTTACAATGACCAGAATCTTCTCTTCTGCTTTTTTCCCTCTTTCTCATTAATCAAATCATGTCCTGCTTGTCTCTCTATTATGTCTTGCTTCCATGTTAGCTTCTTGGCAGAGAGAGTGGAAGTCTCCTGAAGTGAAGCCCAGTCTGTGCCCTGTTCCTGCAAGCCTAGCAGAGCCTGTCCATCATATGCCAGTGCAAAGCACTCAGATACTTCGCCGGCCAGCCTCTTTTTCCTCTCCCCCTACTTTTGACCCTCCCCTTAAAAAAGCCATTCCCCATATGTATCCTACCTCCCCTCTTAACACACCTCATCTTCCTTTGCCCTCCCCCAGCCCAGATAGCTCTTCCCAACCAATGGAAACGAAGCGCTTTACTAAAGCTCCTCCCCAACACCTAACACCTATGCCATGTCCATCCGCGGTGGCCTCTGGTCCTGCTTTTGGTTCTCCTTGTCCCCCTGCACCGTCTGAACTCCAGCCACCTGCCCACTCTTTCCCTGCTTCCATCTCTCCTCCGGCTGCTGTTGCTTCAGCTCTGCCCTCTCCCTTCCTGGCTCCTGATTTCTCGCCCAGCTCCCCACCCTCTGTTTCTGTTCAACCATCATCTGTCAGCGTTTCTGGCTCTGTTGCTGCCTGTTCAGCTGCTGCTGTTGTCCCTACGGTCACTCCATCCTCCGACTCTCAGACAGGTACAGGCTAAACTGACTAAGCGTTTTCATGTTACCAACATTGAGAAACTGTGGTAGTTTGAACCCTCAGAGTTTCACTTCTGCATTTCTTAAGCTAAGCTCTATCTGACACATCTGTTGCACACAGTTGATTGAGTTAAATTTTTATAATTTCAGTGCTGTTTCCTGTATGTAGGAAGGAAAAGAAAACAGAAAACAGAAAACTTTTACAGTTTACAGCTTACAGTAGAACCCCCTAGGCAGTTGCTGAAATCTGTCAGAAAATGATTATTAGTGCGTTTAGCCTTATATAGATGCATACAGTAAATGTAAACACAATGAAAGAAAATAACAAAGATAACAGAAAAAAATGAGTGAATTGTTGAAGATGGAACAGATTTCCCTACTAGAGGTGTGTTTGCTTACTTTGTCTGTTCAATAACTGCAAATATATCATTAAAACTAGGGCAGTATGATAAGGCACATCATTATTGTAATAAATTACAATTACAAATCACATTAAACCACAGGTCTTTCTGTCTTTTTTTTTTTTATATGCATTGGTAAATTTTTACATTTCTTCTACAAATATGGTACTGCCAATTAACCACCCCTAGCACTAGCCTTAACACACATGTAAAGCCAGCCACCGCCTCTTTTCAAACTGCCGCAACTGCGCCATTGCTGGGCAGCCAACACGCTCTGAGGAAAGCACCCTGGCTAAAAAAAATGCCCTGGCCAATAATGCTTAAGAGTGATGGGTAGATGGCATGGGTAGGTGCGTAGGGTGGGTGGATGGCACTCTCTCTCCATTGTGATCTCTTGACCCCCAGGCCAAAGTGATAGCGTGTTAGACCGCTGATTCACGCAGAGCCCAGAGTAATTGAAGCATATGAATGTTGTCAGTATTTCTACAGCACTAAACAACTTCATGTTTAATTACAAAGAGAGCAGAATTATTCTTGGCTCACTGGGTTAAGTAATGCAATCATAATCTTTAATAGCAATTTAGGAAGCATTATGATATTATTCATACTATATCACCTACCCCTAATTAAAACAAAACTCTGAACTCTGTCATAATGTCTTACAAAAGGCACTCAGGCATCTTTTTACTGAAATATACCCACACATGTTCCTACAGAAACGGAAAAGCAGCTAGCAGTGGTTTCTAAACAGATTGGTGAGCTAAGGGAAGAGGGCCGCTGTTGAGATTAGTCTGATTGACTCAGCCCTTGATGTTTGCAGTCTGGTCATGCCCCTGCACTGTAGTATGGTACACTGTAAATAACTGTGGCATACTGGATACTGTACTGTTCACTACTATGAAAAGTATCATTTAGTGTGCAGTACACTGTACAATATGCAGTACACAGCCACAGGCTCCTTATTGATCATGTATGGATGTAAGAAATCCTTTGGGAAAGTGAAAATAAAACTTGTGTGCAATTTAAGATGAAGAAAGGACTTTCAGTTGTAAGAACAACTGTGTTAACCACCCTAACACCTAACTGTGGTCTGTTGTAAGTTGTTATATCATATTTGAATTCCTATTTTAAATGGTTATTCACAGAAATCAGGAACTGCCAATGGCTTTTCTCGCAAGAGAGGCTTGAGTCAGTGAGTTTTCTGTCCTTTTTCAATACAGGAAAACATGTCAAAATGATTGTCTGTGGTTATAAACAGTACAGAACAGACATGGCGGATAGAGACCAGGTTGAAGAACGCTGGAGTATCCGTTTAATAGCATGGTTTTTGTGACCTCGTCGTTATAACCCCACTATCAGAGTGATCTATGCTTTTGTAACATTTTGCTCAACACTTCATGAACACCATTACTCTTGTAACATCAATCTCTGCTTCTCCTCCTTCTCCTGGAATGTATGTTTAGACCCTTTCCATGGGGTTCAGACGTCGGAATGGAGGCACCAGGTTGTCCCCACCGTGGTTAGACCAAACGTACGCAGACCTACAGCCCCCCTAAATGTGAATCCCCCTACCTCTCCTCTTTTCCCCCTCTTTACCCCTTCTCTCTCTCCTGCACCACCTATTCTCTCTGGTTCACAACTTCTGCCCGTAACTGCCATCACTCCCCCCAATATTGGGCACGTTCCTGAACCTCCCCCTGATACTCGTGAAGGTACAGGCTGATGACCTGAAGCTTCTAATTCTCCATGCTCCATGCTCATAATTTGTGAATAAACGTGCATGCTGAATGACCCGCTGGCTGTAAACCTCTGGACTGTGTGAGTGCAATCAAATGACTGTTTTAGCTGTAGCTCCAACAATAGCTCCCTCTGGAGTGTGTTTTGGTAACGGCTTGTTTTTAGTAGGAGTTTTTAACCCCAACCACAATTTGGAATCACTAGTCATATTAACATTTTTATTAACAGTTTGTTTAATAATAATCAGTTCAGTATTTAAACAAACTAAAAAATGTAAAATAATGAATAAGTACTTTTTGTCAAAATGTCCAAAATGTTTTTTAAAGAATTATTGGCATTATGAATATCATGATACCACTTTTTCATTTTCAGTGTTGGTGTTGAAATCTAAAACATCTGCTGATATAAATGCCAATCCTTTCTATCTTTACTGAGCATTAAAATGAGCTGTTTTTAATGGAAACTTAAAAATATTGTTGCCAATGTTGGTAAAAGTCAATGAAAGGCCGAAATGTGAATGGTTACCACTGGCTTCCAATTATTGTTGGCAACATTAGAATGTACAGCTAAACTATTCTCTTAAGATGAGCATCTAAAAGTAGACTGTCATGCTACTGCTGCTTCGGGCTAGATTTGCTACAGAATGAAATTAAGTCTTTCCTTTTTCCCCACTGCTATCCGATCTAGCATTATCTGCTAAGATTAGGCCATATGTCGGAATTCCTCAACCTTTTGGCCTCAGCGCCAGTACCTTGAGAATGGTTAATGGTGTGTCTTTAAATCACAGAATTGTTCACAGTTATGCTCTTATGATAGATCCTATTGTCTATTAAATCATCAAATGCCATATAAGGAAACATTGGTTAATGTCAGAATGTGTGTGAAAACTGCAGTATGTGTGTTTTAAGAAGAAACATCTGGTTGGTGGTTGGTGAATAAGGCCCAGTTCAACATTGTTTTTTTCAATTGTTTTTATGTTTTAACATCATAAAGAAGAGTGTTTACATGTATCTGCAGCAATATTGTTTTTTTACATTATTGAAAATATTGATTTCAAACTTTTGAGCAGTGATTCCAAACTACTTAAATTGTAGTGTATAGTGAGTTGCCTGTTGTGGGGCAGTAGCATGTGGAACCTTCCAAAAATAGTCTGCAATCAGTTCTACTGCATGAGGTTTTGCTTCTGCTTAAGAAACTATACATCCTCTTCAAAATGTGCACCTTTTGTCTCTTGACAGTCTATGGTTGTATTAAAGTAAGCACCCCTTAAAGAGAAAAACCTGAGAAAGATCCCATGTCATTTAAAATACAGCACTGTTAGCCAGTGTCAGTGCTGTGTTGTGTGTATGATGACATCGCTGTCTCAGAAACAAGGCCGTACTAAGCCTCGGGGCTAACTTAGCCATGAAATCAGCTGTGTTTGCAATGAGAGCAGAATGTCCACCATGTCAGGGCATTTGGAGAAATGGCAATGCATTTAACAAGCTTTAAGCTTCTAAATGATGCTCCTTGGTTTCATTTTTGTGGAAACTGTCGAAGGTTGAGATCAGCCCATGCTCCTTAAATCAGTCCTTAAATAAATGCTTGTGTCTCTTTCAGAAGTGCATCGACAGTTGAGCATATTGACAGAGGAGGAATATCCCAGTGCAGTTAATACCAGTGAGTATTGTTTTGATGTTGATTAACCTAACCATGCTCTACATACGTGTTGTCTTTCAGTAGTCGTTAACCTTTACCGAGCGTTAAAGGTAGCATTACAAGAGTTTTACAGTTTTTATTGGATGAGTTGATTCTTGTTGCTTGTTACACTACCAGAGTTATGTCTTCCTCTAGTCTAATGTGGCTCTTATTGCTGTTCTGTGTGATGATGTTTAGATGAGGAGAATACAGATACCACAACATCAAATGCCCACAGGACCAGTGACTTGAGACCTTCATCCCGCAAAGCCGGAATCATCTGCATTGCCAATCAGAGACCAGATGACTCCAAAGAGGTCACCTCTGGTGTGAAGAAACAGGAAGGAGATTCTGGGTTTGGACTGAAGGTTGTGAAGCCAGCACCAGGGTGAGTAACTGGCTACTAATATACCTTTTAAACTGTATTTAGGGGGAAGTAATTGAGGACTGATGCTCGTTGCTCATTGCAAACATGTTAAAGGAGTGTTCGTCTCAGAAATGGAACTGAATTCCAGTCAGCCAAAAACAGTGTAAGAGAAAATGATATTAAGTGGGTTTCACATGTAGACTACGAGTCTAAGAGTCGGTTTACGCCTGGCATTAACATGTGTTTTTGGTGATTAGATCTCATTTGGATTTCACTTGACCACATGAAAAGCCAGGTGTAAACACCCCTCAGTATGCATTGTGATTGGATTTGTTTGGATCACTCAAACTACAGGTGATCAGAGACGGATCTGGTCCACATTTAATACACAGAGATACAGGACTGTGAGAACCATCTATTGTTTCCACACGTTACTCTAAACTGTTCACAGTCTTACAGAGCAGGATTTGATTTAAAGATTGAGATAAACTGGAGATGAAACGGAAATGATGTATGTTTTGGTGTTCTTTTTACATGGAAAAGTAAAATCATATCTCATCTGGTCACACTGGGAACGCGTCTTATGGATAAGTGTAAACAGTATCCAATCAAAGTGGATTCAGATAGGAAATGCATGTTAATGGCAGGTGTCAACAGACACAAATGAACTCTTGTCGAATTTAATCATCACAATCGTTGTTGGTTGCACTGATTTAATGTTTTTATCTTATTTAGTACTTTTATGCTGTTGCTTTTAATTTTTTTATTTTATTTTTTGTACATTTACTGGTTGTTAGTTTGTGACTTGTGCCTCGAAATGAACAGTAATGTCAGCTTTTCCTGGACAAACTGTTGTGCAGCCACTTGTATGTATGACTTGTTCCATGTTTCAATGTTCCAATTATTTAATGGGTAGGAGACGTTTTAAATGCGTGTGACATTTACTTATTGACGTTTTGACAATATTGAACTGTGAACAGAACCATGCAATAAAATACTCTATGAAAGTAAATGTAATAATTTACTATCATTGTAATCCTATTATTTAAGTACGGTTTAATAAAAGAAATAGATAAGTTTATGGCTGAATGCACATAAATAGGGTCTTTTTCCACAAATCACCAGTGTATCTGAGTCTCTGTATTATTGGCGCTAAATATCTTAATTTTTTTTTAAAGGCAGACATGAGCCATACATGCATATTTATTTTTTAATAATTGTAAAGCCACTGTCTTTCACTGTGTCAGTGACAGTACCAGAGATCTGGAATGATTTTAATGATGTTTAAATAAATTTAAGGATTTTGTGATGTATTTGAATAAAATGAATAAATAAGAGTAAAATCTAATTAGTGTGTACCATAGTTATAAACTAGTTGCTCTAAATTAGATGCTTTTACTGGATCATGGGTGCCAATTTTCACCCTAATATTTCTCCTTCCCAGACCTGAGAGCATGACCTCTCTACTGCCCTCTAAACCCAAAGCTACCAGTGTCACAGAAATCCAGTATTTTGAGTTGCCTAAGCCGGAGAAGAGTGTTGCAGAGATGACACCTACCGAAATAGTCCATCAGAGTATGCTAACATCTGTCGTAGTGTCTGAGTCCATTGCCGATGTCAAGGGCACCGAATCACCAGAGTCAACCGATGCACGGTCTGACACAGTGCAGACACTGCAAGATAAAGTCACCCATGCTATCCCCGAAAAAGAAGACATCTCTAAGCTACAGACTGAGTCCACAGTGATTCACAGTATCCAAACAGATGAGAAAGAGCTAGCAATAAACCTGCTTCCTGAGACAGAATTGCCAGTTAGCCCACAAAAGATGGATCAGGGGTAAGTGAGGCGTGACATGGCATGGCTTGATTTAGCTCTTTTTTTAAATCCATGTACGCTAGCAGAGCTGTAATTATAGCCATGAAACATAGTTGCACTTATTTCGATAAAGCATGCATATATTTCCATCTATCTAGATGTGCACATTTTCCCATTTCATCTGACATTCCCCTTGTTTGACCTGAAATTTGGTCTCCCTATCCCTCAGAACCCAAAGCATGTCTGCTTTTCTGCCCTTTTGCCCAAGAATGCCCAATCCTCCTTGGTCACCCTCCACATCTACACATGATACGACTAAAAATCCAGATGGAGTTTTGCCAGGGAACAAGTCAAATAGCAAAAGTGAAAATTTTCCCATGGATTGCCATAAATTAAATATAGAAAAAGAGGCTGTGACAGATATTGTTGATTCTGACGTACATCTTCCACAATTTTTAAAACATCCTAAAACAGAAGGAAGACCAGCAGATAAAGAGGCAATTTGCGCTCCTGAATTCCCATTCTGGCAGGATATTAAAACAGAGGACGGTGAACAGAGGGTCGCAGATGAGAGACTGTCAGGGGAAAAGAGCAGTGAACAAAGATTTAGTGCAGTGCCACCTCAGAATAAGGAAAAACAGGTTGAATGCAATGTTGAGCATATGCCACTGCCATGCTGTCCAAGTGAAAGCACTGTTCCTGAAACTGTACCTTTATCTCAGATGGTTGAGCATTCTCAGATAGACACAACACCATGTGTGATCAACCTTCTTCCATCCTGTCCAAGAGCTACACTCATACCAGGATTGCCATCCTTATATTTGTCTGAACAAACTATGAAATGGCCATCACTTGAAGCATCATTGACTATTATACCCCTTAAAGAGAAAACAGCTAAGCTTATTCATAACTTGGGAACACAGTATTACAACATGAAAATAGTGAGAAACATGATTTCACTAAGGCCAACTTGTCCAAGATCTGTCAGTATTCTTGGCTTTCCATCTGTGCCATATTATAGAGATTGTGTACCAAAAATGGTTAGTCTCCTTCCAACTTGTCCAAAAGCCTCAAAAGTTTCAGGCTTACCTTCAAGACTACCGGTCACTATTCTAAAAGAGGAAACCTGGCCCAAAGACAAGGAGATCTTGTGTGAAAGAGAACTGAACAAAAGTAAAATCCGACTTCAGCTTACATTACCAGAGACTAAAGATCTATCCCAAGTAATGAGTCTTATGAGACCATCTTGCGCAACAGCACCTTTGATCCCTGGATTTCCATCTGCCCAAAGACCCAAATCACAAGAACATCCGAGAATAGTAAATATGTTACACTCTTGCCCAAAAAGTTCTAGTATTGCAGGGTTCCCTTCCACAGTATTTCTTAATATAGACCAAGATATCCAACAGTGGCCCTCTGAAAACATGCCATTACTTTGTAACCTGCAAAAAACGGATCAAGCAAAGTGTATCTATGAGATGAGAATGCCATACCGTGACATTAGATTAGCAAAAGATATGGTTTCACTGAGACGAACATGCTCAAAAGCTGCCACTGTTCCTGGTTTTCCATCCGTCCCAAATATGCATAAACTTTGTCCAAGTAGTCCTAAAGCATCAAAGATTTCTAATACACCTATAGATCACGTAAATCCAAAGCCTAGACTTCAAAAACAGCCAAGTATTGTAGAGATGTTACCATCTTGCCCAAATAATTCCAGAATTATAGGATTTCCTTCCTTAATGGATCTGAGAACTGCCAGAGATTTCACAAAACAGTGGATATCCAACAAGAATGTATTGATTACAGTGCCAGAGAAAGAAAACCCAAATATGTACATTATTTCCTCCCAAACTAAAAATACAGTTGATTTCAGATGGACTATGGTGGCTTTAGTGCCAGCATGTCCCAGAAAAGCACAAACTCCTGGCTTCCCATCTGCACCAGTATCGACTGAAAAGAAGTCATATAGTATGACGAGACTCTTAAATTCTTGTCCAAAAGTTTCTTGTATCCGTGGAATGCCGTCTATGCTCGATGCAGGATATGATTCTTTAGATGATTGGCCATTGGAAACAAGGCCATTTTGGGTGAAAGGTATAAAGAATGATCCTTGCTATACCAAACCTTCATTTCCACCTCAATATAAATGTACAGATGAAGACAGTATAAAGAGCATGGTTTCATTAATGCCATCCTGCCCAAGAAAAGCAAAAGTGCCTGGCTTTCCCTCAGCACCTCGGCCCATGCCAGAAAAACATATAAATTCAAGTGTGCTACCATCTTTTGCAGAAGTGTCTGAAACCAATGGACTCATATTGTTAGAAACAGCTAGCATGACAGTTACACTTAGAGAGGGCAACATCCCTCCAGAGCAAATCGATATTTGTTGCCATGCAAATCTGTTAACAGATAGTTTAACAGTGAATGAAATTACTCAGGATAATGCAAGTAAATCAGGCCCTAGTTCACTGGAGGAGACCAAAGAGGATTTGGGTTTTTGGGCAAGAAGTGAGGAAGGAGAAAAGGGAATTCTGGAGAATGGGTAAGTTTAGGTTAGGAGTTGTGCATAACATAGACTTGAATTTCTCACCCCGCAGCCAGTAGAGAGTGCATTAAATTATTTCCCACAAACCCTGTGTTCAGGAGAATGCACTGCAGAATGTGGCACTCCCTACCTCCAGACATGCCATTATTACTGACTGCTGGGGAGAGGTGAGTTGTGCTTGCAGGCATCTAAATGTATAGTGTATCCTAACCAGTGCTATGCTAACTCACCTTGTCATAACAGCTGCATTTGTAACTCTTCATTTTAAAAACATCCAGCATCAGACCACTGCACGACAGATTATGTGTCATGATCGTGTATTGGCTCAAGTCCAGACTCTGAAATACTGAAAGAAACACTGTAATTGAGTGGTGTTTGTGTGCCTGGGGTATTTTTTTGTAATGTTAAATATTGAATATGCTGTTACATATATTTTGAAATGGCAATGATACTCCTGTCTGATGCATATCGAGTTGAATTACCAAGTATTTATTTTTTCTGAGATTATAAAACATTGATATGTGACGTTACATGAAGCTTTAGATGTAACCTACCCTCACTAGAGTATTTTACTTTCCCCAGAATTGGAGGTATAATTGATGAGATCCCAAATACAGAGGATCACAGAGATGCACCCATAGAATACTCTGCTAATGATGATAGAACATTTGAGGACCTGAACCAAAAACCAGACCTGCTCACATACAGCCACATGATTTCAAAAGAAATGGTTGAAGATCAGTATAAGGATCAGGCCAAAAGACCAGAGAGAGAGTGGATGCCAAATATTGTGGAGCTCTTTCCATCATGTCCAAGAGTCTCTAGAGTCCCTGGGCTTCCATCTACAGCTTTCTCGAACACTCATCTGACAGAGGGGATGGACTGGTTTGTAGACATAAGTACCTTATGGATGAAGCCAATGAGACCAAAACCTGTAGAAAGCATTCTGTTTACAGCTTACAGTGGATCTGAGTATAATGCAAAAATGATTGAAAATATGTTCTCTCTGGCTAGTTCCTGTCCCACTCAAACAAGTATTCCAGGTTTTCCCTCTGCAAAAAGGCTAAAAGCTTTGGAAACATTATCCATAAGCATGTCTTGCCCAGAGATATCTAAAGTAGCAGGTATACCTTCAAGATCCTCAGTTCAAGAGGATTGGACTCATGTAGAGTGGCTGAACTTGAAAAGATGTCTGTGGAAGAAGAAGTCAAAAGAGGAACTGGTGTTTATCGTAAAAACACCAATTCAGTATACTGAGATCTCTGCAAACATAGCAGCTCTTTTTCCAACTTGCCCTGAGACAACACGTATTCCTGGTTTTCCATCTGCATCATACGGAAAAGAAAGAGATGTCCAGATATTGAGAGAGCCAAGTATGGAACCTATTTCTTCAACTTGCCCAATTGTACCTACAATTCCTGGCAGTTTGAAGGATAATCTGGAGATGTCTGAAAAGGTACCAAGCTTGAACGAAGCACCCAATGATCAGCATTTTGTTTCTAATGAATTCTCCAAGGAAGATAAAGATGATATTGCAAGCATAGTGTCTTTGAAACCTTTCTGTCCACCGGTACCTACCATCCCCACAGCACAACAGTCCCAAGTGGAGCCAAATATGTCAGAGCTTTATCTGTCTTGTCCTGTGATCTCTAGAATTCCTGGTTATCCATCTAAACAGATTTCCGAGAGTTTAGATTCAGAGTGGGTCAGTCATGAAACAATTCATGTTGAAAAGCCCCTGAGGGAACAAAAGGTTGAAATTATTAACACTGATAAAAATAGTGAGGATATCAAAATTAGTATGGCTTTATTACCAACTTGCCCTTTTGTAGCAGGCATTCCAGGTTTTCCGTCTGCACAAAGACATAATGGTCAGAGAGAGCCAAGCATGCATATGATTCGTTCCTCCTGCCCGATGCGCTCCCATGTAGCTGGATGTCAGAGCATACTGATTCCCATATCATCTGATTGGCCAACCAACCAGACTTTTGTGTGGGCCCGGCAAACTAAGAACCCTCCTATTATACAGAATGTTGCTTTTGAAAATGAAGCAAATCGTGAAAGAATGGTTGCTTTGGTGCCATGCTGTCCCTCAAAAACCAGTATTCAAGGTTTTCCATCTGTACCAGAATCACAAATGCAGAATATGACTACATCTTGCCCTAAAAGATCCAGCATTCCTGGATTCCCTTCAAAAGAGAAAACATTGGATTTAGACTGGATAGTTGACAAAACACCATTAAGGAGTAATCCATCGAAACCCAGAGTCGTTTTTATCAATGACAAAATGTATGAGGGCAGAGATTTATTGAAAACTATGTTTGCTTTGGCTCCAACTTGTCCACCACTGGCATCAATATCAGGATTTCCATCTGCACCAAAGCCAGAAATCATTCCTAGTATGGTGCACATGCAGCCATGTCTTCCAAAGAGTTCAACAATCTTTGGATTTCCATCAAGAGAGGGAATACAAGGAGAATGGCTTCCTGAGAAAACGTCCTTCTGGGATAAACCATTAAAAGCCAGATCTGGTGTTGCTACCCACTTCTCTACAGACCCTGTAGCTGAACAAATGGACAATTACATTTTGAAGACAATGTTTGCTATGGCACCAACCTGCCCAAGAGAAGTTCACACACCTGGGTTTCCATCTTTACCTCAAGTCAAAGTTGAGAACTTCTACTTACGGAAAGAGCCAGACATGGAAAATATGTTGCATTCCTGCCCAAGGATTGCTCTTGCATCTGGCTTCCCTTCTGTATATTCTGCAATGGAGCCATCAAGGTCAGTTCAAGACAAGCCAATATGGGTTAAAGCAGAGAAGGAGACATCAGTTTTAATAAGTACAATAAAGGATTGTGCACATTTGGAAAAAATGCCACTACTTTTGCCAACATGTCCAAATGAAGCTAGGATTCCCGGATTTCCATCTGCAAACAAGTTTAGAAAGGTGGATCATGTGATGGACGCCTTTTTACCTTCTTGCCCAAATGTATCACGTATTCCTGGAATGCCATCTAGAAAACAAGCCGCTGAAGTAGAGAAAGCAATGCTTTATTCGCCACCACTTTGGGAAAAACCTCTGACGACAATGGTAGCGGCCATTTGCACAACCTTCCCCGCAAATGAAGACAAAGCTGATATGTCTGCTCTGGTACCTTGTTGCCCAAGAGAAGCAAAAAGTATTGGATTCCCATCATTAAATGTGTCTTATGATTCTGTACAAACTAGTACAAATACATCCTCATTCAGTCCAATCCAGACCCAAGTGGACTCTGAAACTGAAACTGTTACCCATCATATTATAACAGAATGGGATCTAGCAATGGATATCAAAGAATCTGGTAAGACATGCTTTCTGTGAGTGGTGTGCGTAATACAGCAAAATTTCATTATAGCAGAGTGGAAATGATTGTTATTGCTGTTATTATTTTAAAGATAAACCCCTAGAGACCAAAAAGGCTACAGAAATGTTCACATGTAAAGGGTAAGTTATTTAAACCAGCGGCATGGCTTGCTGTGATAGAGTTGCAGCATGCAGAGAAATGTGGGTGGGTTGAACCAACAGGGAATTATTTTTTTGTTAAAATTAAGATTAAATCAATGAAATGTAGATTAATCAATGAAAATGAACAGAAATACCTTTAAATCCAATTTTATAGTAAGCCTGCATGAAACTTAATATCATTGCTCAATTACTTTAAACTCCCTGTGATGTACTAGTGATGTACTAGGTATCCTGCCTTGTGGCCAATGATTCTGGGTCCCACCGTGACCTGACCAGGAGGACGCAGATAATAAGATATATGGGTGGATTAAACTCTGAATTAAACTTGCCACTATAATGGGCTGCCTAACCATCTATATATCTACTAATATATTATGCACACATAGGCGCCACAAGGATGTTTTCGTTGAGTAGTCTGATGATTCTTCACATGGGGATGCTATTAGCATTATACTTTATGGCAGTTTAATTCAGTGTCTAGGTGATGAGAATCCATGGAGTTAACTCCAACAGTGGATACTACACAATAATTCTTGATTTTCAATTCCAAAAATTAAGATATAGAAAGGTAGATCTAGAAAATAAAACAATACCAGTTAAGTACATCGTACTAATGATATTAAAAACCAGGACTTTAATGCCAGTAATGTCAAAATGTACTTTAATTATTTGACCTATTCACCCTTAGCAATCAAATCTGCAGAGCTAACAGTAGTTAAATATCTACATGTGGACAAACACACAGTCAGCAAATATGGATGTTGATATATATATATTGTTGCTCCAAAATGGTGACTACAGGATATCCCGAAACTGTTCTGAACTCTGGATGGAAGTTAATGTAAATTAATTATTTATATAATTATATAATTATATAGTATTAATATAAAGCGTATAGACTAATATATAATAGTTGGTATATTAAGAAAATGACCAAAAACATATACCATGGAGGATCATTGATAGCACAAAATAGCATTGCTATGTGAGAACCAGAAGCTACTTATGAAGTGATGTTTTCTAGGACCATAAAATATTGTATAATTATTTACTTGAAAAAAAACAGTGCAAGCTAAAATAATTTGTAAATGATTGTAAACCTGTATTAGCAAACCATTGGT
This sequence comes from Salminus brasiliensis, assembly GCF_030463535.1. Classification (NCBI taxonomy): domain Eukaryota; kingdom Metazoa; phylum Chordata; class Actinopteri; order Characiformes; family Bryconidae; genus Salminus; species Salminus brasiliensis. The sequence continues at coordinate 24,065,679 of NC_132886.1, forward strand.
TATCTCTGAAAATCAATCCTTGTTGATGCAACCCTCCAGTTTAATAATTGGCAAGTCTTGTTTTGTCTTGTTTTGTCTTTCTAGCTGGTATATTATAGAACTCCCCAGAAATATCTACTAAATATATTTCAGCTCAGCTTAATTTTTGCCTAAATAATAAAAGAGCTTGTTTTAGCGGCCATGTGTTTGTGCTGTATGCAGGCAAAAGACAATGATATTATATTGTTGATAGTGAATTAGATTTGTAAGCATGTCTTGTGAGAGAAGTGCTTGGCATGAGCTCAGGTTTGGATAAAACGTTGTCCACCCCTCAGTGTAAGCCTTCAGCAAGAAGACCAGTCCCTGAAAGAATATTTAGTAGTGGAGCCATCATCTCCAAGCAAAACCCATGATACCACAGACCTATCAGAGACTGATATAGCTTCTGGATGGGAGGTGCTGGAGGCAGATGATCCTTGTACAAGGAAAGATGAATCTTCAGGCCTTGTTCAGACCATAGTTGGTGTCTTTCACAAGGGGTAAGCAAGAAGCTAAGAAAAAAATATATAGCATGACAGGCACATTCTTTTTCTAATTCCAATTATTTTGGCATGTTCTTTGTACCCGGTCTGTTTCCTACTGTCATGTTGTAATTACAGACAAATGATTTTAATGGGACTCAGAAGATTTGGATAGGGCTATCCTAAAATCCTAACTGGTAGTAGACAACCCACTCAGCAAAACTTGTTGAAAAGACATTGAAAAGACAACTTTGCAAGACGTCTTAACAACGATAATATTAGGTTAAGAGGTGAAAACACGTCTAGAAAAAAAGATGTGTTTTTAATATATGTCTAGGTTGAAAATATATGTCCTATGTTGAAAATACATAGTTTTCAGGTTACTTCAACCCAATCCAACCCAACCAGATTCAGCCCCAAAAAACGGCGACCATATAAAGTCCGGTGCTGGGTGGGAAGCGACAGAGACCAGAGATCATAACACAGATTCGGAAAAACAATGATTAGCCTTATAGCCTAATAATGAAGCTGCTGAGAGCAAACAGGTGTACTAGGCAAGGTCGGTGACCAGTATACTGATGACACTAAATGCAGGTGATAAGAGGAGATTTTGGGGGCGTGCCCTAACGCCTGCTGTACTATGAACAGCTGCCCAGTTTTCTGGGAGGGTTTATGCTAGAGTTGACAAAATGCATCTGATCTACACCCTTGTTCAACAATCTTAAACTTATGCCTCTTCCAGTCTTTTATTCTTAGCAAAGAGTCACACTTAAATAAAATCATAAAACAATAAATAAAATCATGACAAACCATGCCATGATTAGATCATGTTGACACTACTGATTGTTTGTAACAAACATTTGAGACCATGGTGGCCCTTGAGGAGTACTAGTATGGAAAGAGATCTTTCTGCATGTTTGGTTTATTAATGTGAAAAATTATAGATATATTTGATTTAAATAAATATTGGTACTTAGTGCTTCTGTAGTTCTACTAAAATGATTCATTTTTCATAGCTATGAGACAGTCGCTGCCATGTTGCAACCCTCTGGTTCAGGAGCAATCGATGACCCCTCTGGTTCAGGGGAGCCTGAAAACAGCAGTGCTGTCAAACCCAGAAAACCTCCTTGTCAACCTGCTGAGGAGGAGCCACTCCTGAAGAAAACGTTACCTGCTTCATCATCTCAGCCTCACTTCCCCACAAGTGCGGAGCCGTACACGTGCCGCTTGTTTGATGGCCGATCTGAATCTTCCTTGTCCTCTAAAAATGCTGAAAGCTGGTTTAGTGAGGAGGGAGAATATAGCCTGATGAAGAAGTGGCCCCCACTTACAGAGGCCGACCTACATGAGATTACTAAAGAAGAGGAGGACAACACTGTGCTGGATGTTTCCTCTCAGTACAGCAAAACAACCGTCAAAGATTTTATTGATCTCAGTAAGAGTGGTAAAGACGAGTTCGGTGCAGCCATGTCAGCATCGTTCTTGACAGAAAAGGGGTGAGTGTGTTTGCACAGACCATGGTTTCTTGAGTGGCAGTGTGAATAACTCTGTGTTCATTTTTTTACTCTTTTGTTTATTTATTGTTTGTTTGCTTGTTTCTTTGCATCCATACATGTTTTGCATTGCAAAACATAGCCTTTGCCTGGTTTCTTTGTTGTCTCAAGAATTAATGTATGGGGCATGATTATGCTTGTATATGCTTGTATAATGCTTGCAGCCAGATTATATTTACACTTTTTATAAAACATTTATAAAAATGTCTTTAATGATTCACTTAACTGCATTTCTGTATTTGTGTACTGACATTTAACACCCATTTGCATCTTGTTTGATAAACAAGCAAGTTGTGTGGAATGTGGGTTGGTGTTTTTCTGGTGTCCTGGAAGTCATTAGAAAGGGACTGATGTTCATCAGAGATTTCGGTTATCAACATTTTCAAGTGATTTTGTATTCTTGTTCCTAAGGACCGAGAATCATAGTGGTCAAGAGGTGTCTGAGTTCCTCCATCCTGCAAGTAGCAAGGCACTGAGGGAGACCTTATCTCTACCATCTCTCCAAAAACTTGCAGAGGCTGGAAATGATGAGACGGCTTCTTTAACGTCTAACCAGCCAGTACCACCACTGCGTGCTAGGAAGAAAGACAGCCTTCAAGAGCCTCCTCAAACTGTAGCCACTGGTGACCTAGAACCCATCACTCCTTACTCCGTTCCAACAATCATCCCACCTTGTCGCAGCAAGAAAAATAACTTTCCAACTGAGGAGCCTACGGATGGAAATTTTCAGATTGAAAACGTCTCTGTTGTAGCTGTAGATGTATCTCAGAGCACTTGGGCAGCTGTGCCTGCATCTATGATCAGCGCTAAGCAGATGGACAAAGATGATCACAAGGATATTGTTCTCACAAGCCCTGAATCAAAAGAGGACGGTTCTGAGGCTAGAAGCTGTGTTCAGGGTTCCGTTGATTTACCTGTCCCAATTCCTCGAGCAAAGAAACGCCTTAGTGCTTCTGATTATCCAGATGTTGCTGAGGAAAGTGGCACAGCTGAGACACAGATGTTCACTGATGGCAGTCAAGGATCTATCAGTAAAGAGCAACCTGAACTAGTGTTGGTGGCCGATCAAGAATCGATAGCACAAACTAACAAGACAATAGACACCATTATTGTGTTGCCTTCTCAAGAAGTATTCTCACAAACAGGTAGTCAGTGTACTGATGAGCTTCTAGCAGCTACGATACATGTTGCTCCTAACCGTAGGAAGGCGAAAAAAGCCCATTTAAGCAGCACTGTTACCGAAACTGAAATAGAGAAGAAGAATCAGCTGTCGTCGGTTTTCAGAACAGAGATAGGTGACTCTGAGACTGTCGCAAAAACAACTACCGGTACCCAGGCTAGTGAGGAGCAGAAAGACAAAAGACAGCCAGAGCAAACGGGCTGTGAATTCAAAGCTGCTGAGGAGAATTCAAGCCAAGTAAAGCCGACAGATCTTCTGATCCCAGTGCCACGAGTGAGGAAACAAACCCGTGGTTCTTTAAATGCTGACATTCCAACTACACCAGCCTCCCCTCAGTGCCAAACAGAGACAAATAACAAAGAGGTCCTTCAGGAGAACCGTAGTGACTTGAATGTACCTGTACCATTACCACGTGTGAAGAAGCGCCTCAGTGGCACCTTTATGGAGGAAATCCCTGTTTCTGAGCAAGAGCATAAAGAGACATCCCTGTTCCTTAAGGAAGGGGACAAACAGGTAGGCCCACCTGTTCCTATTCCTCGTTCAAAGAAGCGTCTCAGTGCAACTTTCTCAGGTGAGGACCATACTGACGACAACCAGGTATCCTCCTTGGTGGACCCAACTGTAGTCAAAGCTCCTGTCCCGTCTGGAAATGAGTCTTTAGTACATCATTTAGAAATGTCCTCAGAAGATAGTAGTCATGGGCGTGAGCAAAGACATGAAGAATCACTGGACAACCTGAAAGACGAAGAAAATGAGAAAGTGGTTACGGTCCGTCCAGAGCTTCTCTCCGCTGCTCATGAAGACAGCAGTGAGCAGTTAGAAGATGCTGTCAAAACTGCAATTTCAAGTGAGGCTAGCATAATCACTTTACCTACTGGCGATGTGAAAGACAAAGAGGAGGATATAAGTATTAACAAGAAGGAGAAAGGAGAGGATAAGGTTCCTCTGGGCTCTCTTTCTTTAGATGAGGCAGCCGTTGCCTTAGATTTAATAAGGTGAGTTATTCGGTGCAGAGTTTTGAAGTCAGTGCGGTGGGTGAGGGACATGATTACACATTGATTTACCTATGTATTCACTACATGTTTGAAAAATATATTTAATTTGAAAAACTATGTATCATTGCTTTTGGAGTTGGAGACCTGATTTTGTATTTAAGTGCATTCCAACATTTCAGCGAATTTCTAATGTAACCCCTCCCCTTTATGCAAATGAACAATGTCAGTTCTCTTCTCAGTGTAACAGCAATGTGAAGTCTTGCACAGATTTTAATATTTGTTCCTCCGTGTTTCTCTTTCCTAGACAAGAAGCTGATGAAGATTCCTCAGGTCGACCTGTTCCAGTGCCTCGTGTGAAGAAACGTCTTAGTGGCTCATTCCCAGACAGCACTGCATCTTCCACTAATGAGTCCCACCAGCAGGGGGCTTCCAGTCAGAATGTTCCTGAACCACTTGTGCCCCTTCGCAGCAAGAGGAAAACAGAGGCAGATAATAATACTGCCTCAGCCAGTGAGACAGAGGTACATGATTAGTAGTTGGCACTGACTTTCTTTAGCCATTTTAAAGATCAGTCCTGACCCACTGACCTTTTGTCTTCTTTTTTTTAACAGACAGTCAACCTTGTGGATTCGAGCCAGTCTCTGCTAGAGTGGTGCCAAAAGGTCACACACGGTTATAAGGGCGTGAAGATCACTAACTTCAGCACCTCATGGCGAAACGGACTTGCTTTCTGTGCCATCTTACATCATTTCCAACCTGATTTAGTGTAGGTACTTGAGTAATTGAGCAATCATATTGAATGACACATATTGAAGCATGATCATGTGATTGCTTAAACATTATAAATATTATATATAATCATCTTTCCTTTTATTTAGGAATTATGAAATGTTGGATCCTTATGACATCAAGAGGAACAACAAAAAGGTGATACATCTTTATGTCTTTGTTCACTTTACCTTTATAGTAGATGTCACTGCCATTTCAGGTCTGTTAGTATAGGTCCTTTGGTCCATAGGTCACCTGACTGCTTGGCCTGCATTGTTGAATATGAAGCCTTATGTTAGCCCAAAGTCAACCATATAAAACAGGACTGTGTTCTCTTTTCAAGGGTTAGGTTAAGTGTAGGTTAATGCAGTCTCTAGTGTAAGTGTGTGGTGGTGGTGATGGAAGAGAGTGTTTTTAGAGAGTGTACTTTTGTCCTTGGTCACTTTACACTAATTAAAGCACACCTAGGCTACCCCAGCCAAGAAATTACACATAAAACAGATCACTCAGAACCATGCCAACAGAAGACAAGTTGGTACCATATTGTAAATAAAGAATAAAATTGTACTTTCACAGCGCTAGCTTCCAGTGGATGATGCAGTGGCAAATTAAGACAGCAATGAGAGTTTTTACTGCTAAGAGACACAGTATAGACATATACATACATGCTTAAAGGAGCCATAAAATGTATTTATTCCGTATTTCAAATTGTTTTCTGATGTCTCCCTAGAAGCTATGTGAATTTGGTCAAGGTGAAAAAGACTAGATGACTAGAAGTCCATTTACAACCCTATGTTTTGGCCTTTATTGTGGACTCATGAATAATTTGATGAGCTCTGCTTTGATTGGCGAGGCATCACAATGGCTCACACAGAAGCCACATAGCACAGCACAGCACAGCATCGCTCATGTTGCATACCACTGCATAGCATCTCTAGCATCGAATTAGTGGCATTAGTTTTTAGTGCTGTAACAAGAAGATTGTAGTTATTGTTTGTAATTAATCCTGATTCTTATCGGTTAGTGCTGATGTAATGTCCTGTAGCTGAACAAATGGTAAAACCCACCAACCACAGTTTGCTTTTTGCCTAGCATGGATACCCCCTTGCTAGGGTTATGGTTAGGTTACCTTAGTATAACTAGTATTAGTTGACTGTAGTATAACAAGACTGCTATTCAACAGCTTTGTTTTAATTATGCTGGGTTTGCTTTTGAAAGTGGACAGAGCAGAGAGTTTGAGGTTCACAGAAAGTCACTTACATATACTGAATTCTTATTATTCAACTATGCCAAGGCAAATACAGTTTTCCACTTTCGGGCACCTTTAAATAATTCCTAAAAGGTTTTAGAAATGTTTACTCCTTAATGTGTTAATGGTACGAGCCTGAACCAATAAGGGTGGTGCTTCAAGTCAAAAAGGTGAGTCTAATGGTGTTTGGTCTGTTTAACTTTTCAGCCAACAGAGCTGTTTCAAGTGTAATGAGTGGCTACCAGAGATTAACCAGGGGGGCTAAAAGTAATTAAAACAATGCACTAATGTGCACAAGTTCTTAATACCTCTCCCTAAAAATGTGTGCCATTACTGAAAGCCTTTCATTGACTTGATTTTAATTTGATTTAATTTTTTTTTTTTTTTAAACTTTAATCTGCTGCAAACAACCTACTTCTAGGTCTACTTCTAGGCCTTGGTGTTGATATTCATTTTTTATTCATTTTATTCATTTTTATTCATTCATTTTTTATTTAATTTTTATGAGGACTACTGGCACCTTTTATTGTAACTCTTGCTTTATTTATTCCTCACAGGCCTTTGACGGATTTGCTTCGCTGGGGATCTCCAGACTGATGGAGCCCTCTGATATGGTCCTGCTGGCCGTACCAGACCGGCTCATTGTTATGACTTACCTCAACCAGATCCAGACGCACTACACTGGCCAGGAACTTAGTGTGGTGCAGATAGAAAAGAACAGCAGTGAGTCCAGCTATGTTGTTGGGGAGAAGATACAGGAAGCAGACCCTGATGCCGCTGCTCGCTATTGTGCTGAGAGACTCCAGAGCAGCTATGTTTCTCAAGAGACCAATGGAAATGTCTCTGACAAAGTGACAAAGGGGGATTTAGATACCAGTAAGAGTGTGGTGCCTCCACCTCGAACTAAGCGGACTCAAGGGCCGAGTCAGGCAGCAGGCTCAGGAGGAGCCCAAGCGCCAGTAGCCCCACCAAGGAGTCACTCTTCTTCCACTAAGGGGTTTTCTCATGTCAGGGATGCAGATTTGGTGAAGAAGCGCCGATCCCAGCTGAGAGGAGAGTCTTTTGATGAGGCTGAACTGTCAGAGAAACAAACAGCAGCAGAGGTAGTGAAGTTTAAAATGTCATATAAATTGATCCCATTGTGTGATTAGACACTCATGTATGACATGCATCTTCCTACTCCTCATCGCAGAAGCAGAGGTGGCTCCAGTGGCATCAGAAGAAAACCCTATACATTTCCTTAACATTGAAAATATTAGGATTGAAGATATTAGGAGTGTTATACAACCAATAATTACAACAGCCCTGTTCATATAAGATAAAATAAGATAATACTTTATTGATCCTGAAGGAAATTGCTGAGAATATAATGATGGAGAATCCCACAGACCCTCCCTACCATTAAACCTATTTTTTGTTTGCACACAGAGTCCGTCAGCTCACGTAGACAGCGGAACATCCAAAGGACGATCAGCATCACGTAAGTGCAAATTCAGATTACATCTCTTCACAAAGTGGTCTTCAACCCTCACCTTGGAGGTCTGTAGTCCATCACAATTTAGCCTCCTCCTTCTGCCAGCAAACCTGACCCAACTCAACAACTCATTAACAAGCACTTGTTAACTGAGCTGAAGTAAGTGTGTGTGAAAGCAGGGGAAACAAAACTAGGTAGGGCACTGGGTGTCTAGGCCTTTACACCACAATGTATTACACTCAGCAGTTTCAGATCCTGTGGGCAGTCTGTGGGTAGCGATATAGTTTAATAGTTTTAATAGATGAATTTATTCGTTATTTTATGTGACGTATATTGTTTTAAAAGAATAAAGGGAACTTTATGTTGATGTCATCATTTATCAGTTATATACTCTCATGACACTCTCATGAGTGCTTTGTGAAATAACACACGTTGAGAGTGAACATTTACAGATAAAATATCAGACCCAGACAGCATTTCACATTACAACATTTTCACATTGTTCATCATTGTTCAGACTGGAAAATCATCAACAGTCCACAATCACCCGCAAAAGTGTTGTTTCCTACATGTTGATCTTACATGTCTTACATGTTCCCTATGTGTGGATATTACATATAAACAGGCTAATGCAACACCACACAGCTTTCCTTTCCTTCCTAACTGATGTGACCTGTCACAAAGATGGATGTTTTAGGCTGAATGTAAGAGCTAGATGCTTTTATTAAAACAATAACAACAGACTGGGTATGAAACTGCTGGGACAGGAGCGATAACAAACAATTGGGAATAAAAGGTGGGCTAGGGTTGAGACTGCATAGCTAGGTGCTTGATTTTATATACCTGAGGCAGTAGGACTAAATGAAATACCTGAATTCAGTGATTAAGAGGTGTGTCTCAATACTTTTGTCCATGTATTATAGTGTATACATAATGCTGTTCTTTTTTGGTTAGGTCTTCTTGTAATGTTTTGGTATGCATTTGCTTTTCTAGCAGAAAACGTTGAGAGTGTTGAAGAAGGAACGGCAGGAGGTAGCCAGGTCAGTTTCTGATATTTCTGATTTCTCATAACTGGTAAATGCACAAAATGAATTCATATGAAATAAGATGTCATGTGTGTCATCCATACTACATAGACAAGGCAATTCTGTCCTTATAGTGCACTGTTAAAATTGCAGGCAGCCCATTATAGAACAATAAAAGAAAAAAAGTGCAAAAGAGGATTAGGGAGGAAATAAAACTTAAAGGATATTATAACAGCTAACTGTGATAAGCACCGACATCCTACAAGATTTGCAGTAGTTTCATGTTGACCAAATATTTATCAACAAAGATTCTTTCCATTTGATGTGACTGTGTATGTTGTGTCTGTGTGTGTGCGTGAAGGATGTCAGTCAGTATGTGCTGAGTGAGATGCAGGCTTTGGAGGCGGAACAGAGGCAGATAGATCACAGGGCTGGTACTGTGGAGAGAAAACTACGGGGACTTATGGAGTCTGGTAAGTCAATTATACAGTTGAGGTTATTCCAAAAACTTGAGATTTCTGCATACTATAGATTTGAATTCAGCTAGCTGCTTCTCCTACCTGAGAGCTAATAGCAGCAACAGGAACACCACACTAATAACACCTAACACCTAATAAATCAAGTATTCATCTATATGTGATACATAGAGAACATAGCATGAATGACTAGCTATTAAAGTGAACACTGAAACAGTTAATACGGGGGTTCTTTTGCTTTTGCACACCTCAAGCAGTGACCTTAAGTCAGACATTCCGGCTGCCATGCAGTAAAGAAAAACCTACGATAATTATTATATGTTGTTACTCATGGTTGAGTACTTTTTTGTACTGACCATACAGAATTGGTGATATTTTTAAGTGTTAATTGTAAGCTTATGTTTATACGTAATGCTCAGTTTCTCAGCCTTGCTTATATTAACTGTGAATTGGTATGCATGGCAGGAAAACTCTTTATTTATACAAGCTGACAATA